>NC_142371.1:2760000-3084375 GCF_059441005.1 Hippichthys cyanospilos | reverse complement strand
AATAAAGTGCACACTTCATCACGTTGACACTTTCGGCTTATTGTACTAGGCAGGCGGTGTTTACTGCCTGAATGTCACATTATGTTTCATTCCACACTTTTATCCCTCTGTGGCACATCTTGGTTTTCATGCCAAAGCAAGTCAAGATTACCACAGGGTAATTCGTAAACCATGCTGCACCAGGCTGGATATACCGAGTTTCTTTCTTTTTTATTCATTTATTTTGAATGCCCGAATGCACCTGGTAATTTGGTGACTGAAGATGGACAATACTGTACTGAAGAGAGTGCAAAGGACTATAAGAATCACTTCGCTGTAAATGGTATGTGCTCACACCCAGAACGGCGCAAACATACATTTGTGATTGCAGTGCCTCTGTGAAAATGACCAAAGAAAGGAAGCACACAGTAGATTGGGCTTTACGCTAGACATGCTCTAGCTAGATATGTTCAACCAAAGTGTGTCCTCTAACTAGCATCATAGGTGTAATCGGATAACGGGTAATCACCCACTCGGGCTATTTAAAGGGGGGCATGTACTTACTATGATGTTTGGTGGCATGGTGTGTACCAACACTGAACAACTCAAATATCCATTGCTTAAAGGGCTACAAAACTGCAGCCCTGTTGCTTTTGGTTAGCTCATCAATGACATTTCTCATTATGTGTCAGCATCAAGCTAGCGGGATTACAACATAGGTACAGTTATACCATTGTTTTCAACACGTGTATTTCTGTTTAATGTTATGTCTGACAGGGAGAGACTTCTCAAATTTTTGTTCACAACTCGAAGCAAAGGAACTCATCCAAACAACAGCTCGTATCACAAAAAAACTCTTAGACCTAGCCATGTGTATCTCAGAACACCGCTATATTTATGATCGGATGAGAAAAAAAACTTGAGAGTGAGAGGCTGTTTGTCATTCGTTAAGAAGATTTATGCGTTGTGGGGCAGGTTTGACACCCATAAGCAGCAGGGAAAAAAGGCACACAGAGTGCACATGGCCAAAAGCTGCTGAGTTCCAAGCAGCGAGTCTTTCAATAGCAGCTGGAGCTCACATGCCCGACGTCATGTTTCAGAGTGAAAATATATATTGATTTTTACTGTACGGTTCTATTTGTGGATAGTTTTTCTGTTGGATGCAAAGACTTTCTGCTATGAAGTTCCATTTCTGCAACACAAGCCTTTTGGAACATCATCCATTTCCTGGCAAACAAAACAGCGTACTGTAAGTCAAATAAGTGTTATGTCTGGTCATGCCCTGACAGTGATTCAGCATCCATGAGTTATCTGTCGGTCATCTCGTCCCATCTCTTTTTTTCCCCTACTGCTCTCATTTTATTATCATTGCTACACAACCCTGAGCCGCATCCAAGTGTCTGAAGTCCGAGGGCCTTTATTGGGCATTGCATAACAACAATCCGTAGCAAACCATGTGTTTACCATTTATTGATTCCTGCGCTATGGTAGCGGCAGCACAAACACCAGAAGTATCATTCAACTCCAGCAGAGATGTAAAGGCGGGCATAAAAAATGCAATCCTGCATAAGCATTAAAAGCCATGTTACAATTGTGTAAATGATATTTTGAGGTTTCTTTACAGGATACATTGTATGAACTCATTAGAAGGTTACATACTGAATAGTACAACTTCAAAAATGGGGTAAGCCACAAGTGAAGATTGTGGTCAAATGGGTACTTTCTTATTAGTATCGTTTAAGAAAGTTCTTTACGTAAAGATTTCCATCTTTTTTCACTGCTTGTTCTCATCAAGGTCGCAGGTGAGACTCAACCTCTTTGAGCTGACTTTGGGCAAGAGGCGGGGCACACGATAGCATGGTCGCCAGGCAATCACAGTGTACATACAAACAATCATTCACGCTCATTGTCGTGCCTACAGCCAGTAGATAAAAATAAAAGGACTGTAGAGAAAAAGGCAGAGAAAAATCAAATACTCTGGGCAGGCTGGTTGTACAGAGGGCAGTCTGGGGGAAAAAAAAAAATCTTATAGCCTGTCCAGAATGCATAGGGACACTTTGTGTAACATTGAATTTTTTTGGTCTGCATGTTTATGTTTTTGGTAGTTAAAAACATGTACTTAAGAGGAATATAACATGCATTTATGTCATGCCACTTTTTTTTCTGTGCGTGCGATTGTGATGACCTAGCCCTGCCCTCTCTGAACCTAAAAGACAAACAAAGCGAACATTGACATTTTCATTGTTTGTACACCACTAGTTAGGTCGCGAGAGTTCCTGCCCCCATCAAGTGTGAAGTTACACAATCAAGTAAGTTTTTTGTGAGGTGACCTTTCCCGAAAATGTACCTGAGCGTAAGCCATTCAGATTTTTTTTTTTAATTGTCACAAGAGTGGATCACTAGTTTTATACAGCACAACTCATTCAATTCCAAATACATATTTTGAGGTTTTTTTAACAGTCCAGACTTTCAATCCCAGGCCATTTATACTTCTTTTTATTATATTTTTTAAGTGGTTGGCTAACGGAGGATCATAAATGGCTACTTTCTTAGTACTACTCTAGTGAATTAAGTGCTAGATTACTCCATTACTTTTGGCAACTAAAGCAACTAAGTAGCAAAGGTGCAACGTATAATAAAGTAATTGATTACGTAGGGTAACTAAGTACTAAAGTCGTTGATTACTTTAGGTATATACTTAGGTAAGACTTTAGTACTTAATTACCTAGATAACTCATTCAATTCCAGTGATGTATTTTCACATTTTTTAGGAGTCTGGACATTAAATCCCAGACACTTGAGTATTAAATCATTCCTAAGTACATTAAGGACATAAAATTCCAGATACTTAAGTATTAAATTGATTCTTAAGTATCTAGGATTGAATATCCCAGAAATACATCCCTGGCATTGAATGAGTTAAGAAGGAGCCTTTTTTAAACCCTATTTTAGCCACTTGAAAAAAACAAACAAACATTCAGTACTTGGGATTGATTGAATGAAAACATAAGAGTTTGTTTTTGTGATTGAGTTAAACAGATTCAAAGCAAAAAATAGGGGGCTAATAGAAAGCTTGCTGTAATTCTTGATCCCAGGTGTATTATCGAAATGTTATCAAGGGAAATGTTTGAATGTGAAAATATGCATATGAAGCTCATTTTAAAATGTATTCTACAGCCATTTCCACATTAGGCTACATCATCTTTAAAATACTCCAAGAAGGACATTTACTCTGCACTTCATCTAAGGTTCCTCAGTAGCTGCTGCTGTTTTGATTAGCAACAGAGCTCAATTGAGTTCAACAAGTTAATAATCTATAATCCAATTTGTGAACAACACATTCTATAAAATCAGGTGGTGACTCTAAAAGAGTGGAGACAAATATTTGTTTTGAAATACAATATTGTCCACTAAAACATACAGATTACAAGATTACAATTACAAGACATAATTGCGGTACGAGAGAATAGATTTTAGACATATTTTTAACAATTCCAGAGCTATAGTTCAAAAATGCAACCTTCTTATTGACCCCACAAGTAGCGGAATGTTATCAGTTCCCTGGACCTGTGTACAGATGCTTACAACATCATCGTGCAATGACACATGTTTGTTGTCCACAGTTTATCTCTCCCTACACTATCGGCCCACCACCCACGCTCCAAGACACTTCAATCCTGATATGCTCGAAAGAAAACTGCTCACCTACCTGTCACAATGCCCACTTTCTGCCATAGCATAGGCGTTGTCGATCCATAGCCCAAAAGTCAAGTCAGAGCAAATCAAGATGCTCCAGCCCAGGCACCAGACATTAACATCATCTGTGAAAGGAATGAAAGAGGAAACATGAAAAAAACAAAAGAAAATTACCTTGATGAATTCTTGGGAAGCATGCAAGACGGATTTCTTTTTGAAGCCTGATGATTTCATCAATAAATTGCATGAATCACATCCGTACTGAAAGGAAGCAGCTCTGCAAGATCGTGCAATTGTTAGAATATTTTTAATGTGGTTCTTCTCAGCATCAATACTTTGTTCCGTTATGCAACATATTTTTTTTAGTATTTGAAGTCAATTATTTCTTCAATTTTCACATTACTCACTGTAGGTGAGAAAACTTTTGTCTTGCCAAAATTTGACCTTTCTGTGTTCATTAAATCAGTGGTTCTCAACCTTTTTTCAGTGATGTACCCCTATGGAATATTTTGTCACCCAAGTACTCCTTAACCAACGCAAAGCATTTTGGGGAGAAAAAACTGGAAAAAAAAAAAATACTTAAAACATGGCATTGGTGTCTGATTTGGAGACTTTAAAATAACTACCGGTAACTTAAAACTTTTGAATATTTCAAACTTCATCGGTGTTGGTCCACAAAAACATAATCAACATAAAATGTCTTCTTTTGAATCATATAAGAGATCTGTTATCAAAAAGAACTTATTTACTGATAAATATTTGTCCGCAAAAAATGATCACCCATAGTGTCAAACCCGTTCTCAAGAATAAAATACATCATTATAAATAAATATTTGACCACAGAAAAATATTCAACATTAAGTGTCCTCTTTTAGGATCATCATAAAGATCTACTATTGAAAAAATAATTAACATAATTAATATTTGTCTACAAAAAACATAAAGTGGCTGATGTTGTGAGCTTCCGCATCGTGTCTTGAGAGGATTTTCATTCATTATCCATGTGGCATCCATATTTGCTCTTATGATGGTGCTGCAGGTGCGCTGGCTTCATGCAGTTGTTAGCAAGTTTCTCCCCACACAAAAATACACAGTGCCTTGGTTTGAAACTTGTGGGTTTAAATCCTAGTAAAATATTGACAGGTGACAAGAGATGGTGCGTACAAGTCGGGTGGAACCATTCTAGTAAGGGGGAGAATCTGGGTTTTTAAAACAATGACATTTAAATTGAATAACCCACTAACCATAAAATTTGTTTCATGAACGTAGTATTTTCCTCAGACATTGAATTAATTCAGTCATTAGTTTTAAGCATATATTTGTTTGTTTAATTTAAAATCTCAAGTAACTTTTGGAGTTCCTTCAAGTACCATTTGAGAACCACTGCATTTAATGAGCAATCTTTCTACAAGTGATGGAATTTTATTTTATTATATCAAACATCATTTGCGAGGGTTTTAGATTTCATATGAACCATTTCTAGAAGCAATGGATTCATTAAAAGTATGTTATTTGGTTGCACTGTAATTCAGCATCGAGAAGGTTATCCACTAGGAGAAAGTTAGCCAGTGAATACTGCAGCTTCCTATGTCACACATGGCTGCTAACCGCCAATCTGTTCCACTCAAGCTGAACTACCTGCTACCTCACTGCACAGCACAGGGACACTTGACACTCTTGACGTTAAGTAGCACGAAGTGATGAAGACTAACTTTGGGTGTGAGTCACCTCTTTTTTTTTCCGCGACTGCACACACGACACCAGGCCAAATGCGTCTTGCTGAAGTGGGGCTAGCACATTGCATTTTTTTTTTTTTTTTTATTAAAGATAATGAGATGTACAGTATTGGGTGAGAGGAAAACACCTTTTTACAGCGTACAGACAAACTGATAATTATGCCTTACTTGACCATTTTTTTGTTTTCCAATTTAACTCAGTGAAGCCTGCAAAGATGTCTGAAATATGATATTATGGTTTGTTGAACGTGTGACTTTTTTCCCTCCAATAATGGTCGGAACCAACAGTCATAAACCTTAGGCATGTTCAACATTTATGATACTTTTGTGTGTGCTCAACAAAGAATTTAGCAACAGACTCCGAGGTTGTGACGTAAAATCGGAGCCAATAAGGAAGCCACTTAAAGCGTCCCCTGTTGTGGACGCAAATAGAGGAGCAGCTGATTGTGCCTGTGAGTTTTTGTATTAGGGCCGTCATTATTGAATCTCTTTCAAATCCATCATGCTATTGATTATTCAAACAAATAATCGAGTAATCCCGCCCTCCCCCCCATTTATTTATTTTTAACGTGAATTTAAATGAGTGGATATAAAGAAGCATTGTTTATTATATTCTACAATATTCCATGAGAAAACCTAAGAGTGGAGCTGTGTGTTAGCTACAATGAGGTCAATAACTTTGCATTAGCCTTCTTCTTCTTTTTCTTCTTCTGATGCTATTTCTTCCTTTTGATGAGCAGATGGGGCACATTTTACGCTTGACTGCCCTCTATTGGCTAATTTGACCACCTAAAATCAAACATCTCTAGACTCTAGTGTTAGGTTATATTCTTGGAGAGTAGAACTCGAGCTTTTTGTGGAAGTTCACAACTTTCTTTCCTTTCATTTGGTATCATTAGTCCTCAATGAAAGCCCGCAAAAAACTGTAATCAATTAATGTGTTTTCAAGCACACAAATAGGATTAGCCATTCAGCCACTATGTGGTGCACCAAGACAACAAATAAAGTGTTAAGTCAAGATGGTCTTTGCATACAGGTGTTCCAGGTTAAGGGCGGCAAGAATAGAAGTACTGCTGGGGTATGAAAGGTCCACTTTGCAATATTTACATATTACTTTAATTTGTCACTCAATTTTTATTTGAAAATGATCACGCATTTGCAATATCCTGTTTTTTGTGGAGTTTATCTGTCATTGTGTGTGTATGCAAGAAAGAAAGGTCCGTGTAGAAAACTGTGGCACAAAAATGGTTACGGGGGAGCTTTAGCGCAGATATTTTTAAATGTTCTTAAAGTCCAATTACCCTACTTGGTCAACTTTTTTCCCACCTCCAACACAACCTATGTCTGTACACTGTATATAATGTTCTGTCGTGAGAAGTTTGCAATCACAATTGCAGTATTCACTTGGTGTGTGAAGTAAATGCAATATTGTTTGGGTTTTTTTTTTTCAATGATCATGTATTATTGTTAATGGTGTGTTTATTATAGTTATTAACTTCATTGCTTTTATTCTTGTTTTGGACTGTTCTGCAAGTATGAGAGGTGGAGGACTGTTTGATTGCTTCTGGGTTATTCTGGACTAATGTTATTTCCTAAATCACCTCAATAAAAAGATGTTCATCCATCCATTTTCAAGAGCTGCTTATCCAGGGGTCACAGGCTTGCTCGTGCTTATCCCAGCTGACTTCAGGCAGTAGGCAGGGGACACCCAGAACTGCTTGCCAACCAATTGCAGGGCACACAGACAAACAACCATTCACGCACCCAATCATTCCTAAGGACAATTTAATATGTCCGATACACATGCCATGCATTCTTTTGGAGCGTGGGGAGAAGCCGGAGCGCCCGGAAAGACCCCACGCAGGCTCGGGGAGAACATGCAGACTATACACAGGAAGGCCGGAGCCAGGTGGATTTGAACTTGGGTCCCTGAACCGTGAGGTTTCAATTCAATATTCTATAGTGCTTGTAGAATCACACACATTGATTAGCTCTAATTCAAATGCTGTCAAACAAGCTGCCGTTGCTGAAGGTATCTGATGTAACAATATTGAGTCCAAGTGGAACTTCTTCAATTGAAATTCCACCATACTATGTTTATTTTTTGAAGTTGTACAATTGAAACTTCTCAAATTGGAATTCTACCATACTTTCAAGAAATGTGAGCCCCTCCAGACTCACAAAAATTTGATGTACTTGACACTTTGGCATATTTCATGAGCATGTCTCATCAGTGAGCAGCTCTAAAAGATTAACGGCAAAAGTGTGTTTTGAATCTTCATTTTCCATAAGTAATGGCAGTAAAGTGGCAACAATAAGTTGAGTGTGAAAATGAAAGATGTAAGAGAACTAAGAAAAAAAAACGTTATAAAGAGAAGAATATTGAGGTGCTTTGAATCAATTTTTGCTTTGTCATACTTCATGCATGTTCACGCAGTTGTGGAATGCAGTACAGTCGGTTTGATTCAACGTGTCATTTGCCTTCACCGTTGTCAACATCATCTATTTTTTGCACATTTATTATCTATTTTTCGATACCATTTACCGTCATTAAAATGTCACAGCTGAGCTAGCTGGTATCTCCATTTGCTTTACGTGAGAGGCACATGCTACATTGAGAGATTAACAGGCAACTGCAGGGTACTCGTACGTAAAACTGTATGATGGTGACACTAAGAAACTAGGGCAGATCATTTTAGTTACAATTAATTAATGTGGACATGTGTACCAAATGAAATCTATTGGAATCGGATGGTATCAATCGATTGTGTTTGTGTTCTATTTTGGGAAATCCACAGAGGTTTGCAGTGGTGTAGACCAGTGACCTGTGACCACCGTATCTGAATAAAGGCAACCATAATCTTGTAGTTTACTCCTCTGAAAACTATAAGCACCTAACAGTATTGATCGGAACTGGATGGCACGGTTTCTTGTACCAATCATATTTCTGATTTGCACGGTGGCCGACGGGTCCAACGTACTTCAAACGGCTGAACGCAACGCTTGCTTTGTGGAAAATTTGCTTCCATTTAGTTTTTGCGATTGAATCATTTTTTCTGTTTATGTTTTTCTTTTTATGTTTGCATTTTTTGTTTGAGTTGCTTTGTTTGTTTGCTTTCCTCATTTCTGTGCTTGTAGAATTTGGCCAATTTTTCCATCATATGAATGGTTGATCAGAACACAACCTGCCAAATTCCAATAGCAAAACAGGTCTGGAGAGATCTGCACACATTAATAAGCAACTCTGATGAATAAATTATTTATTCAGATTTTTATGGTTTTGTCTTTTTATTAGATAAATATTGATTCTGAACTGCTCAACATAATGTATCCGACCTGTGTTTATATTGCATTTTTGTACTCCTTTAGATGATTCCTATAATTGGGCCGTACAGTGCATCCAAAAAAATGTTCACAGGGCTTCACTTTTTCCACAATTTGCTTTTCTTACAGCCTGATTCCACATTGCATCTCTTACCTAAAAATTCGAAACACAAAACCCCATTATGACAGTCTGAAAAACTGTTTTTTTTTTTTTTTTTTTACATATTTTGAATTTAGAAAGTGGAAAATTAAGAAATCACATTTTCATAATTATTTGCAGCATTTTTCATGCAGCTCAAAATTGAGCTCTGGTGTATATTTTTTTCTACTGATCATCTTTGAAATTTTTCTACCCTTTAACCGGAGCCCACCTACAATAAATTCAGTTGATTGGACTTGAATTGGAACACACCCGTCTATATAAGGTCCCACTATTGACCGTGCATCTCAGAGCACAAACGCCAAGCAATTCAAACAACAAACAACCATTCCTGCAGCAATCCACCAATCAGGCCTATATGAAATAGTGGCCAGACGAAAGCCAATCCTTAGTAAGAGGAACATGGCAGCCCATCTGGAATTTGCCAATGACACTCAGACCATGAGAAACAAAATTATCTGGTCTGACGAGATAAAGAACTCTTTGGTGTGACTGCCAGGCAGCATGTTTTGGGGAAACCAGACGCTCCTCATCACCAGGCCACCTTTACAGTGAAGCATGGTGGTGGCAGCATACTGCTATGGGGATGTTTTCTAGCAGCGGCAACTGGCACTACTTAGGACAGCGGGAAATGAATGCAGCAATATATGACAGAGATATGTATCCTGGATGACAACCTGCTCCAGGGCACTCTTGACCTCAGACAACGACCCAAAGCACACAGCCAAGATCTCAAAGGGTTGGCTTCAAAACCACTCTGTGAATGCCCCAGAGTGGCCCAGCCCCAGAGTGGCCCAGCCAAAGCCCAGCCTTGAATCCTATTAAACATTTCTGGAGAGACCTGAAACTGGCTGTGCAAAGATGTCTCCAATCCAACCTGATGGAGCTTGAGAATGACTGCAAAGACGAATGGGCAGAACTGTCGAAAGATAGAAGCGCTAAGCTTGAGACATCATCTTCAAAAAGACTTGAGGTTGTAATAGATGCCAATGGTGGTACAAAAAAGTATTGAGGAAAGGCTGTGAATATTTATGTAAATGACATCTTAGTTTTCTATTATTAATAAATTCAGGGAAAGTGAAAAAAGTAAGTCATATTGGTGTATTTTGCGTAAATTACGAGGAAAGGTTCATACAATGTGGAACGAGGCTGTGACATGACAAAATGTGGAAAAGGTGAAGCGCTGTGAATACTTTCCGGATGCGCTTGTAATGTATTATGAGTTGTATTGATTTCGGTAAATCCCCAGTGAAGTCACAGGTACCAAAAACACAGCCTGCAACTGATCAAAACTGAGTATTATGATATTTTGGCTGAAAAGGCAGATCTTGCATTGGTTTTAATTACAGTGCAGCTGTAACCAATGTTTTGAGTTCAGTCACGCAAATAAGTGTGAGAGACGAAAATTACGTCTGCAGTGCCCATCATCGAATGTCCCTTAGAATTTTGGAGCTATGGGAGTAGAGCTCAGTACTTATCCAGTCTCCGAGCCAAACCGTCTGCCTGATCTAAGCTCTTCTTGTATATAAAAAAAAAAAGTCATCCTATTTTAACTTTTAGCGTACCCTCTTATTGTGCACGCTGGCCACTGGTCCGGCTGACTGGGTGGCCTTTTCTGCCTCGACTACTCCACTTGAGGTTAAAGAGCACGGGCACTGCATTGACGTGAATCACCACGCCAAAACGGCGATGACAAGTGCACCCACTGCACCGAAAGGCCACCTTCTACTCGTGCTGCCATGTTGAATCGAATTATTGTCAATCCTCTTGCAAATTATTTGTATTCGTCTTGGCAACTGAGGGACCTGGTTCAGATCACAACGCAGCTGCTGAGTCTGTGAAGTTTTGGCATTTTCCCTCAGCAAGAGACCAAGCCAAAGTCTGTCCATCTGTTTTATGTTTGACTGTGATATACCGCTTGCCAAACCGGCAAGACTTAGCGAGGAGTCTTTTGAAGTGCAACGGTCGTATAACTGAAGTTTTACAGAAATCCATCAACGTTATCAAATTTCAGGTCCATGTCCTCAAAGTCTAATAAGAGCCTGATATAGAATGTGCTTTGAATGCTGTAACATGTAAAAAGTTTTGACGTTGACTCTATGCAATGTAATGATTTGCTTATGGAGCAGCATCAAAACTTTGGCTAGCTTCTCAAAGGAGCGGTGTGGGTTGTTCTTCGGTGCTTATTTTCGTAGTGACCCACCAACCTCATGAATGAACTTAGACTTACAGCACATCTGGGCAAGGTTTATTGTTAATATGTGAAATGAATGGCATTACGATATAACTGAGTAATTGAGTTTTTTCAGTTTGCATTTCCTAAGTCTGGAAAACTAGATTGAACGTATTTGAATACATTTGAATGTGGTTGCTAAATTTGTGAAACATTCCCGTATGGCAGTTTTTCTCATAATGCCAGGGGGGTTGGGGGGGACTGACTATTGTTCGTGCCAATGCAGCAAACAACATCTTGCAGATGATGCGGTCCTGTTGTATTCTTCAGTGATCTCCAACTCTCACTGGAGCAGATCATAGCAGAGTGTGAAGCGGTTGGGATGAAGATCAGCACCTCCAAATCTGAGAACATGTTCCCTAGTCAGAAAAGGATGGAGTGCCCTCTAAGTCCTGCCCCAAGTGGAGGAGTTTGAGAATCTTTGGGTCTTTTTCTCGAGTGAGGGCAGGATGGTGCGGGTGCTTGACAGGCGGATCGTTGCAGCAATGCCTGTGATGCAGACCCTGTAACGGTCCGTTGTGGTAAAGAAGAAGCTGAGCCCAAAGGTGAAGCTCTCGATTTACCCGTTGCTCTAGGTTTCTACCCTCACCTATGCTCAGGACCTGCGGGTTGTGACCAAAAGAATGAGATTTCAGATTCGGCTGGGTGTCTGGGCTGTGCCTTGGAGATAGGGTGAGAAACCCGGTCATCCGGGAGAGGCTATTGGTCTTCCAAGTTGAGAGGAGCCAGTGAGGTGGCTCGGGCATCTGGTTAGGATGCCTCCCTGGTGAGGTGTTCTGGCCATGTCCCACTGGGACTAGGAGAAGAGCCTGGGACCAACTCAGGAAACACTGGAGAGACCATCTCTCAGTTTGTCAGGGAACACCTGAGAATCCACCCAGAGGACCTGGACGAAATGGCTGGGGACTCGTTCAAACACATTTCAATTGATTTCAACGAGTGTGCAAATGTGTTCGAACAGGATTTCTAATCAAACGTGTTTTCTCTACATTAGCATTTTCACAGTTTCGTGATTTCCGTATCACAATTACAAAACAACACAACTGGAGACTTGTACAGTATAACCTGACAGTTGGATGCACTCAAACATTAACCTCTAGCCCTTGCTGTCCACCCTTCATGATTCTCAGCATTCAGACAAATTTCTCCCTGCTTCTCAAGCTGGGTAATTACAGACTGAACAGTCTTTTAAAAGCATAACTGGGCATAGAATAAACTTTGGGACATGAGCAGTGCCAAGCAAAACCAGTTGTGCCATTGAAACATAATGTTCACTTTTGTGTGGCAACTCCTTCAGAAAAGAAATTCTCATGCACTGTAATTGTATCTGTTCATGCACTGAGGATGACCATGAGATGTTGTTCGTTGCATACACACTGTATCCTAGCAAGACACACACTCACATTCCTCACCTGTCTTCCAGTGTAGCTTTAGGGCGCCTGTTGTCCACATTGTGAGATCGCACTTCACACGCGCTTTGAACACGTGCGCTCAACATGCGTCTCCTCGTTTTTTTGTTCCATTCGGCCAACTATTGCTGATTTACTGTCACCGCAATTGGAAAAGTCATTCTGGGGAGGGGAGCGGTACAAAGAGGAGCAACACAAGTCAACAAAGTGATTGTTTTATTAACAACTTTTACAGCTCCACTGTCACTTCAGTCAGACTTGGTTCAAAATCTATGTGCCGTTTTAACGCATAAAAAAAAAAAACAGAACATCAAAAGGCCTTTTGGTCTACTTGTACTATTATTACTAAAGAAGTGCTGTCGAGGCAGACGGCACCAACCTTGTGCATATTCTGGCCCCTAGTGGTGAAAACTAAAGTTCGCCCAACTGTAGCGTTTTCCAGGGAGATTTGGCGAGAACCAGGGTACACCTTTAACTGGTTGCTAGCAAATGGCTGGTCACATTTTGACAGATGCTCACTGACACAGCTCTGGACATTTTTGAGTCTTCAGTGAAGATATTTAACATTTATGTGGGAGAAATAGATAAATGCCACAGAAGTGCAGGAACAGAACATGCAAACTCCACACAGAAAGGCTGGGTGATGCGATCTCAACCACATTCCAAACATAGCTGGTATTTAAAACGATCGAAACCTTTCACTGCAAACACGTACGTCAGTTTTCATGCTGTCTACTAGCTTCGAGGGAAAGGAAACAGACTCATTTTTAAACATTTCCCTCTTGGGGCCAGCAGTACGCAGTATGGTTATCGTTTATTTAAATGTAAATAACAGGAGTACTTCCAAAAACAATGACCTTGTTCTTAAATCAAATTCCATAAAGGCATGTAACTGGAAGAACCGATGACAAAGGAAAATTATACAGATTGTTAAAAAACATCTTGCTTTCTTATTCAGAATTTTAGCTGTCCACAAAAATCAGGGGTTCTAAAACTGGGTGGCAAACTGGACACTGGCTTTGAGTAGAACTATGGGACTCACAAGAAAAAAAATAAATAAATAAAAAGAATCAGGCCAATGTATAGTGGTGTGCTATTCTGTCTTTGGTCCATTGAAACCCTTAAACTCATCCATTTTCGTAGCTTCTTATCCTCGGGTCGCAGTTAAGAGCCTGTCCTAGCAGGCAAAATACACAACAGACTGGTTGCCAGTCCAGCAGAGGGCACATAAAACAACTACCGGTACTAATACAGTCATGATTCACACCTATGGACAAGTTCTGAATTAACCTAGCATGCATGTCTTTGGAATGAGGGAGAAAGCCAACTTTTATGATTAATTATGACCAGTATAACTACATAGAATAATCGACTACTAATCAACTATGAATTTAATCAATAATGATGTTTAATAACAGATTATTCAGTTTGACACCTTGTTTAATTTAAAATTGTTCAAATCCCTGGAATTTCAATCTTTCACTAGTATATATTCTTTTATATTCTTGTTGAATCAATCTCAAACATTTGCATTTACTTTGGGAGAACAATATAAACATTTTTGCCCTTTTTCTGACATGTTACAAGAAAATAGCATCTGGATCTTGGTTTATTTAAGTTATTTGACTACGAATTTGAAATTACATCCTGTTTTTGAAAATAAAGGGATGTATATTAAAGTTTTTAGCTTACGTCATGTCATGGCCATGCCACGTCGCCAGGTTTAACAGATCTGTTTTCCAAGTTTGGAAACTCCTGATCAAAAGTTAAAAACAAAACATTAAAAATAATAACAATAATAATAATAATAATAAGACATAAAAATCACAATTACGTGATTTCCCTAAAGTCATTCCTGAAATGAATTGCTGCTCCATCCATCAACTCCCGCAAGAATTTCTGAGCCGTTTGCATAAGATGTGTGCAGGAAATTAAACACTGCGGCTGACCTGGCTCTATGGCTTGTGGTTCGGAACTGTAAATGGTATGTAGGCATGTGCTGTTATGAATAAAAACAGATGATAAATGTCCAGGGGTGCTAGAAGTCAACGCTCAAGTGTGAGACCTACATGTTGGATACGCTCAAGGTAAGGTGATAAACTTGACGTCGGGCGCCTCGCCGAGAACCAGCGTGGCTCGACCGATGGAAGGCGAAGGAGACGCCAAACGGAACGCCGGGTTGATGGTGTGCATCGAGTCGCTCGTGCTACTCCTGGAGAAGGGAGCGCACGGGGTGGCTGCGGGCTGGTGCGAGCACCTCGCCGCGGGCGATGTCTCTGGGGGTTGCCCTGGGGCACTGGTAACCTCCAGGCCCAGAGGGGTGGTCTTTGGGGTGCCGGGAAGGCAGAGACCGTAAAAGGCGGAGGAGTGGAGCATCCTCTCGAGCACGTCTTTGGTGCTTTGTGTGCACTATGTGAAGAGGAAGAGAAAGCAAACGTCAAGAGCAGACAAAAAGTACACTCTTCTCGGTCAGTTAGCTTGGATGGCATCCAGAATTTTGAAGGCAGTCTGTTGAGACGCACAGAGGAAGGTTAAATGCAGACAGTGCACGCAGAAGGCAACCATACGGAACAAGCTGAGGATGGATGTGAAGCTTCCTAACTCCTCTGGCGGCGAGGGGAATGGGAAACAAGTACAGTATGTGTTTGCTTACATCACCGTGCATGAATAAGACGGTGTATGATTCAAATCCAAAGAGGGCAGAACATCGTGTCAGCACATGAAATGTGACCACCATCAAGCTCTAACATAGGTGAGTGAACACAAATTTGAAGGAGAAATTGCAGAGAAGCATGCACACTCAACATTAGTGAATAAACCCAACGTCAAGGCAAAGCAGTCACAAAATTGGACCAAACATGATTTACAAAAAACAAACTGCAGCACGTCATGGAAGGTAGACAGGTGATTGAGATGTGATTGACCCTTTGCTTACCATCCACCTAATACAGGCTGCACTGTTTTTCAGGCTGTGCAGGACAAAGAAAAATCCTGACAGGTCTCCTCCTGGCGGGTGGAATGGATATAGCACAACAGTGAGCATTGAAAGGGTCCATACATAATGTGTGGCAGATTGGGAGAATATAACAAGAGTAGCAAGACAGGAAAATATGGACTTGTTATTGCTTTGTTATAGTAGTTTTCCGTTTTTCGACAAAGTGCTTTTTCACAATTACAACATTTTTCCTTCTTTTGATGACAAGGTATTAGGGACGGGAGGGGGCTTAGGTCTGCATCAAGCACTGCCACAGAGAAGCAATCCAACCGCACCATCACATCGTATCATGTACAAAAGGACTGCATACAATGCAATAAATTTGTTAACGTGACAAGCCGAGGAATGTGTCTTGTGTCTAGGGCCTAGACAATATGGATTTCTTAGGCTGATGCCATTTTTTCGCAGGGGAAAAAAAAAAACAAAAAACATTATATATATATATATATATATATATATATATATATATATATATATATATATATAAACATTTAACCCTTTCACTCTTGTTGGGCCAATGCGATCCACAGCTTTTCACAAAAAAAAAAAAAAAATCGCAGTAGGTATAGGAATCGTAGCGATAACATGAAAAGACATCCCAGCAGTTTATTACACACCTACCTACAGATTCTAGTGCCATTTATCAACTTTCCACACACAACAAGCCGGTGCTGCGCCGAATGTCAACAAGGCAGGTTGCGTTGTACAATATCTCGTGAATTAACAATCTTGTACAGCAGAAATATACTGATAATATGTGCTATATACGTGCGTTACCATAGATTACACTGTATTTCTTTGTATTGCAGGCATTTTGACTTCTCTCGCACTTTTCATTTTTCTCTTTCACTTTTGTAAAAGTATCATGGTCATTGGGATATACAGTCCCAGTGGAATTTCTTGGTGGAAATGGAAGTAGGACTTTAGAAACTATATTTTTTTTAAGTATTCTAGAACTATAAACAAGTAATATATGCCCCCCCGCCCCCCCCCAAAAAAGGAAGTCGGTAGGGAAAGGCTTAAAACAGACCCCAATTTGCCAAAATACAAAAATAACCTTTAAAAAAGAATACCACTTTTCTAAAGTTATGTTGAAATGTTCTGTGTTTAGTTAATTCATGTACAACAGTGACCAAAAAATGCTGAAATATTGTGTACGTTACATGCAAATTATTTGAAAGAAGTTAGACTCCTCAAAATGTAGCCTCCCTAAAGCGTCAACCACAACCTAAGTCAAACACCAAACACCGAAACACATGTTTTGTGACCGAAAACAACCTGACTGTGATGTAGTTGAACAAGCTCAACTAGCAGATCAAACATGTTTCAACATGTTCCTGGCTGGTGAATGGACTTCCGCTTTTAGGCGCAAATTCTGCAAGTTCAAGATTGGCACAACAACAAACCAACGAATCTATTACTATGAACAATTATTTTAAGACGTTTGCAAGTCTGTTTAGTCACTGATTCCAATACAAATGATTTCCTACAAGGACAAAGCATTTTAGTTTACTCATTCATGAGCTTTAACCCGAGTGTGCTATATTAAATGGTCAGTGTATGGCATTCTTCCGCATCATCAGAAGAGCCAAAAAGGACCAAGATAGCACATAAGATCTCAATCCTTCTGTTATGTATATATTAAGTATGTGCCTTCATTAGATTAGAGCTGGAATTATTCATTCATTTTGATTTTATGTTTACATATTTCAAGTTCCATCAGATTGCAGTAACCAATAGATTCTTTCAAGCCACAGGAACCAAATAAGGATATTTCTGGTTAACTCTAATAGTTTGAGTAACCCGCCTGCGTTCTCACACAAAACGTTCCGGGTCTGAAACAGTTCCACCAAGGTCTGCCTGAGAACATCTTCCATACTAGGGTCTTCGTCTACCTACCCGGGACCATCGAGGGGGTAGAAATTTGTTTCAACAAGAACAGGCGAGTAGCTGACGAGACGCCCGCCTTCGTTGAGCAGTATTGCGACGTGGAGTCAAAATATAAGGGTTGTCAAAACCAGTTTCTTCCAGTTGAGGCTACTTGCTAAAACTAAAATCTAACTTGCAAGAGCAGATTTGGAGCGTCTATTTCACTGCTTCATTTCATCAAGGCTAGATTAGTGTAACTCCCTGCTCGGTGGCCTCAACCAGTCCTCCATTGAATGGCTTCAGATGGTTCAAAATGCAGCTGCTCATCTTCTCACTCGCACCAAGATACACACAGGCACATCACTCCAGTGCTGGCCTCCCTGCACTGGTTACCCATTCCCTTCAGGATAAACTTTCAAATATTATTGATCACATTTCAAGCCCTAGATGGAATGGCCCCCTTTTACTTAGCTGAACTCCTGCATTACCACACCCCAGTTCCAGCCCTCCGGTCTGTAGACCAGATGCTGCTGGCTCCGATTGAGACCAGGCTAAAGACTCGTGGCAACCAAGCCTTTGCAGCAGCCACTCCAAGGTTCTGGAATGGTCTGCCTCTGTCTGTTAGATCTGCCCAGACCCTCGTTGCTTTTAAATGCCTCTTGAAAACCTACTTCTTCTCGCTTGCTTTTAATACGCCTTGAAAGCTGACACCTTCGTTGCAGAGCTGTCTGAGTATTAGCTTGTTCACTTGTTTTATGTGTTTTACGTTTTTATCTACGTTATTTTATTGTACAGCAGTTTAAATGACCATGGTCCTTCTAAATGTGCTTTATAAATTAACGTTCCCGACTCGACTTCACAGTCCCTGTATTTTTACCAGGCTTCCTGTTAAAAAGCACTCGCTGTAAAGACTAAAGTGCTTGCTCCACCAGCAACCGTAACTTTGTTGCTAGATAGCGCAGCTCTGAAGACGAATATCAATTTATTAGGATCTTCCTAACAAAGCTGAATATAAATAAAGAAAAAGCTTATTTGGCTCCATTCATTGTTTGTTTTCAAAAACAAATTTGTTGATTTGTTTTACAACAAATCACAATGCTTCTTTTGTTCATCATCCTGCTTATTTTTCATTCAGCTTTTTTGGTTAGCGCCACTTGTGCTTCACGTTTAGCCTGATTTTAATAAAGTTCCTTGGCCACTGTCACAAAGTGAGAATGCAAATTCATGGGCTACACTCAATAACCTCGGACCAGGAATTTCTCCTACCAGGAACTTAAGAGTTCCTGGGATTTTTGGACTGAAAGTGGCTAACGAGAAACTTGAACAACTCCATACTGTACAAAGAAGAGTAGAAGGGGGACATTCTTTAAAAAAAATAATAATAATAACAAAAAACAAGGGGCTGGGAGTACAGGGGAAACCAAAGTGAGATCAAACATACCATGTTCGCGTCATTCTTGGCCGCAAAGGAAGGCAGCTCAATCTCTGAGGCATGCACAGTAGGGATGGACTCTTCAGGTGGCAGGAAGCCTCTCCTATCAATCAGACTGTACGAAACAATAGATGATGGCAGCCCTGTGTCATTTTTGGAATCAACAAGTTCAACAGGTCTAAAAAACCCCACAACAGTGTGTCGTGATTGTGACACAGAATTAGAGATGAATGATAGATTGCTTTAACAAGATAATCATGGTTTGATTTAGCGTGAGTTGCAACTTGCAAAAGCCGCAATTTCATTTATATCCAACTGATATGTCAACACTGAAATACCAGAATAAATGTGACTCATTTTCAGGGAGTTTCCAGTCTCATGGGACTTTGAGGCAAGTATCGAACAAACGGAACAAATTATAAAATGGATGCACCTTGATTGTCAGCGGTCACATACTAAGAGAATAAATTTGTCTTTATGTGGCACTGTGTTGCGGCATCAGATTTAAGAACTGTCTGAAAAAAGACAAACTGATGCTCCTTCTCTTGTAATTGATACAGCGCTACTGCTGCTTGTCATGCCGGTTGGCTCTAAAGCAGTTTTTGAAATCGAAACATGTTACATCATATAAGCAGGTATGATATTACTTTTTTCACACTTGAGTACATGTGAAGTTATTAATTGGAACTCTGTATTTTTTGTTCTATTTGGATATGATATTTATCTATTGATGTACATTATAAATTCAGTGTTTAAGAAGCGCAGTCTCATGTTTCATGAAATGGGAAAAGTAGGCTATGTTGAAGTGGTGAGGCCATTATTTATTTATTTTTTTGCTTTATTGTAGTAATCTTAACTTTAGTTTGATTTCTAACTGTATTTCAATTTAGTATATGTTTACACTGCATTCGATAGGATTACATTTGATATCGTTTGTTGAAATATATTCATATTAATGAAATTAATTAATTTGAGATTAGTTTATTCAGTGCCGGCCACTTTCAGATACCGTTTGAAAAATACAATACAGATAAGTATTTTTGGATTGGAGATTGGAATTTTGACACTTTGATTGAAATTCAAGATCGCATTAACTCATTCACCGGCACTGTTCTGAGTTATATATTTGAAAGGGAGGGTGAATTTGTAAACTTATTTACTACCAGTCCACTAAAAAAATGAACATTAATGTTCACATCAATCAATGGGAGTGAATGAGTTAATTGTTTGTGAGAAAATAAATAAATAAACAGTGGCGTATTAAACTGCAATCGCAATGTTTACATTAAAAAATAGGAAAGGGCATAATCAATTATTTGGATTCAATTTATTGTAAATTAATTGAGAAAATGCATTACCGGGCTGCAACCGGCAGAGCTGCTTTTTTATTTGTATTTTAGAAAGCTTAGTTTGTGCCAGACATACAGAAAGGCTTAAAATACTTTTCTCCCTGAAAAGATGCAGAGTGCAGAAATAAATGAAAAAGGTACAGTGTGTACTAATTATATAAATAAAAAGTGCACGCATTGATGCAAAAGGTGCTGTCGTTTGTATGAGGCAAGCATGACTATAAAACAAAGAAAGAGAATTGTTGAATGAATAATATGAAGTACAGCCTGTTTTAAGGCAGGTGAAGCATGGTAATTACAGCAAGTACAATCAAGTGGCCTATGCCATTGTAGTTTCAGTTTCAATGAATCTGCAATCCATATCACAAGATATCACCTTTGAGAAACTGAGCTACATTTACTGGACTGGATTGATTGTTCATTTTTGCCATGTTAACTTATGTGTTAAAATGTTACACACCTTGGGGGCATGGGGCCACATAATGTCACACAGCAGTTGGCTAGGATACTGTTATACGTGTATGGGTTCCCAGACTCCTCTGCACCCCTTTTACTTGACCAGGAGCCCTTAATCTAGAAAGTGAACAACGAAGGATGCAGTTATTGTAACTGAGTGTTTAAAAAAGGGATAGAGAATTGAATTGTCCTATGTGTGGTGTAAGGTTTACTTACGTCCTCATTTGTAGTAAGGTTGGAGGATACTAGGTAGGTATGGAAGCCTGAGAGGCCCAGAATAGACCAGATGGAGAAGAAACAAATGACCAGCTCCACCACAGTACAAAACCAAAGTCAAGGAATAGTTTGACAGCTATCAACAAACTCTTGCCTCGCTGAGAATTATTACATTTGTAAATGCTACATTTAGAACACAGCTTTTCTAATAATTCTCATTGGACAATGCAAGTGTGCCTATTTTGGAGTGCAACCAAAAAAAATCTCCTTTTGAGGTTTCCACTAAGAAAAAAAATGTGTTAAGTATTACCCACAGCAGGGTAAATATGTATTTCTGCCTGTCATCATAGCTGCTATTGTTGTGGTGTTGAATACCACTATAGGGGATTTGGAGCATTTAAGTGTCATGCGCTCACACAAAGTCAAAATAGTTTTCCAAAAATAACAAAAGTGCAATGTATGACGTCAGTGGCACGAGGCGATCCTCTTGCTTGAAAGCCATCTGCCTTGCTGTGTGCTAACACTGATCCTATTAAGCCCTGGCTTAGACTGGCGAATGTCTTGACAGCCTCCGTTATTCTTGCCACAATTAAACCAACATCGCATGCATTTTCAAAAGAATACAATTAGGCCAAAGGAAAAAATAAGGGGGAAAAAAGGATATCTGGCAGGGCTCTCCTGGATGGCTTGGATGAGGCTTTTACCCGATTGAGAACCTGCACACAAAAGACAGCGGGGTATTGTACAAGGATGATATTGGTTATCTCAATGGGAGCTTGAGTGTGATGAACTTACGCAAGGTAATGTGTGCTATGACGCAGCCAAATATAAAAGATGTCAAAAAAGACAGGGAGATGATGAAACTGTAAAAAAAGCGATAATTGCGCTTGCCCACACAGTTTCCCACCCATGGGCAGTGATGATCAAACCTCTCTGAAAATAGAACACACAAAGCGGCAATGAAAGCATTTTCACTTTATAACAGCTTGATCGTATGTTTAGGCATGACTAGGAATGCAAGGGGATTTCGTAATAAATTGTTTTGTACATCAACACGACTCAAATGGGGGTATGATTACCTGTGAGGGTAAGTGAAGGCACTTGAGGAGGTATGTCAAATTTTAACATGGTCTCTGCTGGTATCAGCAAATCTAATGTAACACTTTTTTATGCCCTGGCATGAACATTGCAATTGCATTTTCAAAGTAAGAGCAAATTAATTGGAACATGAAGCATCTTGATGTTGAATTGTGTTGTAGTGACTCCTTTGCTAAATGCTGTATGCATTTTGTTTAATTGGCAGACAAGCCTCAAATTAAACCGTTGCTATGCCATCTATCTTCTGGGGTTGCTGAAAAAAAATCCTAGAAATACTCGTGCAAATATAGTTCCTAAATGTATTAAATTAGACATGGATGGCACACCACTGTTTTACGTAGTCTTTTTTTTTTTTTTTTTTAATCCAAAGATGCGTTGCGCTGGTTAAGGGCGTACTTGGCTCAACAAATGTATCACAAGAGGTACATCACTGAAAACGTTTGAGAACCACCGCTGAATACTGGAAAGACAACAGTAAATTTCCGTGAAAAGTTGAACTGGAATCATTTGGAAATAGTAAAAGTTGCACCAAGGTCAGAATAAGTGCCAAACACGAGTTTACAATCAATATTCATATTTAAACAAATGTGGTTTTATTTGTTTCGCAACAAGTAAGCATCTACACGAACATCTTTTTTTAAGTGCTTTTTTGTTGTTTTTCTTTTGCCGCAGAATAGGAAACAGATGTAACAAGTTTCTGCAGACATTATTAATATGCATTCCCTGAACTCAAAATTCAAATAAGTAGATAGTTTATCATACTGCTATTAGATTTGTTAGGTTTATGACAACTGCACAAGACCTCTATTCATAATCGGTCTGCTTAGTTAACAAATCCATTTTAAGCTATTCAGTTACTCCCTTAACATTCCAAATGCCAGTACTGACGTTTGAAAAAAATCGTGAGTAATTTGCACCATTCAAATGCAATAATCTGCCTTGTCCGAGACCCATGGAGATACCGTGTTTTTCTTTACTCATTCCAAGTATTTAATCATGAACGCCATGCTTTCTGATGAATGTGCTTGTTTTGTTTTTTTGTAAAGGTTTTGATTGTTTTGTTTAACCTGCGACCCGACTCCAGAATAAAGTGGTAGAAAATTGATGGATGAAAATGCAATGGATGATTGTTGTAATGAAATGTGTGTAATCGGGGCCTCGTAGGGATCCTTAAAAAAAAAAAAATAACAAAAAATTAAAGTAAATAAAGATTTTCGTGGGTGAGCCTGAGCCTTTTTTTATTTAGCAAGCAGGGTACAACTTTGACTGGCTGCCAGTCAACTGCTAAACTCAAGAAACTGTACATGTTTAATTCAATGTATTTAGATTTAAACTATCTGATTTGACCTAAAATGTTCATGTTGCCTGTTACAGAATAAATAGAAATATCACCTGCATTTCCCTCTTTCTGTACATTTTCATAGTCTCATGAATTCCCCTTTTTTTTCAAGTAAGTGGACCTTAATATGAGTGCTTCCAAATGATCCAGTCTTTTGCTAAAATAGTGTCAAGTGGGGGTGGAAACATTTGCAACTTATGACCATATTCTTACCCACACAGTTGTCACAAAGGCTGCAGTGTGAGGTCCGAGGTGGACGAAACATTTTACACGTAAAGCAGTACTTGAGTTTGACCACCTGCTGGTTGATGAGGATCTCCTTGGTTCGTGGAGGGGGGCGATAGGATGAGGATCCTGAGGTATCTTAGAAAAGAACAAATGTTTTTCGTGCACAAGTTAGTCAGGAACAAATGTGCAGCTGCTTTGCCTTTCCAATAATGACGCTTAAGTAAGCTACTTAGGTTTGGGAGTGTACTGTAGTCCCTCACAGATGTCCCCATATGGCAAAGCTGTTTCGCCCCCATCTGTCTGTGTAATGAGTATGCCTTACCTATTTGCTTCTCTATGTCTGCAGCTTCATCTAAGGTGGCCCTGGGTAGGATGCCTGGGTCTGTGAAGCTGGTTCTCAATAGGGAGAGGACCACAAACACGAAAAGCACCCCGCCGATCACCGGGATGAAGACTGTCAGATGCTTCACAAGAAATGGGCAACTAGAAAAAGAAAGCGTGTGCATGTTTATCGCAACCAAATAGGTTTGCTAATGACGAAACATTTTGCAGTGACACGTGTACACAAGTTCAGTGATTGTCAATACAACACACAATGCTTTAGCACTTACTCGAACGCAAAGAAAAGGCCACAGGTGACAACAATAAGCCCCAGTGTCAGAGGGAGGACGCCGCTCTGTCTGGCCACGATGACACGTCCGTCACAGAAAAATCGGTTCTTCCCCGGGAACACTTCCCATTTTCTCCGCAGCCGCTCCGCTTTCTTGTCGGTGTGGTTCTGAGCTGAAGCGGGTGCCACCGACAAAGCCAGCGGGTCGATTTGCTGATACTCACAGTTTCTCATCATGTAAGCAGAACCGCCGCTGTTCGGAGGTAGATAGACACCGGCTACGATATCTTGTCAGTCGGGGTTTTAAAAGAAAACGAGCTCAGTCATTGCAAAAGGGGGCTATTGGGGTTAGCATCCCCCGACGACGTTTCTCATCCTCAATGCTAACATTAGCTAGCGGACCTGCAAAGACATTCGTCTTCGTAATTGACTTCTCCGACATAAAACCGCTTCCTAGTCGACCTAGGGCTTGTTGCCATCTCCGTAAGATAAACCACAACAACGTATGAATTATTTTTTAACAATTCCGACTAGCCGACGAGCTTCGCGTCCAGCTTGATGCTGCAATGCAATACATCCTTTTCTCTTTCCGTCGACAATGACGTCACGACGCAGCGACGTTACGGACGATTTGTAAACAGGGGTAACATTTTTGTTGTTTTTTTGTTTCAAATTAAAAGTTTAAAGTGTTTGTGTTGTATTGAGTGTGTGTTTTTTTTTACCTCGGGTAAAATTAACTAAATCAAATCTGTATTTGATCAATTTTCTTATAACTGGCTAAATATTATTTAAATGGAGTACACTAAGCTTTTTGTTTTCATCAAGGCAATATTTATTTAAGTAAAAATGTTATTTAGTCAGTAATTAATTTGATAATTTAATTTTCATACACTGTATTGCATACTGTAAATGCCTTTAAAAACGTAACTTTGCCACTTGCTGTCGACCGAAAATGATGTAACGCGTGCGCAGGGCTCAGGTAATGTCCAATCACAACGCACCTGTTTTTTTTTTGTTTTTGTTTTTTTTGTGGGGGGTTGGTCATGTGATATTCGTAAACTGAGGTTTGGTGATGGGTTGATAGGTAAAATATCCATTTAACAATCTCCAACACACACACACACACACACACACACACACACACACACATATATATATATATATATATATATATATATATACAGTATATATATATATATGTATATATATATATATATATATATATATATATATATAATTTGTTAGGTTGGTGCTCAAAATATGGGCAGATGAATTCACATAGAGCACAATTGTTTCACAGAAAGCATGCAATTTAATGCCCTTATTTTCCATTCACATTCAAAATGAAAGTTGAATTTTAAAAATATGTACAGTCAACATAAAAACAAATATTCATCACATTTAATCAGTGGCATCAGTGACAGAATGCATTTTTGTTTATCTCCAGTCCAACCACTGGTACAACAAAGATAAATAAATTATACTTTCAAGTTTCAAGTGCATTTCAGGTCGCTGCTACACCTTACAGTAACTTAAATGAATGCCTAATTAAGATGAACAAGAAAATGGCTCACAACTATGAATGGGCATGATATTCAACTGATCATTGAGAAGATTTTGTGGAAGTGATAACTAGTAATTCTTGACACAACAGAGGCAAAATTGGGCGGACTAATGTCCTACAACCAACTAGTTTCAGACCTAAAGAAATACATTATGAGATGGCATTCTTGTTAAAAAACACCAGCAGAGAAACGATGCTCAGAACATTGCCAGACTCCCCCATATTGCTAAAAATGCTTAAAAAAAGAAGAAGAAAAAAAACAGAACAATCTATGGATTGTTAACTCTTTTCCAGGCAATTTAGTCAAATGCTCATCCCTAGTAATTAACCTAGTAACAAACTAATATGGCATTCTTCAGCCATATACTCAATCAAGTCCACGGTAGACGATTACAATGCATTGCCAAGCCCAGCACCCAGTAAGACAGAAAATAGCCCAAGATGCTTTTTGTGGTGGGAGAGCACATTGTGATATGTGGTATCAATGCAATGATGGGATTTGTGGGTGTGTGTTTGCATCCGTTTCTGGAAGGAGTCTTCAGCTGAACGTTCGGGGTGGATGTTTTTCTTCGGTGAAGAAGCGGCTCGTTGAGGAGTAGCAGGTGAGCACTGATCCAGAAGGGCACAGGTGACGAGGAGGCCAGAAATCTGGTTAGGACCTGAAAACATAGAAGAAGGAAAGAATGTTCAATGGTAAACTTTAATGAAAGTAATTTAGCAAATCCCTTCTTTATCATGGTTCATTTTTCACACAATTGCACCTGCAGTTTCACAGATTATTAAAAAATATTTTCTTGTTTTCAATTATTTTTTACAGAACACAGAAAAGCCTGATTTTAATATTGTCTGCATTCTAAGGAGTATGTGGAGCAAAATGCCAGGTAGCACTGAGGTCTACTTGGAGACATGCAGCAAAATGGAGTACAAGAAGGGACATGAAAACAATTAAGACTATTTTTAAAATGCTTTAAGAACATCTTAAGAAAAATTGGACGAGCTCTAAAGAGCTTCTACTTTTGCTGACACGCTCCAACTTTTGCCCCTACGTGGCATAGGACCTTTACTGGCTTAACAAACATGCTGTTTCATTTTATTTGTTACCTGAAATGCAAGGTTTTTGCAAGATTCTAATATGGTTGCAATTTGTTTTTCTGAGTTAACATGAATTTATAGTATAAATAAAAAATATATATAATATTGATATGGACCATTTACCATTTTGTAGTTATATTCTTACCTGCACATGCATGCACAAGGTTCCAAACACCAGGAGAGCAGTGGAATGCACAACATATACAAAGACTCGAGGATTTAAAAATCCTGGTATTGGTTTGTCGAGGCCTTTCTTCCAACCCGTCTCCCAAAGTCCGAGTCTGAAACACAGCTCTGGGTTTGCTTGGAAATAAGCATAAGCTGCCATTACGCCCAAAGTTGCCATGGGGAAAGCAAGGAGGAAGTTTGGTATTTGTTTCAGTTCAAAGTAACGAAGGAAGCCCACATTCCAGTACACGTCTTGGATATGGGAATAAATTAGGGGGAGAGGTCTCATGCACCAGAGAGGTGGAGGACTATTTTCATCTGCAATACGGTATCCCTTCTGTTCAGCCAAGGAGATAAGAGCCAGCGGGATTCGCTCTAAGGAGGCTGTAGGAGTACAAAAAGTTCTATAGCCGTAGTACTGAAAAGCGCAGAAGGGAAGAGCAATGACGGCTGCTCCTAGCAGAGAGGTGAGCAGGAGCCGGGTGACGACCCAAATGTAGTAGAAGATCTTCTTGTGGCCTTTTGCGATGGAACGATATAAACGGATCTGGGAGATGGCGTATATTGACGGAAGATAGAGAAGAAAACCTATATTGACTAGTCCGTTGGACCGCGCCGCTGTGGCTATGCTGAACGCCAGGCAGGCTCTCAAGATGAAACCTTTTTCCAGCAGGAACAGCCCTCCAAACGTGAGCGCGGCAAACAGACTCTCTGCATAGCCGGCTGTCATAAAAACATTGGCTGGCGTGATGCAGTAGAGCAAGGTGGAAAGCAGAGCCAGGCGTCTGTCCTGCATAACCGCCCGACTGAGCGCGAGCAAGGCCACCACGCTCAGGAGGAACAGCGTGCTGTTGCCAAGAGCGACGGCCACCAGCAAACGGCCTCGCAGGCTCAACCAGCCGCCCAGGGGCCACAGCAGCGTGTCGGCCAAACCCCGCAAGATGATGGGGAAAAGGGGAAAGAAAGCAAAGTTGTGCTCGTAGACGTATCCTCTCTCAGCGATGAAGAGGTAATGCTCGGCGTCCCAGTTGCTGAGACCACCGAATAACCACTCCGTCGCAGAGTCCAAGAACAGAGGCTCTTCCGTCCGTGGGGGCCTGAATGCATCAGCGTCATGGTCAGGAATGGCAGCGTTCAAGAGAGCCTGTTGGAAGATGTTTAAGTCATATGTAAATACATTGTTAACTACACAGTGAAACAGCATAGACATTTAGAGTAATAAAAAGAGGGAAAAAAAAGGCTCAGCCTATTCCTTGCAAATTGTTAAAAAATACTAAAATTAGACTTACTAAAAAAGAATTACTACTAAGGGTGGCTCACTGGCGCAGTGGTTAGCACACCCGGGTTAAAATCCACCTCGCTCCAGCTTTTCTGTGTGGAGTTTGCATTTCTCGCTGAGCCTGCGTGGTTTCTCTCCATTCCATTCCAAAAGCATGCGTGGCAGGTGAATTAGGCACTCGAAAATTGCCCTTAGGTGTGATTGGGTACGTAAATGGTTGTTCATCTCTGTGTGCCCTGCAATTGGATGGCTACCATTTCAGGGTGTCCCCCAACTAGTGCTCATTGACAGCTGGGATAGGCACCAGTAGCCCTGCGACACAAATAAGGACAAGCGGCAGTAGAAAATGGATGGGTGGAATTACCACTAAAAATGAATAATTTTACATACCTTTTAAAACCTAATCTGTGAATAACCCACGCAATCTTTACCTGATAATTTATAATTTTATTATTAATTTTTAAATTCACCCATTCCTATTGTAGACCTCCATGACGTAACTCGTATTAGATTAAAAGCCATACATTATATCTAATATCCTGACTGCAAAAGACCAATCGTACCTGCAAAAACAACGAAGCAACCCTGGTGAATGTAGCAAACTCCAGAACGGGTCGGTAATCCATCATAGTCAGTGAAAAACAAGATAAACACTTGCTTTAATAGAACGCAACATTGTGGTTGAACGGATTTTTAACAATTCATGTCAGATCAAAGAGTCAGCCATTTACGCCACTTTCGACCGGTACCCAATTTACTTCCGGTTATAGCGCAAATATGGCATTCAAAATAAAGCGTTCAGCGGACATAATCATTTCCGCGTAGATGACGCCTCGAAGGCGCTTGCAGTGTACAATAACACGTCAGCGCGTTTGCCATATTGGAGGGGGCAGCGCTGCCTCTTAGTTGATGCTGAACTTCATAAATTGGTAACCAACAAACTTGTTCACGATGTTAATGCCCATATCCACTCATTAAAGACACTCACTAAAGAAAAATAAACAGAGAAATCACGCATGTAACTTTTAATTCAATGTTCATAATTTTTAGGATATAGATTAACGACAATGTCGCCGTGGTAACACAGAATTTATGGGTACGAGTGTGGTCATGCATGTTTGCTCCGCGACATTTTCCATGTACAGTACTAAAACGTCAACTTGTGCTAACGTGATGGGTAATTCTGCGTGCACCCCAGCAGATGGCAATGTGTACTACCCAATAGATCTATAACTCAATTGAATAGATGCGAGTTGATTCGGGTCGTGAGATATCATTTTCCGTAGCGATATATTACCCCATGTACTGCTATAACGCGTGATCCAAGACACATCTTTTGGTTATGGATAGCCACTTACATATAGTATGCTTTGGATCATTTGATGTTCATTTCCATAGTGTAGCATCCCTGTATAACTCTCCGCAGACGTGGCAGAAATGTCTGTCACAAATTGCAGTGTAAAAAATGTTAAATGATGCGGTATGCATTCGGTCACGAGGGTTTCTTTCCATGATTAAAACTAACAGATGAAGTTCTTTCTTTCTTTGGTTTGATTCTCGCTCTAGACCTCTTGTAAATGCTTTTAAACGTATTTTTAGTCAGATGAAGCATATCATCTTGTGTACGAAACGCTCATTAAACAAAACAGCATTGTTTTGAGTTGCTTTCAGCCACAATGTTACTGCCGATGTGATAGAGTGAGATCGATCTGATAGGTAATACTTTAATAAAGGGAAACCCATTCATGTTTGTTCGTATTGGTTTGGAGTAAAGGCATATGGTACTCAGATTACAACCCAAAACGACAAGAGGTGTTTAACCTGCCTGTTGAATATAATTTGAATGAATAATTATGACATGAACTGTGTTGCCACCTTCCTGTGTGTTTATACCAAGCAACGATGTTGAAAAAGAGGGAATAAAGAGAAGACCAAACATGAAACAGCTTAGGAAGATTTAATGTACATTTATTCTTACCACGTGGAACATATAGTATAAAGATTTCATACTGAATAAATGATATTCATTGAGCCAAAAAAGGGAAAGGGGAGAATTTACATGTCTTAGCTACATAGTCTGAAATACAAATATGAAGAATCCATGACTGAAGAAAAATTGTCAAACATGTACTTCATCTAGTTTGTGTTGTACCAGGAAACAACAGGTCGGAGCTGTGTCTGTTGCACTACAGAGCTGTGGGGGCGACCAGAAGAGTGGGTCTAATCAGCAGGAAGTGGAGGTTGCTGTCCGCCTCCATCCCTCACCAATGATACGCGTGAGAATAGTGACACAGACAGACAGACACAGAAAGAAGTGTAATGTACAACATTATATATATATACACCACAGCAAAGCTGTATTTGAAGTTGAAAACCAGTCCTAAGAGGTGATTTCTTTTCATAAGGGTATTCATACAATCAAGGGATAAGAGGAGGTAAGGGTGTTCTTGATACTTTGGGGAAGAAAGCCATTTTCTGTTTTAACACCAAACCCTAATGACCTCCGAACTCTAGCCGAGCCGCTTCTGTGTGAAACAGAAGGCTGTCACGCAAAAGCAGTATTGTACAGAAAATGTCCTACAATCTACTGCACACTGCACAGGCCTCCCCGGTGAAGGTGTCTATTGACAGTGTTTGGCCGCCTGCTGGCCTGACTGGTGAGAATTAAACTACAGCAACTAGAACCAGTAGGCCACTTTTGTCAGTCAGCTTCACCTCTGAGCATCAACCAGTTCACAGACTCATCGTGCTCTCTAGGGGAGAGCTTCGGGTCTGAGGCTGCGTCTCCCAAACTCACTGTAAACGAGACAGCAACTTTGGTTAGGTTTTTTGTTTTTCAGCTATTTATTTATTTTATCATTTATTTATCTTTATTAAAAAGTATTATTTCCCCCCAAGTGCGGAACAGTTTTCCAACTGTCGGCATTTATTTTGCAAGTAGTGTCACTTGGTGTGGCTTCTCTCTGTTGTGTAATCCAGCACAGCTCTGCGACGACAGTCTCGGAGCAAGGATGCCCTGGGGCGGGCTCAGAGAATGGAATCTGGAGGTTTTCATAAATAAGAGTCACTTTTTAAACGTTCCTTGCCCTGTTACACACAAGCCAGGATACCGAGGACGAAGAGGGTGGAGGGGAACGCGCCCCGTCCCCCTCCCAGAAAAGAGGAGCCACGGCTCCCTACAGCTGTCAGGACTGGCCGATCAAAAACAGTACATCACAGATAACATGAGAGACCAGCGAGTTCATGAGGGGAGACACCGAAAGGTCAAGGAGCCGGGACTCATGTAGTGTGAACTCGGAGTGGTTCTCATCCACCTTGGCTAACGCGTGCAGCGCCCGGGCGGCCCGCCTCATCATGTCCGGGCTGGTGGGCTCGAAGTGCATCCCCTGTAGGTGTACAAACGAACTCTGGCTCTGCTGGAACTGGGTGGCCGCCAGACTATCCTCCAGGAAGCCCAGCAGGTTGCCAACGCTGCCTTTCTGAACGGCGATGGCCCGGGCAGCCATGTTATCACCCTGGGCCAGGTTGGCCAGCAGAACCACAGCCATCTCCCTGCAGACGGCCACTTTCCGCTCTCCGACCAGCCGCACCAGATTCCCGTAGAGTTTCTCCAGTCGGCTGAACGGCGGTGTGGCCAGGATGAGGTCCACGTTGTTGTCTTGGATGCTTAGCTTGCTCAGCGTCTCCAGAACCAGTCTCTGAGGGGACAAAGCGCTGTGCGGACCCAATGTGGGGAAGGGGTCCTGTGCTTCCGCTGATGGGCAGACGGCCCAGTGGAGAAGGCCATCTAACAGAGGCAGGCAGATACTCTCGGGGTAGACCGATAAGTCCAGCTGGCCTGAGATGTTAGCCAAAGTGACCAGCGTGTTTTCCCTCAGGAGCTCCAAGCAGTCCCACCACCACTCATCCCTCTGACCCGTACCCTCTTCTGTATCCTCATCTTTCTCGTAGGTGAGCGGGGCCTGTTTGCGCTCGGGGTGCCGGTGGTGGAGCAGTATCAAGCGCCCCAGTAGCAGCAGCAGCCCTGGGTGTTTGGACATCTCGTGGTCATTTCCTGGAACGAAGGAGAGGCTGCGGATGATATTAGAGATGCAAACGCAGCGCCGAGCTAAGGAATCCTGCCAGTTGGCCCGCGAAACGAGTGGGCCTTCATCTTTACTGTGAGGCTCGTCCTCCAAGATGGCGTTGACCTGATGATGCGCTAAAACGCTTACAGACGGAATGGGTCTGTTATTTTCCTGGTGACTTTGCTCAGCCGTTTTGGACTCCGATTTGTTCTCCTCGTTAGTGAGGGCGAGGCTGTCCTCTGAGACGCTCGCTTTCCCTGAGAAGGATGTCTCCTTCGACCCATCTTCTTCCTCATTCTTTTTCTCCTCTTCGGTTGGCAAACTATAATCAAGGAAATCTTCACGGATTCGCCTTTTCAGCACACTTTGGGGCACAGGTATTCGTTGTCGGCGTTCCAAGAAGTCTCTGCGGGGTTCGAAGTGTGTTTGAATGTGCTCCGTTGAGTCTCCTCCTCCGGCGCTCCAGTGAAGCAATCCACTGTCAAACTCTTGCAATTTGCCGTGATTGTTGTTCTGCGTAGAAACAAAGGGATCTCTCTTTCTTACCACCTTTACAGGAAACTTGTCAAACTTGCTGCACTGTTTGGGTCTCTCCTGGGCCGAAGACGGCAATGAGTCAGTTTGGTCAGAAGAAGATCCCTTGCCCTGTCTGTCCGCATCACCGGACTTCTCATCCCCCTCTCGTGACACAGAACATTCCTTATGGTCGTCCTCCTGTTTTATGCGTGGCTTTTCTGCGTCTTGTTCTTCCTCATCCAAGTCATCTTCATCCTCCAGATCGACATCTTCTGAATGGGGTTCCTCTTCTTCTATGGCATCCGCGAGTTCTTTCAAGGCATCAGGATCAAGTAACGTCTTCTGGCCGGGATCCCCCACCTCATATTCCCGTAGAATGCCAAAGATCTCTATTAGGCAACGTCTGAAATACTCAACCACCAACTCTAGTAGGCCAGGCAACTAATGGGGAATGAAATATGACAAACTATTAGACACAATCCCATTGTGTGGAAAAAGTATGACAAAGCAGAAAAAGTCTCACCGTATTGAGATCAAACGTAGAAATACTGCCATCGTCATAGAGGAGAATGTTGATTGTATCTAAAGCCCAGGTACTTTCAGCTAATAGACCTGACTTTAATGACATCATGACTCTCCAGGCTTCTGGGGTTCCTAAGAATGAAAAAAAAAAGATGTTATTGGTCCATAAAACTCTCAGATTCACTCATTTTTTATCTTGACGAGCAGAGTTGCAATGTGCTGGAATTTGGGGAAGAGTCCATTCCTCGTTCTGATTAATACTTGCATTTGTAGAAAATGTTATCAAGCAGCAAAATTCACATGTTTTTTCTCAATCTGGGGAGTGGCCATTTTGCTACATGCTGTTGACTAAAATTACATCAAAATTGCTTAAGTAACGACCAATCAACGACCAACGTCTCAGCTTGTAAATGTCATATGACCGCTTGGAAAACAGGTCAGTTGTCATTGGTCCCTTCTATCCCAGACAATATCCCAGACAGATATTTAAAAAAAGGGAGGATTTTGCAATGTAATGCATATTCCACAGCCACAATATTAATCGTAATTCAAAGTTTTAACTCTTGGTGGAGCATATAAGCTATTTTTGTACAGAAAAATATTGACTTGACTTTCCCTTCAACAATTTGTTAAGTTCATTAACTTAACATGCATATGAGAGAAAGTCACACTGCACAAAATCACATGCAAACTACACAAAGAAAAGAGAAGAGAAGCAACGCGCCCAGGAGTCTTACCGATATCTTTCATGGTGAGTCTGCGACGTGGTTTCAGAACAGGATGGGAAGCTTCAACAGAGCCAATGGGGAAAGGCATGTCTCGTCTGATTAAAGGTGACTGCGCTGCAGAGGGCACTATATGTGACGCGGGGACAGGAGGGCCAGCCTTTTGCATTTTCATCACTCCGTGCATGTAGGGGGATTTACTTGGCGATGTCCGACTCTCCATAGGGCGAGGCATGGAGGCAGGGCTGGATACTTGTGGAATGTGGTTTTGCACGCCTTGAGGGGGCTGGTAGTTTGACTGCACAGAACGAGGCATGGGTTGACCTGGCCCCGCGGGACCATAAGGAGGCTGTCGCGGGCCTATCTGACCGCCCCACTGGCCATCGTGATTCATGCGCTGTTCTGACGATATCATCTCTTCTGAGCGGTTCATGCCAGGGTAACCTGGCCCTGGGGGCTGGGGTGGGCCTCCGGGACCACCTTGCCTGCCGTGGTAGTTCTGATAGTTCATGTCTCGTGGTCCCTGCCACATGCCCCCTTGAGGACCTTCTGGGCCCGACTGCATCATCTGAGGGGGCATGGCGGGCTGAGAATTGGGCCCGGTCGCTCCTTGCATCCGCTCACGGCCAAAAGGAAATGGAAACTGATTGCCTTGGCCAGGGGGGCGGCGGTCAGAGCCCGGGTAAGGTCCACTGCCGCTGTACTGATTGTATGGCTCTTGCTGTCCCGAAGAGGGTGCGGGGACGCCGCCTTGCTGTTGTTGCTGTGGTGGGGGCTGTCCCCCTGGAAAAGGCCCACTGTACTCGGACTCGTGACGTTTTGAAGGAGGGTAGCCGCCTTCCACAGGACGCTTGTAGCCCTACGCATGGAATGAGATTGAGTGGCCCAAATGATACAACTCTTGAACTGATGGCACATTTAGAAACAAAAATATGGAGTAGCACATTCAAGCTACCTCCTATAAACTTTTAAATGTTTGACATATAATAAGCATTTGAGGTTGGATTTCAGTGTTCTAAGCAATGTCTCTGAACATAATACTTTTCGATTGTTACCTGCTGTTGATGAGGGTACATTCCAGGCTGCTGATTAGGGTAGGAGCCAGTAGAGGGCGTGCCCTGTCCAGGATACTGATTACCATAGGAATCATGTCTGCAATTATTACAGCTCACCGTCAGGTTGGTCATGAAAATAATGATCAAACATTTCTATTTAAAAATATTAGCGCAAAGCATACAATGTCAATCAATCAACCCTGACTGACAGACAAAAACTAATGTTTATCACAAACAACCATTGGAAAAATGCATTAACTCTACAGAAAACACTAGATCAGTGCTTCTCAAGGGGGGGGGCACGGATGATCCCAGGAAAAAGGCTTTGTTTTTGTCATGTAGAATGTAATTGCAAAAAAGTAATAATTTTCATCATGTTCTTTTAGTTTCAGGCACTTTGGTACACTTGCTTTTTTTTATGTTTTAGACTAAGCTATAACCCGTATAAACACGATAAAAATAATTAACAGTTGTTGAAAGTTGATTTATATTGCGTTTTTTTGTTGTTAATGTTAAAAGGATACATGTGTAGGTATACTTATACAATTTTCATCATTAATAATCTTATTTATATTCAGTGCATCCACTGAATGGGGGGGGGGGGGGGGGGGGGTTGAAAAATGATCTCTTTTCTAGGGGGGGCCTGGCAAAATATTGTTGAGAAACACTGCACTAGATGCATAAGCACTGCTATGGCAAAGATCAAGTATAGTAATGCTCAACAGTGTGTCATGTAAAAGGAGAATTTATTGTATTTAAAAGAGCTACATATGGAAAAGTTGTTTAAGATTGTTTTTACAAAATTCTTTCGCTTTTCGGGCTATTGTAGTGTCAGTGGGAAGTTTGCATTTTGGAATGTTTTATCTGGATTTGACATCAAAAATCCAAGTTTGGAATTCTCTCAGTAGTCTGGTGAATGTGGTTTATGTGTATTATTAATATTAGAAAATACTGCCATATAATAGATGTATAGTTCTTGTGGTATTGTACAGTATAATACATACTTCGAAGATTTATATTTATTTTAGTTTTGAATTGAAATTTTAAAATTAAATGGTGTCAAAGCCACAGACAATGTTTGAACAATCACTTCACACTCCTCATCTCATCCTAATTAATTCAAGTTTTTTTTTTTTTCAAAACATGTACCAAAAAATAGTGTTACAAAATCATCTACCTGATTTGACTGCACTTTTATATGATTTGACTACCCCCCAAATATGTTCTTATGTTTGTAAGAAGCTGCATAAAATTGATTATGATGGTAATTATGGTTTTGTTTTATTTTTTATTTCATGTTTTTTGTTGTTTTTTTTTGCATTGCGTGCAAAGCTAGATGGTGGCTTTCTCATTACATAATTTACTATACATTACGTTTTTATGCCAGCAAATGGCAGTAGTCTGTTGAAGTCTACAGAGATTTGTGAAAAAGCAATGGCAGATGGTTATGAGTAAAAGTGCATTAGCAGAGAAGCTAGTAAATAAACAAATCTTTTCAGGTAGATGTGCCGCACAAACCAACAACAGTACATTTAATTCAACACTAATATAACCATATCCTCAAAAATATGACTTAAAATCTGATAGGATTACAAATTTTCTCAAAAGTACACACTTTACTCTCCTAATATGAACACGCTAAGATGAAAAGCTTATTAAGCAGATTTTTTTCCAGTGTCCATGTTATTCCTTTGTATGAATCACAATGAATTAGGAACAAATATATTATTTAAAACTCAAAGGTGCTGCTTTAGAGATAAAGAAATTCTGGGAACCAACCGTGGTTGCTGTGGTGGAAAGCGATTTGGCGAATACATCCCAGTGTCGGCATTTGCAGGCATCATAGAGTTTGGCTGAGAAGCACCAGATCCCATGTTGCCTTCTGGACCCATTCCTGGCTCAGATCTAGGAAAGAACATAATGACTATAAACACCGAAATCTTTGAGAACATGAAGATTACAATGATAAATACAGTAGAGATTAGATGGATGGTTAATCCGATCCTCTTTTATACAATATCAGAACTTTGGACTTGTAATGGGGATATAAAAAAAAATACCTTGCCGCAATTATGACTGTCAAATAAATAAATAAATAATCCGGTTCTAATAAAACACTTTTCTTTGGCTCATTAAAATTTATTTTTAAAAATAAATCTACATAATGACTCATGGGATAATTAAAACAAATGGCATTTAAGAAAGTGAATCCCTTTGTCAATCTAAGATGGAGTATTAATTACATATCTTTCCCTGACCCACAAAAGTAATTAGCCTCTAGTTAGCATTAATTGAGTTTAATGACCTTTAAAATTCGAAACCACTATTTAATCCTTATTACCTCCGATCATAGCCTGGTCCATAAGGATACTGCTGTCTGGGCCCCATTGGCATCGTGCCCATGGCCCCGGGTGGTCCCCGGTTAAATGGTGGTTGCTGCTGTTGCTGTTGTGGTGGTTGCTGCTGCTGGTCGCCCACCCCACTGTTTGGGCCCTGGTTAGCAGGAAGAAACTGCTCTCCAACTGTAGAAACAGGCAAAATTAAAGCCAGTTAAGTGCAAATTCACCAAGCAGTTGAAATGAGGTACTCATTTTATGACCCATTCATTGTGTCCACCTTTTCTCATGTTGCTAAAAGGGTCCTTGTTGGGTTCGTAGGGACCCATGCGCCCCTGCATGTCTGGGGTGCTCATGCCGGACTGATAGGCAGAGTTGGGTGTCATGTTTTTACGTGGGTAAGCAGGGTCGCTTCCTTCAGAGAAGGGGTCCTGCAAGTTAACACTGCTTCTACAAAAGGGGGGTGGGCAAAGATGGTAAACTTAGATTTATAACCTATTTAAGCGTAGATACATTTGAAGCTTTGTGATAGTGTTATAAGAAAGTCACCTGGAACCAGGTGGCATGGGGGGCATCTGGCTGTGAGGAGTGGAGGCCGGGGTTGGAGGTTTTAAGTCTCCACCCTCAGCCATGGAACTGCTAGTTGATTGGGGAGTCTGAGGACCCTGCAGGGAACCCGACCCAGCTGTGGAGCAGAGGGACGCTTCAGTTTGAAAGCAGAGAAATAGACAGATATGGAACATCAGTTTAATGGCATAGAATTAAAAGGCAATTGTTTTATTTGTAAAAGGAAAATGAGTGTAGCTCTAACCTGGCGAGGGGGGTTGGACCTTTGCCGTTTGATTCTTCTTGTTTTCTGTAAAAATCTCAGGAGGGGGGTCTTCCCCACGCTCAATTTTACACTCAAAGGCGTATAAACATTGGATGTATTGTTTTTTCAAAGAACTGGCAGCACTGCTTGATGTACCCACATTCAAGGATGTGGCTAAGTCTCGCCATTTCTTGTTTTTATTCACCTGAGAAGGATGTACACAAAGTATTAGTCAGGTATAAAATCCACAAGAACTACATTTGAATTGGGAAGACGCACACTTAACATTACCTGTGTCATGCCTCCAATGTCTTTTACTGATATATAGAGCCGGAAGAGGTCAAGGGGTTTGCGTCCCACAGCAGGCAAGTTGGTCATGCCCATGGCTTTCTCTTCTATGAAAGCCAAGTAACGATCCACCCACATCTTTCTTTCAGGTTCTGGTCCCAACTCATACAGGCGAGTTATGATTTCACTGGTTGTCGTTGAGGAATTGGATTTCTGTTTTATTTGGAGGGAAGTGGAAATTGTTAAAGTACATTTGCTTTAAAAAAAAATAAAAAATACTGTAAACCCCACACAATTGTGAATTTACCTTTGATTTGGACTCTGACTTGGGTGTTCCACTTCCATCGACTTTGTTATTCATTTTATTGTTCATCTCTGGACTGGCGGCCATACCTGGACACATAAAAGTTGAGAATACATTCATTGATAGGCTTTGAATAACAAAAGGTTCAAGTAATCAAGATGCAACCAATCGGTAAAATATACCACTTGAGTTGTTGGCCATGTTTGGCCCCATGGGATAGGGGGAGCCACCTTGGGTGTTCATCATTCCAGGCATGTTGTTCATAGGAGGACCATAAGGAGGACCGGAGCCCATCATGCCTGGAGGCATGTTAGGGTAACCCGACATCCTGCATGTGGAAGAACAATGAGTGTCTAGTAATGATATAATTGTTGAAAAGTAAAGAAGTCAGCCAGAGCGTCAACCAACCTATTGTGCAATGAATTTGAGGCAGGGTGCTGCATGGCTGCAGGATCCTGGGGTTTTCTGTTCATGCCTGGAGGGGGGCACATCGCTGAGCTAACCTGTGATGGCATGTTGCCCATGTTAGGGCCCATATTAGGTCCCATGCTGGGGCCATAAGGACGTGCTCCAATTTGATTCGGTGGCATCCTTCCAGGGGGCATTCCAGCATATGGTTGTCCCCCACCTTGACCTGCCATAGGACCCATACCAGTACCAGGGTAGTTGGCATTGGGCATGTTACCATAGCCGGGTTGGCGAGGATAACCTAAAGCAAATTTGAAGAAATAGATCAGAAAATCATTTGGACAAGACCTGTGTTTTGAAAACTAAAGCGACAAGTAATTATTTTTGCTTCGTGAGGCACACGTTTCTCTCCACAGTGTGCTAGCAGTAAGAGCTACGTTCCCCGAGCAACAAGCCTTCGTCACAGTCTGAGCTCTACTGACAGGAGGCTCTGCTACGTCAGCTGACTTTCTGCTTCACAGCTATTAATAGCAGCAACAGAGTTAGAGGGAGGGAGCAGAGATAGCTTGCTATGCTGTGCCTATGTGCTGGAGAGATGGAGCCAATTGTTTTTTCTAATGAGAAATGTACACATAAACTTCAAAATTACAGTAAATTGTCAGGACAAACATAATTTGTATAAACAACAAAAACGATTATAAAGAAAAAAAAGGGGGGGGGGGGGGGGGGGGGGGCAAAATATTTTTTAAAAGATGGTAAAAATGGAGAAAGATACACACCCTGGGGCCCATATTGTCCCCCCTGTTGGCCATAGCCAGCCATGGAGTTATTTTGTTGATATGGACCCATCCCAGGATGCATTTGTCCCCCCGAGGACTGGCGTGGTGACAATGCAGAGGCTGACTGTGGAGAACCATAAGGGGGCATCTGAGGGTTTCTCTGCATATACCCTAAAAGGGGTGAATGAAGAGATAGGCTTGTTCAGAATAAGCTAAAGTAAACAAAATTGTACATGAAACACAAGGTACCTCGATCCGGAGCCAAAGGAGACTGGCTCATACCAGGGTGAAGGCTACCATCTGACTGCACACTTGATGGTCTTGGAGGCATCTGGTTGCCTGGAAAACAATATGAAAGTTAGGTCAGCATGTGTTGCAACAAAATTGATATAATTACTTAGTTAAATATTAATGTGACTGAAAGTTGAGTTTCAGCTAACATGGTGCCCACTTGCTGACACAATTGAAGGGGCAAAAAAAAAAAAAAAAAAACACTGCAAAAGTCTTTCTAATTTACTAGGAACATTATTTTGATGTAATTTACTCGGTTTGTTCTATGTACAAACACACAAAAAACAATTGGGTGGGGGAGTATGATGAGTAAAATATACAAAAATGGAATTGTATTTTAAAACAAGCTAAGCTATGGTGTTTCTATTATTTGATCTTAAGTATAGCCATGGAAAGACATATTGTAAATATTGTTTTTGGACATGAAGAAAACAGCCCACCTGGCATGTTGGCAGGTGACAGAGGTCCAGTGCGAGGTGTACTGGCACTGGCTGGGGAGCCAGCCGGGGAAGGCGATGGTCCTCTGATGCCCGGCAGGTGGGGAGATGTGTGAGGTGAGAAGGGCGACTGAGCCGGGTTGCTCTGCTCGCCCTGGCTGCTCGAAACACCCGGCGTGCTCACTCCGGGGCTCAGGGCACCATCCGTACCAGTAGGCAGGTCGTCAATGGACCCTGACAGGTCCTGAGAGCATGCAAGGGAGAAGAGCAGAGTTATGAGAGTATATTCTGTTTATAAAACCTTTAAGCCCACCTCTTCTACTAGTACTAGATTCACACACTGAAAAAAGACACAACTTTAGGCAAAACTTCAGCTATATATATATATATATATATATATATATATATATATATATATATATTTTTTTTTTTTGGTCAATTATGTAAAATTACATCAACGAAAAGTTGCTTATATTTGATCTATTTTGGTAATTACAAAAAGGAGGAATAAAAATCTTATATATTCTCTGTATAAATTCCATACATTTTTTAATTGACCAATTCAAATGTTTGAGCAGTGAAATTTCACTGGCATCAAACTACATGCCATAAACCATAAGTGTCAAACCCAAGGCTTGGATGCCTGAGCCGACACGCCAAATCCTTACAGTGGCCAAGCGAAAGCAAATAATGCCAACTTCAGTTGTGCTTGCTAAAATCTGTACTGAAATTTCAAACGATCATGTGTAGTTAAAAATGTTGAAATTTTGCTTTTTTTGTGTGTGTATCCTTTTTAATATAACTACAACTATTATCCTTGACTTTTGATTTCAAAATGAGTAATCTTTCTACCCCCTTATTGGCATTACTTGTAAGAACTGTTAAGAACACTGAATTCACTTAAATGCCTCAGGTGCAAAAACACAAAGAGATCAAAGTACTGGAGGGAATGGGACTGATGAGTAAAATCTGAAAATGGTAAATAAATGTATATGGATGATAGTTTGTAATGAGTCTCTGTAAATAATTTACCTGTGACCTTTTCTCCCTCTTTTTTCATGTTGTATTTGAAAAACGTTTGAAAATATATATTTTTTTAAATGAGTAACCTTTAAAATGTTTTTGTATAGCCTAAGTAAAAATATGGTGAGACGCTTAAACATTCGATTTTAGCCACAACGACAGAATGAGGGAAGCTGTAACTACAATGTGGCTTGCCGCAAAACTCAGTTTAGCATCTCCGTAGGAAACTATGGAATTGAGAATAATAGCTTCAAAACACACAAACGAGCAGATGATTTTACAAATTGCAAAAGAGAACTAGAGATAAGAATGCAAGCAATGATGCATACATGACTGACCGGAAGGCTGGATGGACGGCCCTGACTGTCCTCTGGACCACCTTTTTGTTGCGAAGATGGTGGAGCATTAGACTGAAAAGAATCTTGGGGTAGCTCCTAAAAAGGAACAACAAATTCCCTGACGTACATGTTCACGAACCAAACAAAGATGACTACTATAATCCTCATCTGAGGACCACACCTGTTGTTGGGCAGGAGGAAAGCGTTGATAAGGTGACTGCTGTGCTTGCTGCTGCTGAGGGTTTTGTGGGTATGCTCCAGACTGTCCCTGTGTGTGCTGGGGTGCCTGTGACTGTTGCTGTTGCTGCGAGGGAGGCTGCTGAGGTGGCTGTGTGGATGTCGGATAGTTGCCCTGTCCCTGTGATCCTGGGGGAACCTGGGAACTTGGCTGCTGCGCATTCTGACCGCCTTGTCCCTGCTGCTGGTATGGAGACTGGCCAGGCTGTGGGGCTGACGCTTGGGAATACGGCGGCTGAGACTGCGTGGGGCCTTGTGGAACCTGGGATTGCGGGGGAATATGAGGCTGCTGATAAGGGGGTCCTCCTTGGGCGTGCGGTGCCGACGGTGGCGGCTGGTGAGGTTGGCCCGGGTAAGGTGCTTGACCTCCTGGTTGTCCAGGTTGGGACTGAGAGTAGGGTGCCTGATGCTGGCTTGGGTGTGGACCCTGACCAGGCTGACCATAGTATGGGCCCTGGCCCTGTGAAGTGTATCCTCCTTGTCCCTGCTGTCCATAGGACCCCATCTAGCACAAAAAAAATAATTGTAAGTGCAACTTAAAGCAATAATAACAACAGAATCAAACCAGGTCTACCTGTGGACCATAGGGCATGCCCCCCATGCCTCCAGGCGTTCGTCCTTGCATGCCAACTGGGTATCGTTGAGGACCTGGGGGGCCATATCCCTGGCCAGGATAGCCAGGGCCCTGCTGCCCTGTGGGAGGTCCTTGCTGTGATGGCTGACTATAGGGGCTACTGGCATTGTATGGTTGCCCTCTCATTTTCGCCATTGGGTCCATGGAACCGGGTGGCTAGGAGATACAAAGAATGGAAATGAGTCAGCAAAAATATGAAATTTAGGGATTGATTAAGTTGAGTTAATATGTCAGTGTTTCCCAACATTTTGTTGAACCAATTAGTGAAAACGAAATATGGCAAAATTAGCAATATTAAAATGAGGATCTAACCTCATTTTACTCAATAATTGCGTGAAATTTGCACTTGTGTAATTTAAGACAAAGCTATTAAACTAACAAGTGGCAGTCCATTAAGTTGTATGAATGTCAACAAGGTCATTAAACATACTATCATACCATCAAATAGAAAACCGTTTAACTCTTCTGCCTGTCACTAAACAGTGTTTACATTAATGCATAAACAAAGATATTTGTCATTAATGAAGATTTTTTTATTGCATTTATAATAGCGTTATAATAGGGTACACTGATTGGAAAACAATGATGAGGGCTCCAGGATTGCAAAGAAAATATATCAAAAAACTGTGGAAAAAAAATCTTTTAAAATAATTTCTCATGTTTTTTTTTTCCTGATTATTTCACCATAATTTCACAAGTAAACAGTGATGTATACAAATCAGCTTCTAGATTGCAATCAGCCCAATTACACGCATTTCCCAGCTGTGTTCATGTTTTGAGCCTTGTCGAAGTATTTTTTTTTTAAATCCCTGTGGAGAAGGCAGTTAGCCTTCCGATGACTGACACGCAAAATTAAAGAAATAATTCCAAAACAAGGCAAGTGAAATGGAAACAAGCGCAGACCTTGTTATGATAAATAACATTTCAATAAATACTAAACTTATTTAGATGTTTAGAACGCAAAACTCACTTCCAACATGAACACTGTTTTAAAATACAGCGAGAGAATTCCCAAACGTGCTGGAGAAAAAGCCTCATCATCTTAAAAACCTTTTTATTTTTGCAAATGGTATGCCTTGCATGACATTCTGGAGATGCGCCATGATGAATTTAAATAAATAAAAGCAGCACATGGCTAATCTGCATAAGACAAACTCCCTTGGTGGGTGAGAGATGGTGAACTGCTTTCTGATTGGCTTAAGGGGGGAGGGACTGGGGGGAAAATTCTTTGGAGTCAAACTTGTGTGGCATGCCAACCAGACAGCAGCTAAAGGCACACATTTCTGCAAAAGGGGCTAAAATGCAGCTAATTTTTCATTGACGGGTAACTATGCATTTAAAACATGCATGCAAGTATACTGTATATCACCGTATTTTACAATAGGAAAGTTGCAACAAGAAGCAAAGAAGATGGTATCCGTTGCAGTTAGCAGATTTTGCCTGAATGCAAACAAGACTGTAGTATAGATAAAGAATACTGTACATACAAACTGTGACAGACAAACTTTTGACAATTGCTGTAAATATGCAACAATAAAAGTATGTTTTCATGGAAAATGTTGAAAAAAGTAGTCTGACTACCTCCAGACTTAAAGATACTAAACTTGTTTAGTCACCCAGGCATTAAAAAGGTGATATTTTCCCTACTCTATAATAAATTTTCAAATATTTTTGTCGATTAACTTAAAAAAAAAAAATTGCCACTTACTGTTGACTAAAAATTACATCACGTTTATAGAAGACTCAGCTAATAACCAATCAAGGATATCTTGCGAATGTCACATGATCAAACCCAGAAACCAAATGAGCCATGATCAGTTGTTACCCCAATCTTGAAAACGTTATCTTTTTCAGCTGGTAGCAAGTGGCAAAATGTGTGTTTTTAAAAGGTATCGGTTGCACATGAAATGGAGTTACAAGACTAATTACTTAAATGTCCTTTTAAGTTAAAGTACAGATCATTGTTAGGAAAAAAAAAAAAACTTTGGCATATACAGAAGTATCGAATCAACTTCTTACGACTACAATTTTAGTAGGGGCAAGAGCAAAGAGTTTTTTCTAAGCAATACCCATTTTGATAGTTTAGCTACAGCATTTAGAATATCAGTGTGTTAATTATGAATAACAAATGCTACATCATCGAATAATAAATGAACAAATACTGACTGTTTTTTTTCTTATGCGAGAGATTTTTTTTAACGTCTGAAGTTGGTGTTTGGTTATAAAATGGCAAGATAACGCAGTCGCTGGACGCCATGGATGAGGGAGAGCTTGTTTCAAATACCTCCGTAACACAGCCTGCTTTTTCTGCGTAAGATCCCAATTGAATGTGGTAAACTTTACCTCTATATTTGCATCTTTACACTGTGTCCCCATCCGAAGTGTTAGAAAAAGTAACAAGCCTATCTGACTAAGATTATGAAGTAGAGATGCACTTTTAAACGTAAGGAAATTTATTTTAGGTATAACAAAGCATAGGCAGTATGTTATGTATTTAGTAAGCTCAAACCCAATTGCATCTGTGTCAATATTTCGAGGTGTTTGGAGAGAAAAGTGGCAGCCAAAAGGAAAAGGCAGTAATACCTCCGGTGACCCTGAGATGAGACAATACTTCTCTTATCAGCAGCAACTGTTGCCTTGCATCACATGTAATTATAAATGGCTATGAGCTGCGGCTGAGGAGCCAATCAGATCAGAGCTAGCATGTCAACCCGAGACCAACTATCCCCTGGCTTTGACAGCACGATTTTTACCTCCACAATTCAAATCCCCGTTGCACGCTGCAATCTTGCAGCAACTCGCTTCATGTGGCCCGATGCCTTTTGACCGATTACTGGCAACAACAAGCATGTGGAACTCCGCATCCTTGCTGCACTGAGATAGGCGGTCACGTTGCAAACATTTACGTCATTTTAGTGACATATTATAACGACGTTTAAGTTGCTTTTCTTTGAAAGGTGGAAAAGCGAGAGGCCAGTTATCTAACAGATTCGGAGCGGGATAGCGTTCCTCCCGACATAGCCACCAAACGAAAATGGAAAATTAACAAGTCTAGATTCTACAACCGGCTTTAGGCAAGTTAAACAGCAATTTACAGTACGTATGCTGAAATCTTATGATCATAACAAGCAAGGTATTTTTTTCTGCTTAACATTTAGTTCGGTGTGCGTGGCAAGCCTTGAGGGGCTTGAAACGAACCGTTGCCTCGATGTGGATTCGAGACGTTCTCAAAGTCGGGCCTTCGTGGCTGCGCGAAAGTCCTCAACCGTGTACACTTTCGACGACTTCCCTCGTCACCACGCCACGATTTATATCGTTCGAAGGGACAGAAAAACGACTGTTTGACGGGCTGCTATGTGGGGAAAACACACACGAGAGGCAGCCATTTTAGAGTCTTAGCGAACTAGTGTAGCAGACAATGGCTGGCCTGCTACGTTGTGAACTAGTTAGGAGGAGGGAAGGAGACGTGGAAAAAAACCGACATGGCGTTCACGTTGTAGTGTGTGTGCGTTTTAATATTTTTTTTTTTTTACCTGACTTCTAGCTAGCGGCTGCCCGGCGCTTCCCGGGCTCATAGGCGACGGGTGATGGCTTCTTTGTTGCCAAGCCGGATTGCTGCCTCCATACTGACCGCTAGCGCCCATGTCTGCTGCTCCCTTGCTAGCTCCCTCCTGGCTAGCGTACTCGCTAGACGGGTAGCTGGAATAAGCCCGCGTGGAGCTCGGCGAAGTCAGGAGCTTATTGAGCGTCGGTGTGGACGTAGGCTGCGGGTTTCCGATGTTATATCTCTGGTTATTGTAAGATCCAGCCATGGCCGTGGGTCCTCCCGCTGGTGCTTGCTGCTTAGCTGGCTGCCCCCCAGCTGTCGGCGCCTGGCTACTGCGAGGCGAGTTCATAGCGTACGCCTGGCCCGGGTACGGAGTCCTGTTCGGGAACGGGCTGTAACTGTTGAACTGGTGGTTCGAAAAGTCATGCGAATTGGGTTGGTAAGGGTCCATGATGTTGCCGGGCTGAACGGCCGGACCCGCAGCAGCTGCCATGCCAGGGCTTTGTTGTCCGCCATGTTGATGAAAAGGGGCCCGACTGTAGTGCTGACTGTATCCGTACGACGGTGGAGGGAACGCGGGGTTGTGGTGGTGCACCATACCCGGGTGATTGTTCCCCTCCGGTCCAACGGTGTCATTCTGGTTATTATTGTTAGCTCTGGGCGGGTTCCCATTCCCGTTCTTCATCTCAGGCTCCCCTCCTCCTCCTGCATTTCCAGCGTCGGCGCCGTCCTGCAGATCTCCCCGGCCCGGCGATTCGCCTTCCAACCCGGGCTGCTTTTTCTCGGACTGCTTCTCAGCCGCTACCGTGTCCTCCTTGGGCTCTCGATCCGGCTTTTTTAGCTCGGAAGGCGGGCTTGTGTTCAGAGTGGCGGCGCTGGCGACCTGAGCGGCCATGATACACCCCCCACCTCTCTCCCTCTCTCGGCGAGTCAGTCACAATCAAAAGCTAGCATGGAACATGAATAATTGTTTAGAACCATTTATCCCGGTGCCGATTCATCCCCGCCCGCGAACCGGACCGAATCCGGCTGCCACCCCTTGGTTCCGGTTCCGTGAGCGGCTTAGAGTGATGACGGGCGCTTCATACAATGCGTAAAAACCGAGAGAAATTGTTGTGGGAGTTGTGTTACTGAGCCCGAGTAGAGGCAGGGAGCAAGCCCAACCAACACGAGGCTTCGTTGGATACAGCCATTTTACTGAGCCCAGCGGGGGGATGCAAAACCCGGACCAGATCGAAAAGTAAAAGCAAGGCTGGACCGGATCTCCGGCGTCCTCATTGTCATTTCCCCACTCGTGTAGTGCCAAAATATTACATTACACGAGGGGACTGTTTATGTTCATACAAGTTGTGTTCAACTTTAAATAGATCACACATCGTGAACATTGTTGAAATAGTGTCGAATGATCTGTGGAACATTCTCACAAACATGTTTGAACATATCCCGGCTTTCCTTCCGATCACCACATAAATACAAATGCTTTCACCTTATGTCAACGCTTTTTTTTTTGGTTTTGTTTTTGAATGTACTAAAGCAACCCACACAGCAGAAGGAGGAAGCCTTGCAGCATTAGACTAGCAATGCACATTCCCTCTTTTCGCTCCCTCCTCCCCTGTCTCTCAGTGCTGTGCAGTGTGGGGGATGGGAGCAGGCAAGGCTGCAGCTCTCTGCCTCTCTCACCCCAATAACATTGAACCAACAGTCAAGCCAGACCTTATCTAGCAGCCTGGGTTAGAGGGATTGATGGGAGGCATTAGTGCAAGCGTGGACAATTCCAAAAAGTACAGCAAAACAGACAACACTTAGTGCATTTGTTTTGCCTTTTTATCCTCAGTGAAAGCAAAGACTGGCATCCATGAAACGCAGAGCAGCAAGGGAGGGGTGTGATGAGAACTGTGTGCGTGTGCAGAAGACTGCGAGCTGCTGATTAAACGAATGGCATGCACGGACAAACTCCATTCCGCGTTTTAATATATTTATTTTAATAAAAGTAGCGTTTACAATTCCATTTTACACTTTCACAAGTCTTACACACATCTTCCCGTAGGGGGCTTAAAGGAAGTGGTGATGTGTGTGCGTGTGTGTGTGGGCAGGAGGTACCAATGAGAAGGCATAGTTGATCACATGTGGAAACATCGGTACACAATTTAAAACTGTGCCCGACACACCCCCTCGATGCATGGACGACTGCAGCAGAGTGCTCCAAGTTCACCACGTTACCGTATCTCGTCAGTAATTACTTAGCTCCACTTTGAAGACACATGAATACGTGTGGATGATACTTATTATTTTGTAAAGTGAGAGCATGTGAAATGTTTTAAGCATTCGAAGGAGCGTGTATTAAAATGTGATTACGACAGTGCGGGAAAGAGTCAAAGGAGAGTTTGAGGGTCTTCCATCCCAAAGAGCAGACACAGAGCCAGTTGTGCAGAAACACAGATTTAATGTGGCTTCCTCTCCCCGCCTGACTTAATTTTTCTGCTCCGGCAGCGGGGAAAAGCTGGAGCGGCCCCCGTCGGAGAGCAGACTCCACCGTTTGGGAGCACGTCGGCTGCCACCCGCTGGAGGAAAGCGCTCATGTAATCTCAAGGAACACACATTTTCTCATGGAGCGTCACAGAACATCGCATTAACATTTCATTAGAGATAGTTTTAATAAAATGTGTATTTGCTTTATGACGACCCATGTCCTTCAAATGTCACTCCTGAATATGTGGAAACCAGTTCAGAATTAAGGCAAGGTAAGCTTGATTCAAAGGTCCATCAATTCCTCCTCCACAGTCTTCCCGTTGGTCTCGAGGTACCGCTCTTGAACTCCGAGAGTGCTGGAGAGTGTGCTGTTAAGGCAAAGGTTAACACTTCGCAGTGTGTTTCTTTACAATCGTCATGAAACCCCGGTTTAGAAGGACAGTCAGCTTTTCGACCAATCCCGTAAGTGGTGGGGGGTTCATTGAGCAACATGAGTCAGCATTGAGTCACCAGAGCTGCTAGAAAAGGATACGAGCCAAACTGAAAGTCTGCCCCAACGGCAGCTGACATCATGGCCTGAAGATTCCTCTCCTCCAAGTCTCCAAAGCAGCACCCGTTGGCCTTATCTACAGCCCGCAACACACGCATCATACTCTCTTTGTCCTGCATTCATAGAAAGGAAGAGTCAACTTTTAGCAGCCCTTGGGTGAGGAGGATAAAACTGACAGACAAGTACAACGAAACCAGAGCAGGAGTGTTACCGTGGTAACCAGATCTACCGTATTTCCCTGCGTACAAGTCGAGTTTCTTTCCCTCATTTTCAACCCCTATATGGGGGGTGTTGGACTTATACCTGCATAACTCAAAACCAGACCCATTTTTTTCCCCATATCTGTTTGAATAACAAATTCAAATGCAAAATAAATGTCATTTACCAGGCTTACAATGATTATACCTCTAATTCGATATAGTACGCATCTATTCTAGCGGGTATGCAATTTCAAATTCAAATTTGAGAGCATGGATGTCGGCAGGTGGGGGGAGAAACAGCAAAGGGCAACCTTCCATGCTGTGATCTCACAACTTGGGTAAAGAACGTCTTAATATCATCACCAAATCATCTCCGAAGACGTCCATTTCAAACAAATTGGACAGGACCGAAGATGACTACCCGCGAAAGAGTAACGAGGATGTTTGCGCAAATGACGAGCAGGAAGGAGAGGACGGTCGGGATTTAAATAGTAGAAGCCAATTGGCGTGTATGATGATGACTTAGTGCTTTTAGATGAATTCACATTCAGCTGTGTCGAAAAATAAACCATTGAAACTTCATATCATTATTAGTTAGTATCGTTATTAGTTTCAGCATTTGCGTCTCCATGCACGCGTGCACATTGACTTGCAATTGTCTCTTTTCCGCCCCTCCGTAACCACAACAGTATGTTATTTGATATATGATGAAGAAATGCATCTAAAGTACCGTAATTTTGTCATTTTAATAACACACCATAAGTTATTGGACAGCTATGATATGTGTAACCACTAAGGTCGGGTAGGCGTATACTCACGTTTTTGTCGAATTCACCCAAATGTAAGTAAAAAAGAAAAAAAAAGGGGGTGGGGGTGGGTCAACTTATACGTGAGGTCGATTTGTACACTAAGAAATATGGTATTTCGGTTGGTTGAAATCAGATTTTGTTTTTGTTTTAAAATTTAGACCTGAATAACATGTTACCATGGTAACAATCACTCAGAAAAAAACATGTAATTTCTGTCAAACACATCAAGCACTAAATGAACAGCAGGTGCAATGATCAAATAAATAATTATTTTTGATAAAAAAAATAAAAATAAGCGGCTAAAATCAATGGATGGATGTTTATATTCCTTTATTTGAAAATGGTTAAAATGCTCAGAATTTTGTCTTCTTAAAAGCAAATATCCAATATCTGTAGACAATGAAAATGTACAGATTCCTATTGTGTTGACTGTTTGTTTTTGATTTGAAAAGCGACATTGCCCATTTTCTGACATTACACACCAAAACATTTTTCTGAGCTGTCACTTTTAAAATGGCCATGTTTTTGAAAACATGAATAGAAATAATATTGATTTTCAAAATCCAATTCATCGATTGAGAGTTAAAATACTGCAGCCCTAAACTGCAGTGTTTGTCATTTCCTTACAATTTTAGACATTCTTTTTTATTAATACATTGCACATACGTTGCATCCATGCATTATTTTTTTGTGGTTTTATGGAAATAAAAATAGGCTATGGCTATGTATTAAATCCTTCAAAGATAAATAAGATGTATCTTCTGGCTGCTAATCACAAGAAACTGGCAAAAGCCTAAAGAAGATGAAATTCTCTATTTTAAAGTTGAATAATCTTAATATTGTGACACCTCTTGAATATAATACAAACAACATAATAAATGTGAGCAAAATTATTTTCAGCAAAGCATCACTAGAAATATCTGAGAAAAAAAATACCTGAACATTGAGAGACACGAATGAGACCAGGCTGTAATCTTGAATGACTTCTGCCAGCTTTTCGTTTAGATGGCGAAATTTTTTGAAGAAAGGATCTGCAGCCAGGTGATCAAGAAGATATGTCAGGTCCATAACTTCAGTGTAGAAGTCCAGGTTGAATGCTGGGAAAGATTGAAAACATTGAATAAGGATATCGTTATATGATGGAATTTTTTTCAAAAATCTTGAATCTTTAAAACGATTGACCCTGTACAACCACTAGTTAGTGGAAGATATGCCTCTGATGTCACATAAAACCCGGCTATGATTATTATTAATTAGCTTTTTGAGTTTTTTTATCCTGATAATACTTAATCAAGAAGATTGACTTAAGTGTGAACTCTGTGCACCACACGAGATGTAAATGTTAAATGGTTTTGCTTTGTTTTTGCAAAACTGAAGTAGGATCATCCCCGACAACTGGTGTAAACGGAAGACGAATGGAAAAAAAATTACAAAACCGAAGAGAAGCAGACTCAAATTGGAGAAAAAAAAAAAAAAAAAGACTCAAAATGCCAAATGAGTCAAACATTTTTCTAACACATGACAAATAGGAACTAAGTAAACACTTATTTGTAAACTATTCATTATTTCATTATATACAGACCACTCACACTCAAATTCACACCTATGGAAAATCTTAAGTCTTCAATTTGGCTCAACTGTTTGGGGGCAATACAGTGGGCAATCTTAACATGTTTGCCTTACAGTTTGAAGGTTGGGAATTCAATCCGCCGTAGCAACCAGCACAAGTAAATAAGAACCATGTTCAGTTGACTAAACGGGCCGCGGTAGAGAATAAATCTGGTTACAGTCAAATAGTAACCTCCTTTTTACAACAGTTGCTTCAAGATGCAAATAATCAATAACGCATTCAACAGAATTGATCTTCACAAATGTTCAAGGCAGTATGGCGTGCTAGGTCAAACGATAATCTCAGTGCTTGTCTTCCTGTCTAGAGTTTGCACTTAGTAATTGTTCCAAAAGCTTGCATGGAAGGTCATTGAATTTGCTTCAATTTTTATTGGCAGTGAATCTGAACGCCAGCTAGTCGATATCTCATCCAAAATCGGTTGCGATAGCCTGCAACTCATCTGCAACCCTTATTAGGATAACCTCTATACTAAATGGATGAATGAGTTAACTCCACTGCAAACGGATCCTTTGCTTTGTCGAAAGTAACTCCACCACAAACCTAGTCTCCTACCTAGTTTGCCATACTGCTCAATTAAGTCCATCTTGGAGAGGATGTTGACATGAGGGAGCTCCACGTGCAGCATAGTGGACAGTGAAGTGCACAGCACAGAGATGAATTTGGCCGGGTCCGCACAGTAATGCGAGTCCACAAGGTGCACACATGTAAGCTGAACACAAAGGAAAAAAATATATATACACACATTAGCTGAACACAAAAGAAAAAAAAGAATGAACATGGTAAGTAAAGTAAAATGAGCTGCACACACCCTGAAATTCCACTTTCCCAATTGCGAGAAAATGTTTTTCACTGAATTCTGGTGTGTGTAGAGCTCCACCTGCCCAGGACAGTCAAACAAGAAGTAACAGTCCGGATGCTCCTTCAGCTTGTTTCCCAACCAGTCCAGATTGGCCTCCACATATTCCATGCAGTAGAGGAGCCCACCATTGGGCCCCAACTTCAAGCCAGCCATGACATCATCCAATGTGACCAACTCGGAGATATCCACAGCACAAGAGTACGGTAGTCCATCATTTGCCGGGTCCATGTTTACCACAACAACTTTGCGTCCGAGGTGCGTGAGGAACTCCTGCATGGCCTGGCAGTAGGTGGTTTTACCAGAACCCGGCGGCCCAATCACCACCTGGCCGAAACGGAGTGACTGCGTTTCTCCTTTAGGTGCAGACATGCTGAAGTACAGTACGTCCCAAATTATTATTATTAGGATTTGATACAAGCGATCAGGATAGAGGCAGTGATCTGGTTAAACGTGGCATCTCAGTGTCTTATACTGTTGCGTTATGGATACTAAAAAGGGAATGCAAAACATCCGACGCGTGGAGGTAAAGCGAATCAACAAACACTAATAGGTCAAGTATACACCAGCAAGACTCATTTAAATGCGTAGGAAACACTGACCCACTAATAAACAATACAAGTTGGTACAGAAATAGCTTAACTCAAATGATGAAAGCGCAGTTGTAGACTCTAGTGGCCACCTGCTGCTCTCCACATACATGATTTGCGTACGTAGTAACTAGCCGCCGTGCTAACACCTACTACATCCGGGTCACGTAAATGAGAAAATTTCAAAATAAATGTTTTATAAAACAAATATTCTCAATTTTAATAGATTGGATCTTATATCGCCAAAATTCATTGATGACCTAGTTTGTTAAAGGAATACTATACACACTGTGCAGTTCATATTTTTAGTTCAAATTAATTTCGTAACAAATTATTTTTTATGTGACTTTAAAACACAAATTTCCACTTGGTGTAAACTGAAAATAACATCACGTATGCTCAAGCCTGGTAACAGACAACAACCAAACTACTGACAGAACTGTTTTAGTCATATGACGTTCACAAACTGAATCGCGATTGGTCGTTATATGAGGCATGAGCACGTGACATAATATTTATCGAAGCATGCGGGAATTTTCTGTCTAAAGGCCGAAATTGTTGTTCGTCAAAAATAGTTATCACGGTCCTTTCTGAAAAAATATTAACATTTTACTGATGAAAATTCCTAAATAAGTTTTATATCTAAAAAACAACAACAATTGACTGAAAAACGAACTGATAAATGAGCCCTAATTGGCAATTCGGATTTTTAAATTAAAATTTAAGAAAATATACTAACTAGCGCTACAAAAAATGTCGAGGTGCCATCGATTTATGACAGTAATCATTTTCTTATACTTCACACATTTGCGATAGACTATATATCATATTGAAGTATTAGATTACAATTGGAAAAGAATAATAGTTAGCGGGCAATGTTTCGTGTGTGTGCGAGCATTAGCCCCTGTAATTAGCTGCGGCACAGTCTACCATGTAATAATTTATTGTTGAACAGCTCGCCAAAACTGATCAAAGGGTTGCCCAATTTCGCCTGACTACAGAATAAACACATACAGCATAATTAAAGATGACTAAAACACAGAAAAACACGGGTAGAGGTACAAAATTTTAATAAGGTTTGGAAATATAAAACTACATTATCATGAAACTCGCTTCAAGCTAACAGAATTGGTCATCTTCGTCGTCCAACGCTGCCCCCTGGCTGCCAGCCTCTGTACTTCATGCTGTCGTTAGGTTGTCGTCTGAGCAAAGAGTCCCCCACATCAATGTCTTTGGGTTTATCATAGATTGTACTGATGTGGAAGTCTCTTCTGGCCTTTTTAGAAGGATGTAAGAGTAGTTTTTCACCATGATACCTGTAGAATAAAATGTGTATCTCAATGAGCACAATGACTCATAATCAATACAAAAAAAAGCCATTAATCGCTTTTCATTTTCAAACGTACCCAAAACCCCGCTTGCAGTATGGATGTTTGCCTTCATTCTCCAGGGCATCAGGAATTCCAGTTTGACTGCTTCCCAACCCTTCACCGTCCTTCCAGCCTTGTTTCTCCATTACGCGGCGGCCAAAGCCCTAATCAAATGGTAGACATGAGTGAAATGTGAAAAATTTCGACGACAAACAAGTCGGTATATAATGCATATACAGTATATATAACGAATGTCCTACCTTAGTGTACCTCTCAAAACTGCCAATGGCTTGATTATGTGCAGCTCCATCTTCAAGACCATCCCTGAGCCTTTTCTCCAGTCGCATTCGGACGTAGTCCCGGGCGTCCATGTCACCTCCGTCTGGGGGAAAAAAGATGAGACCGGTTTAAGAAATAATGTCTAGAGGTTGAATAAATCTTGTTATTCCTTACGTGACCAACATCATGAAAAAAAATTAAATCAGGCAATCCAAAATACCTTTGTCATAGTAGATGCTCATGTCAACATCCCAATCGTCAGCGGTTTGCTCATCAAAATCTGAAGAAGAAAAAAATGTTCAAAATGAGACAAGCCGTTATCTCAGATTTGTTTTCCTCGCAAGCAAAGCAAAATACTTTGTTCATAAGTTAAAAAAAAAAAAAACATAGTTTGGGCCACTCAGATGATACCACTGTTACATAAACAGTATTATCAGACATGTTGCTTACCTCCCTCCTCTTCCTGCCAGTACTGGGCATCAGTGTAGAACACTAAGCCTGAGCCGCCCTTTTCCCACTTTAACTCAATTTCTTCTTCGAATAGTCTTTCTTTGCTTCGCTCTTGGCTCGTAACATCATCATGAAGCGCTTCATGGCGCTCCCACTCCTCGCAGCAGTCATCATCCTGCAACCAAGAGAGAGATTAGTGGTCACCACATTTCATTACACATTAGTTTCCAACCTCCATGCAGTTTTTCCTATCAGTGACATACCTGTCACTGATAGTATTCTGACAGTATTCTGATTCATATTGCATTTGTGGAATATGAATGAATTAAAAATCATGGACCATATTCTCACATACGGTCAGATGAAAACAGTGTCTTAGGACTCAGCTTGTGAACGTCACATGACCAAACCTCAAAAGCCAACATTCTCACTAGGGCCTGATTGATAAATCGGCTAATTATGGCGCCTCCAACATATGCCAAAAAGAATCAGCCAATATTTGCCAATTACTTTAACTTTTACCTTTATGTACTGTAAACATTTACAGCAGTTGTATACAAGTAACATGGTGTTATTATGTAGTACACATATATCCATACAATAACATTCTTTGGGTTTATCAAAGATGTAATGTGGAAGAAAAATGCATTTTTTTGAAAAGCTCATTGTACAGACTTGTGATTCAAAACAAAGCAAATTCAAATTTTTAGAAGCAATAATATGTGAGCAATGGAATTAGATGTCACTACTTTACACACAACCTAAAGTCAGAATATGTATACAAATGCTAAATCAGAAACTATATGGTGCAAAATAAATTAAGTACAAATGTGTAAAATATGACACCCATTCAACCACTAGTAGCAAATATATATAACAAGAATCAATGTCCATATTACTTAATTAACAGCAACGCAATTCAGTCAGTTTTTTTTTTTTTTTAAATATATTTACTGCTAACCCCTGTTATTCGTGTGAAATGGGTACTACTAGGCCGGCCTGTGAATGGGGAACATCCACATAATTGACTCCTAGTGAAATGCAATGCAAGAAACCAATGCTGTTTTGTTTAAGTAACTTTTACAATTAATTGGTCTATTAATCTGCAATCAATATATTGTTTCTGTCAAAAATCAGCACCAGCCTACAAAAATCCAAATCGGTCAGAACCTACTTACAACCTCTAGGCCATTGGTCCATATGGTTCCAAACTGTTAATAAATTAGAACAAATCGGAAGTTGTCCAGCTTTGCAAACCAGACCGGAGTTTTTGATGTACTCACAAAAATCAATTTTGAGACAAAAAAAAAAGGTTGTACTTAAAATGAGTTACACTTGATAAATACTGAAATCGTGATCTTACATCATCTGCGTTTGACTGCACGTCCTCCTCCTCTTCTATTTGTTGCTCATCATTGTCAGTTGTCTCGCAGTGGTCGTCCGGCTGCCTCCGCACCGATGCCCGAGGGGCCAGAGTGCCCGGCCCCGATATCTCATGGCCAGCAGCTGTTAAAACTGTCTCTTCTGTGGCCGGTAAAGTGCAAGTGTCCTGGTACTGGAAAGGAACATTGCCATAGCGACGGTTGGAGCCAGTCTTGGGGAACGTCAGACCCAATTTGCGGATGAGGCGGGGAGGCAGCCTGCACGACTGGATGAGCTGTAGAAAGACTTTGACTGACGTGCCCACATTGCCATTCTGCATCAGAGCGGGCGGGTTGAGTTCAGATAAGGTCTTGAGGTCAGACAGGGTGAAATGTTCAGTTTGGGACATCCGGTGTCGCTGCTGAAACCTAGTCTTATACGGGAACTGATCATCATCTGGAGAAAGAAAAATTCTTGTCAGTTTGTCCAATTTAAGTGTACCAAAACACTTTTCACATAGCGGGAATGCCTGGTTTATAAATTCATCGGTACAGTTCAGTATTTAACAAGGCAGTACGATACTGTTGCATAAAATCGGTAAAACTTAATTGGACCCCTTGAAAAGTACAAATAAATAACATTATTATTGCTGTTATAATTATAAGCTTAGCTAAACTTAACTAGTTAATAACTAAATACTTAATGACTTTTAAAACGCGACAGAAACCGCTTCCAGTGAGACAAAGTGTAGTTCAGAGATACATGTTTTTGTTGTTTAGGGATGTTAACTTATTCAATTACTTCAAACTGAATTTAAAAAAAAAAAAAAACAGCTGAATGTTGTTTTTACTTGTTCAGCTGTCTCTAACGTTTATTCTGATTTGAATATTGTTTTTTTTATGTAGAAAACTGGATTCAATTCAAACAAAATATCTTACTGGAAATGATGTGAACGAGTAATTATAAACTATAGGGTGTAAATATGATTCATTTACCATTGTGTTGTGAAACCTTCACTCTTTTAATGACACATCTTCTGGACAGCCAGTTTCCCTTCGAGTCGATCCAGTGGTTCCCTGCGTACATCCTGATGAATCTATCGGCGTGGTCGTTGTGGACAAAGACGACACAACAGCAAGTTTTGGCTTTTTGATTCGTTTTTCCGCCAGAGTTGTCCTTAGCCGCGGTTGGAGATGCTGCTGCTGGGTCGCTAACGGACGACTTGTCGCCGTCTTGTTCACTGTCCTCGCACTTTCGAGGCTCCCGATGAACCTCTGGCCGGTGGCGGTAATGAAAACAAATAAAGCCTCCGCTCTCAATGAATTGACTGAAATAATTCCGGAGGTCCGACGAGTGGAAAGCGGCGGGAATGTTACTGACAACTAAATAGACACCCTGAAAATCCGCCATGTTTTCCTTCGTCAACATTTTTTTGACACATGACGACACTTCCGCGTAGGGGCGGTTGTAAACGGATATGACGCACAAATCATGTGATGCACAACCGTGTATTTTTTAAAATAATTTTATGCACCACTTTGTATTGATAAAATTGTTTTTCTTTTCTTTGTTTAATGACTTCACTGGAGCGCTTTTTACGGCGACCACTCACTCGGTGCTTCTATTAAATGAACTGCAATCATCCTTACATAAAATAAAGAATCAAAAGTAGTGTTGTGGAGTAGGAGAACAGTACAGTATTCTTTAGTATTAATTCCAATTCCACCTTTTTCTCTTGCTGCTTCCACATTAGTGGCAAACATTCACGTTTTTTCCTTATCATTGTGTGTAACCCTCATTCTGTCTTTGATTGAGAGTGCAGTACTATACTAAAGCTCCCTACTATTACAGTATAATTAAAGACACACACACACACACACACACATTTGTATGTGACCTTTGTTGTTCTGTTGTGGGCCTTAGTGATTTGGGAAAATGAGTCCTTCGTTTAAATTGAAATTACAGTAGTTTGTTGGTTTTCTAAATGTAATTGCAAATATGAAGATTATGCTGTTGTTGTAACGTTAAATAAAAAGTTATTATATCTTAGATGTCAGTATCAGTCAGAAGCTTAGAAAGGCCTTAATTCGTTGTTTTGCAAATGTGAGTCTTCAAAGTAGACAGCTTTGCACAATTTGGGGATTTCTCAGTCAAGTTTTATTCTGTGGGTGATGACTTTTAGTTCACACGTGTGCATTTAAAAATGTTAACAAGTTGAACCTTTTGACCTCTTATGTGTTTGGATTGGAAGTTGTATTCAATGTTTTGACTGGTACTATAAACTTATAATTCCTCAATATGTTTGCAAATGTATACAGTATTCTATATTAAGTAAAACACTCCTGAATTAAATTAGATTGTACAATCCACGGGTGAAAAACCCAGTGACAAAACGGCTGTCATTTTATGGTTTTGACTTTTGGGGGGATGCAAGTGGATCATTTAAAATGGGCTTTGATTTTATGAATGTGATATTTACGTAGACATTTTATAGTTTTTATATGTGGTGTTATCCTCATTTTAGCACTCAGAGAGTGTTTTTTTTCCTTTCTCTTGTGGGAAGCAGTCAAAATTGCTTTTGAGTATTAAAGTTTGGTAAAGAGACAAAAGGGCATTCAAACTCACATCAAATCTATGGACAATTTAAATTATTTAAATGCCCCTCATGTGGGCAATACATGGAATCAAATTCTATGTTATATTTGGGTTGAGGTCTTGTGAAAATGTTCAACATTTTGGAAGTGTTAACACTTCCAATATATTAAAAACAATTCTGTACCAGATATAAGCCTACATTTTGTGGATTCCATTTGCATTTACTTTTCTTTCTGTCTCTCTCGAAAAAAAAAAAGACCCAAGAAATGTATTCTACCTGAGTTCATTAACCCAGAGGCTAACGCTGTGCTTGGCCTTCACCTTAGCGTTTATCGGTGTGTTTTGATAGTAATAGGCAGTAAAACTGTACTCATGTGTCTGGACCCTGACATCACTACAGAGCATTTACACAGCATTACGCTTCTCTAGTGCATTAGTCATAACCATCCTACCTTGTAGATTTACAAATGCACTTACTAAACATGTCCATTTTTTTTAATTTACAGGTTGTACTAAAACAAGTTTGAATGGTCGGACAGGAATGATTCAGTAGATGATAGCTGTAACTAATTATTTCATTATCACAAAAAAGTCATAGAAGAAAATGTAAACAAAAACTGCACTCATGAAAATAATTTTGTAAGCATCAAAACAGAAATAAATAAATACAAATCAACACTGTCGCTCAAGCTCAGAAATAAATGAATAATGAGTAACCTTTTTCTTTTTAAAGTGAGAGTTTAGAGAAAAGGACCTGTTTAAAAAATGAGAAAATACTTACTTTTCAAAACACTTTATAAAGGGAAACATGTATTGTAACAATTCATCAAATACATTGGAAAATACAAATTACATCGGAGATTCCAATGCATTTTTAATGTTAAAATGAATTGTGATTGTTTCTTAACTAATCATTAAATTTTATGGGATTAATTTATTGTGTTTTCACTCTATGGTATAATTATTACATATTATCAATTATTGTGATTATTTTAAAGTCTACATTCTAAAAAAAAGCATGAAGTGTTTCACACTGTGAGCAGCAAGTATATGATTTATGAGTTTCATGACTAATTATGTTTTTCCACAATTTCCTAATATTGTGGTACACAATACCACATATTGAGGTAATTGGAAAATTACTGTGATAACGCACAACTAAACACATGGATTTAATTCTATCAAGTACTGCAACATTTTTTTGAGCCAGATCCAACTATTAGAATTGTATAAATATTTTTGGGCTAGCTAAAAAAACAAATAAACAAAAAAAAGCATTAGTCATCTAATAATGTCATTGAATGATTCTTTTTTCCCCCCCAGCCCGGAACAGTAATACAGTAATGACTCCACTAGGGGACAATGACTCCCCTTTGCCTTACTAACCTAGAGGGGATGGAGCCCAGCAAACGACCCCTGGTTACAACAGTCGGCCAAGGTCAAGTGTCAACTTCTATTCACTGCGTTCAGCAGTGTGCACTCTCAAGAGTTCATCGACCTGAGAACATTGAGAAACCCCATTAATCCTATAAAAGACTATATATTATTTCATAAATACACATATATCATTTTCTCATTGCCTCACTTCTTGTTTGGAGTCGCTTAATGTAGATATTACTTGGAAATTCCCTAGCAGCTATTGCATAATGTCTCTTCTCACATGAATATATTCACTTCCTTAATCCTATTGATTTCAGCAGTTGCTCCACTTTTAGAATGAAGGACATTTTATTTAAACTTTACAGTCACAGAGCAGATAAGCGTCTGTCCTCCGTGTCCGTCTCTGCCTGCTCCTAACCTCTATAAACAACAGTCTTATCACAGGTAATTACAATTGTCAGCATGCTTGATCCAGTCCGATGGCTGCAGAGTGTATTGTAGGTCATTTCACGAATTTGAGGACAATGTTGTATGGTTTTTTTTTTTTTTCAAGTGGCATCATTTAATTATGTACTGTAGCACTCGTAATTGAGAACACGTCTTTGAAAATTAAACTTTTCAGACTGATATGATTACTGAAGAATCAGACATTTTCTTTGAGGGAATGATTGAAGAGGCTAATGAAATAAAGTAAACATGAGGAGGGTGGTATTCAGTCCTTTAATCACACTTAATAACTACATGAACTGACCTTGACTCCACAATACCCTGTGATTTGAAAAGAAGAAGAAAAAGAAGTTTGTTTTTATTGTAATCAGTGGGATTTTAAGCAGGGATTCGGAGTAGGAAAAGTGAAGCTTTTTAATACAAATTTTTAATACAAATAAAGTGTACAGTAACAAAACCTGTGCATGACATTTAGAAGTAATGTCTCATTCCCCCACAGGGTGGTGCATATCTCTAATACGGCGTCAAGGTGACTGTGTGGTGAGCTTCGTAATGAATGAAGAAATTTCCCAATATGAAATATAACTTGAAAAACATTCAAAAAACTGATAAACTTAGTTTATATAACAAGCTAACGAGTTGTCGTCTTGTTTGTTATGTCTACAAAGTATAAGTATATCCATGTGTGGAGCTGTTTTCCTTTGAATGGGCCCTAATGTTGCGCTTTAGTCAGCAAAGCCTCAATACTAATGTATTTATTCCGTAGTTGGGGAGATTTTGCATCAAGTCGGCCAAGTATATATGCAGTGTTTATTCATTAGTTACAACGTTTTACATTAGCAATGTCCAAGTGGCGAAAATGTGTGTTTGCAAGTAACCAGCCGGGCAATAATCATAGTAGTACATAATTCATCGTCAGGCGTAACTCTTGCTATGAGTAGTGGTTTCCCGAAGGGTTAGGGTTGGGATTTCAAATGACATCATGAACTGCCACACGGAGGCATGGCTTCGATCAAGGAAAAGTTTCACTTCCTGTTTAGAAATGTTGGTACAACTTAAAAACCTCATATTTCAGAAGAAAATAAATTGCCAAAATTCCAAAGGTAAAGATTTCATAATTTATATTCATATTTTTAACTGTGGAAAATGTAAAACATGATGATATTGGCCCTTTAATGTAAATACCTTTTCGGGTGTAATTTGCGAAGCGAGCAAAGTTAAAGTACTATTAGTAATGCTAGTTGGTTTGTTTGGTTAAATAACAATTATTTTTTTTATTGGAGAGCTCTATTAAAAACAGATTTTATGAAAATATTTTAAAGTTTTATAGTGTTGCATGAAATGAATTGGTCAAATCAAAGTGAATCAAATCAAATCAATTTTTGGAAATTTGAATCGATGCCCAGGCCTACTCCCGCTTGATTCTATTTCGCTTATGTAAACAGGACCCCAAGATATTTGAACTCCTCCACTTAGGCCAAGATCTCATCCCCACTTTTGTGAGGGTCCGCTGAGATTTGGAGACGCTTTAAGCAGCGCAACAGAGATCCGAGGATCATCGGGTCGCCCGAAACCCTTCACCGTGATAAGGCGATAGCTCAGGGAGAAGGAAACATAAAATGAGTCACTGGAATTGAGTTGTTTTGTTTATTTGAGACAATAATAAAGCAATCTTCTTATCAGCTTCATGCCTCCGTGCCAGGCACAGCAGAGATAACAATATGGGCTTACTTTAAATAAATGACAACCTGGAACACACTCAGACAACATAAACTGAAATTCTTTACATTTCATTGATTTGTTTCCTCTGTCAGAACAGAACAGGTGTTCTATTAACACAAATTGGTTGCCAGTGTCATTAAGAAGGCCTTAGATTACGAATGAGTTTTATATACAGAAAAGTATCATATGGCCAATACTGTTGCAGCTACATCAAGCACCTAAAACTCAACTCGTGCATATGTGAGTGTGGGGGAGGGGGCGAGTCGAGGGGAGATGCAGTCTGGGTGGGACTGGCGTATGTGCAATCTGGGATGTTAAATGGAAACACTCATAGGAAGCCATGAGTTTTTTTTGTTTGTGTGTCTGCGGGGAGTTGTTTCTCCGCCATCTAACGAAAGAACTTGTACTTGTGAATGAACAAAGATGCATTCATATTTAACAAATACTGTTGAATAAAGAATGATCTGATCCTATTCCGCATTAATATGCCACAACAGACTCATTGGGAATCATTGATCTATACGGTATGGAATCTAGGCTGCTATTAATTTTGATTATGCTAATCAAATAATGTCAATTATTTTGCCTATTCATTGATGAATCACATTTTTGGTTATTTTCTTGTAAAAATGTCATTATTTCAATTTGATGAGAATTAATTATAACTTAATTTAGGGGTGAAAGAAGTCTTTGAGTATTGTTAGTATGGTTTAATAAAACATTGTAGGCATTTTGTTCTTGCCCCGGATACCTGCTTATTTGTGTAAACGTCAGAAAAAAAAAGTCCAGCCAATCGCTGAAGCAATTGTTAATGCTCTGCATGACAGTAAAATACGCCAGGAAGACTTCATAATAAATCTTGGTTTATCAAATAATATGTACAGTACACAAATGCTTTGGTATGCTTTTATTTTGAAGTTGTAGCAGAATGTCGCGGAGTAATAGCGTGATGAGTCATTCTACTGTAACCATTGCACGACTTCAGATACAAATAACACTGCTATTGTTCTGAAATCTCGTTCAATTGACACTTCAAGGCGCTTACAAACAACTTAATTACACTGAAGTTGACATTGACATTGACATTGACGTTGCCAGTGTTTACTGGTGGCTCTGGCTCCGTTAAAGCTGCATCTAACATAAATTTGCCCCTAGCTAGCAACGCTTGAGTGTGCCATAAAGGCTAGCATGGTACATATAAATGACCGTGCAGACACAGTCACATTTGAACAAATGTGTTTTTTCAGTAGAAAATGTTATCTCATAAACCAGAATTTATGGAGAGGGATTTGGAAGAGGTGGGTGAAAGTAGTGTACTGCTAAGCATAGTACAAATAAAGTAAAAAAAAATATCAATCATCAAAAAATTGATATGTGGTTATTCATTTAGTGGAAATTTGTTACTTAGACTTCTATCTTTATAATATATTTCACCCTACAAAGAAATATATTTTTAACTTTTGTCTGAATACATAAATGATACTGTATTTGATTGAAAGTATTTGATTGAAAGTTGGGACCTATAACATTCCCTCAATGAGGCAGTCACACAAAGACATATGATTGCAATTTAAACAAAAACAAAAAAAAAGGGCGAGGAAGGTAGATTTGTAGGTCTTAGAAGGGTTGCTTGAGCTATTACAAAAATGTACCAATGACATCATCCTGAGTACTTAACTTGTGGGTCAGTGCCCCACTGCTCCGTGTTCAACTCCAGCCAAGGATGAGCTGGCAGTTAGTGGGGGCCCATCAGAGCTGGGCCTGATTACCTTCCGAGTCCTTGGTAGCTTGGTACGGCCCGGGTTAATGACACAAACCCCGAGATAAGGCCTAGCCCTCTTGATATCCAGACGTTACTCCACCAGCTCCTTTTTCATTGAGAAAAGCTTATCAGTTTCCCAGCGTTATACCACGAGTCACCTGGCAGAGCACATGCTTGTTTTTCACGCAGAGTCTATTGACAAGTCAAGGTCCATTTTGGTGGCGTTATAAATACAGACGCGGCGGAGGCCGGGGCGCCTCACTCCAGTGGAAGCTCTCCAAGATGGATAGCCAATGCCAGTGCAGCAGCGACAGAGCACTGAATCCCATCCTCTTCAACATTCTCAGCCAACTAGATAACAGCAGCCAGACTCCACACCAATATCATTCAATACCTCATCGATGCAACTGCGAGCTACGGAGAACGGTGTGCTTGAAAAGGCCGCTAGAAATTTGCAAGGAAGCCTCATCGGTTCTGGTCAAAACCGTCCATTTCATGAAGAACCTGCCCGCTTTCAAGCAGCTTCCGCCCGACGACCAGTTCATACTCCTCAAAAACTGCTGGGCGCCGCTTTTCATCCTCGGCTTGGCGCAGGAGCACGTGGACTTCGAGGTGGCCGACGTACCGGCCGACAGCATGCTCAAGAAGATACTTCTCCGGCGAGAGGGGGGAACTGAGATGGAGAGGGAGCAGCCCACTATGGCCGGCGTCAGCAAACTCAAGTGCTGCCTTAGAAAGTTCTGGAGCTTAGATTTGAGTCCAAAGGAGTACGCGTACCTTAAAGGGACCACGATATTTAACCCAGGTATGTCAAAAGCAGCGATGACGCACTTTTGCTTTCCTACGTCTTGAAAAGCGGAAACTTATGTCTTTGCGTCCAACAGACATCCCGGATTTGAAGGCATCTCTGTTTATCGAGGGCTTGCAACAAGAGGCGCAGCACGCCCTGAGCGAGGTGGTCCAACTGCTCCACCCCGGGCGACAGGAGCGTTTCGCCCGCATCCTCCTCACCGCGTCGATGCTGCAAAGCATCACCCCCAGTCTAATCGTCGAACTCTTGTTCCGGCCTCTCATTGGCCATGCAGACCTGTTGGAGCTCCTGGTGGACATGCTTTTCTGCAGGTAGAAGACATCTTCGACATACAGACTGAATCAAATCTGTTCCACTTAAATGTAAGCAATTCCTAAGCTTTGTGGGTAAGCAGCATTCGAATTTTGATGAACGCAGATCCTTTTTTAATGAAAGCAGACATCAAGAACTATTTCTTCTCTGGAGAGATTATGTTGTCCACAATTACAAAAACGTGTCGCTTGTAAATACTTTTTTTTTTTTTTTTACAGAACTATTCAAATAAATGTATTTTTCTATACGAACATGGTCTCTAGTCTTTTGGAGTTTGCTTTAATGAAGTGCAATATCCCATAAAGTTCAGGCACAACAACAGTCAAAATCTACCTATTTAACAATGTTTACCCTTGTGCTGTATTTTGACCATTTTTGAGTCGTTTTCTTCCGCACCATTCTCACGCTATTTCAGCCAAGGAAATGGCACACCTCTGCTAGTGTGATAACTAAGTGGCCGTGCAATGTTGAAATTTAACATGTCGGCATCTGGGTGGAATTTCAGCTTCCTAATGTCTTCTTTCAGTGCTTTCCCTTTGATGTGAAATGCCTTTAAAGTAAAGAGCAAAGGACTGGACAAAATACCGCACAAGGGTAAAGTGTTATAAATTGATGAATGTTTAAATTTTTAAATGACATTTCACAAATCACACCCTGCATAACATAAAAATGACACCTAGTTTTGCCACTTGATTGAAAGTGTGTTTTTAACAGTGACTTTAAAGAACAACGTTTATTTATCAAACATAAAGACAGCTTCCTTTTTGACTTGTAATGATTTTAAACAAAAAAATGTAATCGCACATCACTTACCAATTTTGCTGCTTGTTTTCACAATAAAAGAAAACAAAATTGAATGTCTTTCATGGCATTACAAAAATACGTTTTTATTCATTTCTCAAATGAAGTCAGTCTTAATTAACTACTAATTCTGTCATGGCAAAACTCAGCATTTATATTGTAGAGTACATTGTTTAAAAATGAAATGAATATATTAAAGGGCTTCCCGCAGTCACACAATCTGGTGTGAGCGAATGCACACTCCCCTGCGATCCGTTTTGTTTTTTTCTTCAACTGTAATTGAAGATATGCAGAGAGCAATGTTGACCGTGCAACAAACCTTAACATTTTCACTTTTACTTAATATAAGCTCAAACTAGCGAGTGTACTTGCTATTGTTGCTTGTTATTAATATTATAGCGAGTAATTTGTGTAATGTGTTTCTTCCTGTGTTGGACATACATATAGTGTAACTTGAGAAAAGTAAGTGTCATGTGTTTACTTTACTAGAAGTAATAACGTGCATCAGATTAGTCATTACTTGAACATGTACCCTTTTTGCAGAAATCTGTGAAATTAAAGTAAAGTTTTACTGCCATCATTGGTCACCACAAACAATGCAATACCTAATGTTACTTGGTGCAACATTTGTGATTATATGCTGAAAAAAAAAACTAAAAACTTGAATTTTGAAATTACTTTCAAAGGCAGTCGACTGTCTCCAAATTCAGACAAGGACAAAACAAGCAAAAAAGCTTCCACTCCTGACAATGTAGCCGACAAAGAAATTATTTTATTATAATTTCATTATCTTGAAATAAAAAAAATAAACGGTTTAACTGATATTTAATGAAACCTTGTTAAAAAATGTTACTTAATATTTTTTTTACTTACTTCCATTTCAGAACTGCTGACTTTATTCCTTACCATTCCATGTACATTTGCACAAGTAGTTCAATCACAAACACTTAACACGCCTTTGTTTTTTTTTGTTTGTTTTTTTTTGTATTTTTCTTTGTCGTTTTCATTTCCAATTCGGTCTTGAGACACTTTGATATCCATGTCCACACTTACTGTAATTTTAATAGCACGCTTGCTCCGTTTATTGACTCATGTAGGATTACAGTATTTGTCTCTCTCTACTGGATACAAGTGGAAATGACCAACGGAAAAGATAAACGTTGAGGCCTTCTCACTTCAATACTGTACGATATATATATATATATATATATATATATATATATATATATATATATATATATATATATATATATATATATATATATATATATATATATATATATATATATATATATATATATATATATATATATGCTGAGTGCTGTTAACAGTAGTTAACAGCACTCCACATCATAGCTCGGCTTTGTGGTTGGAAAAAGCCTGTAGCATTTTAGCTGTGAAAGAGAGACCTTCTTACCCGACACCTCATACAGGTAAAACAGGAATGTGTTGGTGGGGACGGAGCGGAAACAAGGTTACACAGAGTGCCTACAACAAATATACAAAAGCAAGCCATGACAACATTTGGCAGAGAAGGAAAAATACACTGCTGTACTCAAATGTGCAGGATTTTTTTGTGATTTTTTTTTTTTTTTGGTTGCAAGAGAGCAAAGAATGTTGTTTTTAAATTTTGTTCCGACTCAGGCAGGCAAGTTATTCCTCTTTATTCCCAAATGGAAGTCTTAGCATTGCCAATGCAAAGAGCAACTAAGAGCCAACAACTGTATATATTAAAATAAATACAATGTCCAATACAATCTAGACAGTAACAAGTCTTCCCCAAACCTGAATAAATAAATAAATAAAATCAGGCCTCACTTCTGTACTGCAACACTGTAAAGACAAAGACAACCCCCAAGTTTTGATTTCCTATTTTTTCAGAACCAGTCAAACAAGTTCCTGGTTTTGCTTAGAGCGTGAAAAACCCAGCCTTGCGCATCACAGTCACCTCGAGGAGATAACATAAAGCAATGCAAGTGATAAATAAGAAGTGGTGTAGATCGAGGAGCAGAAAAATCTGGACATAAATGCCTCCTTGTAGAAATGCCTAATGGATAAACTTTGTGCTTCATGAACATTTTTTTATGTATGTATGTATGTATGTATATTATATATATATATATATATATATATATATATATATATATATATATATATGTTTTTAAAGAAAAAACTACAACCACATACAAATATACATCTTTATTGAACATTAAACAACAATGAAAGGAATGGAGATACCAGCGCCCTCCATTCAATAAAAAATAAAACAAAAAAATCAAATACGACATGTGGGAACCAACCCAGAAAGTAACTTAAAAATATTTACAAAGAAATATGGCTCAATCCTTTAGTTTAAACATAATGGTGTGGTTTTTGAAAGGCTTGAGTCAGTGAGCCCTAACAAAAATTCAACTATTACTTGCATAAGCCTCCAAGTTATTCATGTTCTACCATACCTCTCCTGTGATTGTCAAACCAGGGTGTAGACATTCATCTTTTTCAAACATGACACTGCGAATTGACACATGTAACAGTAAAAAAATAACTGAAAAAAAAACTCTCACATGATACACAAAAAATAAAACTTGACTAAGAGAGGTAAATTCATAATGGCATATAACATTAGCAGCATTAAACAAATGAGACGACAAAGGTTGCAAAATTCCATTGATTTTTTTTTAACGTTTGAACCTCAAATGGAAACACGGGAATTTTACTGGCATTGACAGGAAATGTTGCATTTGCTACTGGGTGTATTTTGTGTAACATATTTAAAAAAAAAAAAAAAAGTTAAGACACAGCCCAAAAACTTAAGGCAGAGTATATTAAAACATTCTGTTCAAATATCCACTTAATTCCCATTTATTCTTAGTACTTCCCATTCAGAGATGTCTTACTTGCAAAATTTCTTAGCTAATCTTCCAATGGGAGTTTATGTGCAGCCAGCCAGCAGTGTGTAACAGCATCAGTAAACGTGAGCAGAAGGATAAAGGCAAGCATGTACAGTATTTGGCCATGCCACTAGAGCGCAAGTAGAGGAGCGCCTGACGAATCTGTCTCGGTGTCGTGCAGGTACGGCGAAGAGGCCATGGCGCTGCTGGAGGAGTATGCTGAAAAAAGACAAACAGCTATTATCTCATCACACAAACACTCGCTATTGAGAATTGACACACCTCTGTCAAAAAGTATGCGGCGGCGGTGGTGGTGGGGGCTAAGGCACAAAGGGAATTAGTTCAACAATCATTTATAAATGAACAGCAGGGATTTCCGGTTTTGTACGGCAATTACAAACAGCCTCATACGACATAGCCGACTGTAGGCAAGAATGGCAAGACAAGACGTGTTTAGTGCGCATCTACGAAATTCTCCATACGCACATCCATTCTTTTTATACTGTTTATCCTGTTCAAGGACAAAAGCCATAAACTATAGTCAATTCATCAAGTAAATTGCTCAGGTATGTCAGTGGAGTGGATTTTTGTTTTGCCTTTCAAATTTCAAATAAAAAACATATTTGAACAATGGCACTGTCCTTTATTTGCAAAAGGTTAAAAATAATGATTATGATCCAAAATCAAGATGTGAGTCTATATAAATATTACCCGATCCTACAGCCCTGGACTTGCTGCCAGTCAGCCATTTATGTACATCAGTGGATCTCAACCTTTTTTCAGTAATATACTTCCTTTGAAATATCTTTTCAGCCTAGTACCCCTGAACTATTGCAAAGCATTTTGGGGTTAAAAAAATAAATAAATTAATTAAAAAAAAGAGAGACTTAAAACATGCCAGTGTCTGATTTATTAAACTTTAGACGCTTTCATATTTCATATTTATTTGTATTGGTACACAAAAAAGAATCTTCTTTTGGATCATAGAACAAATCTGTTATAAAGAAAGAAAACACTTAATTAGCAATACATATTTTTTGACATTGGCCTTCAGCGTGTTGTACTGTCATGCAAATCATGAACAGTTGTTGCTGCAATAAGATTGACATTTTTTTTTTCCTAATGTGTATACTGATAAGCGGTTATCCGGGACAAGAAAAATTGACAAGAATTTTTTTTTGAGCAAAGGTTTCTTAAATTACTAAAAGACATTTCATTATTTTAGGTGATGATTGGCATTTTTTTTTTCTTACATTCAAGAGCCTCCATAAGTATGCAAAATCTTAAAGTCAACCCAGTTTTCACCCGTCCCCAGTTACTGATTTTTTTTTTTTTTAAAGTAATTGTGAGGTGTTCACTGGAATAACTCAAATACGATTGCTGTAATTCCCCAAATATAGGCCGCACCTGCGTATGGGAGACACCCTTAATTTTAGGGTCAATTTTTGGTATTAAGACGAGGAGAGGGAGAGGGAGAGAGAAAGAGAGAGAGGGGGGGGGGAGAGAGAGAGAGAGTAAGAGAGGGAAACTAACTCCCGCAAGGAGCAGCTGAGGGTGCAAGCGAGTCTTAGAGAAAGTTTCAGTAAGAGTTCTGTTGAAATAAATGTCAACGCTGATCGTACCTCCTTGTTATCCTGTTTGTTCGGCAACAGGCTCAACTCTAGGGCGACGTGCGAGGGCCATTCACACATTTACTCAAAGCCTTGTTGCAGCCTTGCGGTTTGCAAGCTGCTCTGCTACAAGAAACACTTTGTTCTTTAAAGCTAGTGAAATGTTCCCAAGTGAACAAGAATGGACTCGGGCATTGGTTAAGTCTGTTCTCTTCTTTTAATGAAAATAATGCTGTAACCACCTCAACTAACGTGAGCTGCAATTCAGGTAGTGGTTGCTCACAGCCAACTGACATCCGCCCTCCAGCTCGTCACATTCCCATGATTACCGTGAGTAAGAATACGCCCGATATAAAAATGTGCATTTGTAAGTCAAAACTTGGCTTATGTGGCTGAAAAATGCAGTCTCCTTGAATGTTGTTCAAAAAAATGTGAATATTAAAAAAGGTGAAAAGCTGTTAAATGTGGTCCTTTTTCATACGTTACAATAATTTTGTTGGCATTTTATATACACTATTTGAAAGCTCATTTGTCATTCATAAATGTTGATAAAGGAGCTTGATGATCCCAAAAAGCAAAACAAAAAAGGTTTGCAACGCGACACCTTATCCTTTTTCCCGCCTCCTTGCAGACCAACAACAACAAAATGGGCCGTTACAACGTAATCATTCTGAAATTCTAGTTGACTTCTAAAATGACATAAACCACAAGACATCCTTTGGTATATATTTAATGAGACTTGATCTGCTGCTCCCTCTACGGCAGCAGCAGGGGGTGTCATGTGACCGCTCAGCTGGAGGGGTGGACACCGCTTGATTGGTGGGTGTAAGGTGACGGAGAAAATAGGGGATTGTAAAACGTGTAGAAAAAGAACGGAATGCAGCGCTTTCTGTTGCTGGGTGCTGTGTTACTGGGAAGCAGGAAAGAGAGGTGAGTGAGGGGGCGGTTCTGCAGTTTAATATCAAGCGTGGATGAGGGTGCGGGTTTCACTACCAATCACACACTTATTCTTTTCTAAAGCGGCTGTAGTCAGGGCCAGCGATCAAAAATTATGACCTCATTCAATATTTACGATGACAAATTCTTGCATATGGTCAACGGTGATGTGCACACGTTCAAGTAATGACCAATCGAACACATTACTACTTCTGATCAAGCAATCTGATTAAAGTTACTTTTTTGGAGTCGCCGTCTGTAACCTTTACACAAGCCTCAACTTATCATACGCAATTTGACAATACAGGATGAAACACAATGTATTACGGTACTTCATAAATTAATACTATTGGAATCATCTGATTCTGATCTGAGTGACATCATAGTGCAAGTACACGCTCACAATTTTAAGTCTGTATCAGCTGTGACATCATATTGCTAGTACACGCTCACAATTTTAAGTCTATCAGCTAAAAACAAAAATATTAAAGTTTGTTGCACAGTCAACAGTGTTACCTGAATAACCCGTATAACAGTAACAAAATAAATACATAAGTAAACAAATACCTAAAGAACAGATCACAGCAAAGTATGCATTTAGTCACACCAGATTGTGTGACAGCAGGAAGTCCCCAAATGTAATTATGTTTTCATTTAAAAAAAACTACTACTTTATAAATAAGTACTTAATAAATGTTGACTCTTGCCATTACAACATGAGTAGTTAATGTCAAGTAAGTATGTGTTATAAATACACTTCAAAATTTCACTTATTTAAATTAAAGGATACCACCTTAATTTTATCTTTAATAAAAACAAATTGTCCTTTAATGCTACTAATAAAAACACAATTCCAGTTACATGGCAAAACCATATTTTTATGTTCGGCAGAGGTAGGTAAGGTTTCTGTGTACAGTATTTTGATTTTTAAAGCCACTTGTAATTTAACAGACAACTTTTTCAAGCAAGTCATCAGAAAATAACTAAGCATGAAACTGACTACAGTATTAGCTTATCAAGAAGCTACAGGAAGTTTGCAGAGAAGCAACTGGTTCTGGTGAGCATTTGTTTAATGTCTCACAAGTCATTTGCCAAAATAACAAGACTTTGCAACGTAATCTGGTTTCCAGACCAGAATTTACGTCGACTTAGCGTCTTCTGCATCTTGCTCATTTTTCATCTTTATATTTTTTGATTATTGTTATTAGTCTCTGCAATCTGACATATATCAGGATTGAGAAGGAGATACGCGAATGTCCTATTGAGTGTACTATTGAGTGTGCAGTCGTCGCTCATCTCAAGTACACTACTAATTATGAAAGCAGTAAGAACAAATTTGACACTTTTTCCAGCTGTGTAGAGTGGGTCAAATATTAAAAACCATTCAGATGTTGAATCTGTATTCATAGGGCCAGAAGGTGGCTGACTGGTGAACCCAAAAAACAAAACCAAACAAACAAAACAGTACCTGTAGAAACTACATTAATGTATATAAAATAACGATTTTTAAAAGTTGTTGTGTTTAAACGTGTTCTGGTACCAAATACACCCCCCCCCCCCCCCCCCACCACCACCACTTTTTGTGTACCCTTGTCTTAAAGATTTGTTCTGAGGAACTCACTTCTCCCGCTGTAATGTCTCAGCTTCCTCGCCAGCTCATCTGAAGGCGTCTGCTCTGACACTTTCACCTCAGGAACTAATGATAGAAACAAGAAAGGTCCAAATGAATATTTAAAACATGAAAAAAAAAAATTCCTTCATGTTTATGTGCAATACATTTTAATATAATAATTCTTATGTATCGATTCCGAGCAGATAAGCGTGAGTGGCGAGAGGCCTGATAAAGATAGTAAGCCTTCGTACCCATCTGTTTTGCCTCCATCATTCACTAGACTGGAGTAGGCTCTAGCGACCTGCGACCTTCATGAGGATAAGTGAGCAAGACGAAAGGATGGAGATTTCGTGGACGGCTAGCGTTGAACGATATCATGTAGGGGGCGAGGCAGCCAGTTGCTGAGAGGTGCGACTTCAGTAAACAAAGACAGTTCTTGTCCTAATTAGAAATATCCATCTCATAAATCTATCATTTCATCCATTGCTTTAGCCGCTTATCCTCACTAGGGTCACTGGCTTGCCTATCCCAGCCGTCTTCAAGCAGTAGATGGGGCAAACCCTAGGCTGGCTTCCAGTCCATTACAGGGTAAACAGAGAAAAAAAAAAAAAAGTCACACTCACAATCGTACTTCAGGGGAATTTGGAGTGTCCAATATACCTACCATGCATGTTTTCGGAATGTGAGAGCAGACCGGAGTGCCTGGAGGAAACCCACGGGAGGATAGGGAGAACATGGAAAATCCACACAGGAATGTCGGGGCAAGCTGGAATTGAACCCGCAACCTCTGAACTGTGAGAGTGCCAACCTGTCTGCCACTGTGCTGCCCTACTGTGAAGCTAATATTTGATAGTTAAAAAAAATCGCAAATGTTATTTGTATGCATGTATAGTATTTATCCATGGAAAGGTCCTTTAAGGTTCAAATTGCATTAAATGATAGTGGCTTGCAATAATATTAAATATAATCCGATTAAACCTCAGTAAGCCCCACACTAAGAATTTAGAAAAATCTGTTTCAGATCGTGTTGAAAGTCAACGTGGAGCCTTATTCGCACCCCTGCTACATTGCTGATATTTTTTCCTTTTTTCATACAGTACACTACTGTATACAGGCAAGTCTGAGTTAAAAGATGTGAGATTGCTGATATTTTTCATTTTTTTGTTTTTTGTAAAGTACACTACTGTATACAGGCAAGTCTGAGTTGAGAGTTGGCTTGAGTATGTTTCAGTACACCATGCTGTGCCATAACAGGCCAGGTAGCACTGAGGTTTATTGCGAGAAATGCAGTAAATAATTAAAAGCAAGAAGGGTTACAAAAGGTAACCTTTAGCGATAGATGTTGAGAATATTCCCGTAATTATTGTTGTGTACTCTGTTAAAGTAACAATTGTTTGAAGGGTGATAATTACTGTAACATCTATGCTAATGTCTGCTAGATTCAGATTATGTAATAGCATTAAGAGAGCAGTCCATAAGACAAAATGATATTATTTGGTTTGGTTTTGGTGTCTAAATATAATATATGCGTAACAATTAACAGATAACTAACCAGTTAATAAATTCATCCGTAAGTATGCTTAATGAATGATGAATTGTCCTTAAGTTGCCCAAATCTGAATTTCAGCATCTCGGCAGGAAATGCCATATTTATTATTTCCTCTATGAAAGACTCTATGACTGGCACTCTGTGAATCGGAATGAGACATCAACTTTTTGCTTGAAAAACAGTGATTCTTTTTGCCAATTTTCTTACAAATTAAGGACAGAACCAGCAATAAAATCACAAAACCATTGATAGTGCATTTTTTGCAGTCAATTAAAATACATCAACATAATAATCTATGAAAATGAATTATTAAATTAATAATTTATTGCAGCCCTAAAATATAAAATATGTAATTTAATTTTTTGTCGGTTGTTTAGTAAATTTAATTAGGGAGTGACAAATCAACAGCATGAAGCTGGCAGGTTTTTTGTTTAAAATGTTTTTTTCCTCATGGTTTCTCGTTATAGCAGGTAGGTTTGGAACGTAACCGCCGAGGGAAGATTCACTGTGATAAAGTACATGGTACAAACATTGACATGTTGGCTATTTTACTACACCGTGAAAAAAATATGAGATTCTTACAGTCACTGCTCATGAAGGTGTTGGTCATGGTCTCATTGCCGCTGTCCGGCAGAGTGCCGTCGCTGCGGCCATTGGGACGCTGTCCCGCAGAATGAGGCCTCTTGTTTCGCTTGCCCTTGCGGGTGCTGATGCGAATGACGCCGTGCACCAGCTTGCACTCGGCCTCCTGCTCCTCAAGGTTGTAGTCCTGAGCGATGCTGTATATGAGCTCGCTGATCTCGTTGGTCTTGCGGGAGAAGGACGAGTCCGAGGTGCACTTGGCCAGCTGGTCGATCTGATGCAGGGCGTAAAGCTCCAGCAGCTTCTTGGTGATGAGCGAGTCGATGTCCGTGCCCGCGTCGCTCAGGTTATCCAAGTCATAATCCTCACGGGATAACAAGCTCGTATTGCTGATTGGCCGATGGCTCTCCCCCCGGCCCGAGCTTCGGGTCCTCTTGGAGGCCGTGACCGGATACCTTACTGACTGACCTGCGATGCGCACGTCCGGGTAGCGGAAGCTATCGCTGCCGGGCAACAATTTAACAGATTTAGTGGACTTGCTGGGCTCAAAAGACATGCCGTCAATGGGGGAGTTGGTAACAGCAATGCCATTGGGAGGGTGGGACTCGCTACTTGCTTTAGGGGGGTGGTCTGTGGAGCTCTCGTTAACGGGCAAGCAGGGCTCTCGGCTGCCATAAAATCCACAGGTCAATACACAGCAGATAAGAGCCTTACAGCCACTCCAACCCATAGAGGCGCAGGAGCCACAGGCATGTCTGTTGGTGGGCGTGTTGTCCGCCGAGCCCGGAATGAAGCCAATAGTCTCCGAGCTCTGCCCGGCGCCGTTGCGCGGGTGTGCTTTGCGACCGTGTTTGGACTCGGAGTAGCGGGAGTGGTTGTTGCGATGATGCTCTCTGTAGGGATCCTTGTAGGAGATTTGGTTGGTTGTGCTCTGCCTGAATATTGTCGGGGCTTGACTGTACTTGTCTGCTCTGCTCTGATGTTTGTGGTGGCGTGATGCCTGCGGGGCCCCACTGCTGTGGCCAGGCATGGCTCAGAACCCCCCTGACCTGCTTGGGGGGGAACATACATAACTAAACTCACACTCCTCGAAACGCTCTCCGAACAAGTTGAAACCGTTTGCATAACTGGTACTCATTCCAGAAATGTAACTGGGACACATCCGCTGGCCTAAAAAAACATTTAGAAGAGCTGACCTAAACTTACAATGTAAATTTTAAAACTCGTTCCATTAAAATGTATCAATTTACAAGTCTATTCCCTTCATTTGGTAATGTTTTTCTTGGCGATGCTTCAAGTACTTGTATGCATGAAACAGATGTTTGTTTAGATTTCAGCCTCCATGTGATGCCATATCAACCAGCCCAAAAAAACTAGTAGTGCGGGCCGATACATCAAATTAATTTAGCTAGATTTTACGTCGGTGTGATTCGTTTGATAGTGATCGGCCGATATTTGGCATTTTATGCAAAATGTCATCATTTGCCATTGATCTGTTCCCCAAGTTGCATGAATGTTTTGCAGGGCAAAATTACGCCTTACATTTACTGTAGAATGATTATTGGGTTACAGAAATGTTTGCTTCAGCATCAGTTTATTTTTTCAGCATTTGTTTGGTCTGTGAAGTAATTTAATTACAATACAGTGTTTTAATTACAGTAAGCATCCGTTATTTTAGTTTCAAGTTGTTTTTGTTTACCTGACCAGTTCTCAAATGCCTTCTTGAGGTTTTTGATGTTTTTATTGGAGCATATCTGTCACTTTTGGGCATGGCAAAGGTTATTAAACCACGGCAATAATTAAATAACTACTGTAAAAATGTTTTGATTGATACTCTAAAGACAATATACCAGTTGATAATCAGTCAAAAAAAGTTACAGTATTTAGAAATATTGGCACATCTTGTTATCCAATCTGTGAGTGGTTATTGGTTATTTTACAACTCGCTGATCAACGACCATGAGTGGCCCCCAAAAATCCCAAACATGTGAAGTCAAATTTTGACAAGGGATTTTTAAATTCCTAAATCAAATTTTCCCTCACAAGGCCAGCCGACTGGCTCTCTGACGTCAACATTTTTCTGTCCTCTGGTTGGCCACAGCAAAACTTGTGATTGCCAACTTCATATACACGTAATAATCACCATTTCTGTTCAGCGTAATACTATTTTCTTATGTGCATTAGGGTTTTGCCATGATACTAGATTCTGAACTGCCTGAAATGCATAGTTGCATGCTCTAACATTTCGGTTTTGATGAATTTGATTTTAATGTGGATTTGCCCCGGTCTCAAATGCACGAAATGCAGAACGTTGACAACGGGAACGTTGCTCTGACCAGAATGCAATAACGCAAGCTCATTTTCGTCCCGCCCTTGATCATTGGGAACATACTTACACACCCAAAACGCAACCAACCGCCTCGCACTCAAACGCCAACAAATAAAACGTGCACTTACCGCATAAGAGTAAGCAGCTGATCTTAACTCGTATGAAGGAGCCAAGGGCGGAAGTCCCAGAAAGAAAAGTTTCTCCACTGGCGCGTCAAACTGAAAGAATGACTTACAGCCGCGATCGCAGACAAAAAAATAATCAGGTTGCGCTCGCCAAACAAACTCGACCAAAATCACATTCAGAAAAAAACAACAACAACAACTTAAGAGGCCTGATCCGTTCCCGTTGTCCGTTCGGCTGAACTTGTCGTCCAGTGTTTGGCTACTACCTGTGGCTATGGCTAATCCCTGGCAGTTAGCTCAGGTAAATTGTGACGTCACGCTAGGCGGGTATTAATGCGCACTGGGGCGGAAGACGACATCAACTATAAACGCAAAAAAGACGCTAACTGCGGATGCAAAACATCCATTACAAGTTTAGGGGAACACTTCAAAAGTTTCATCAACATACTAAGCGATGGGACTGTGTGCTGTATATACACAGACATACATAAACACGTGCACACACGGGCAACAACGTGACGCACAGCCCAGCCAGCAAGTTATTTCCAAACAAAATCTTTCATTCTGCCCTATTTTCCTCACTATGGAAGCACTTAATCACCTTCGCCTTTCAATAGAAAACAATAGCGCTACCCCACTTGCAGTAGAATGTGAGTCACATGAAGTCGTGTGGCTGCACACAATAAAAGCAATTATTGCACGAGAAAGAAAGAAAAAAATACGTCAAACATGCAGTAATTCCATGAGCAATTCACATTTAATGCCAGTAGCCAAAAACAGCCTTTCATTAACTACCGATTTGAATCTAATAAACTTCGGTTGTAGATACAATAAAATTAGATTTTGAGATGTTTCTTGTTCTAAATTAAATATTCTATAAACTACTTCTTTCTCATTCCACAGCAAATTGCATTCATATATGTTTTGCACAGTAAGCAAAAATAACAGCTATTAGGTAGACATGCACCATGTGATGTGCAACCATAAAAGAAATGTATCAACATTTTGGACTTAAACTCTTAGCCATAGTTGGAGTTTAAATGTCTACGCCCAAAAATCGCTTTTTAGGTTATTTGAAAACTGTGTGAATGTGGACGATGGAACAAATGGAAATACTTGCTTATTATAGCCTACACGCATCTTTATAGTGTGCACACATCTTCAATTTCTGTAATCTTGCATGCACCATGCATTCCATTTTACTCAAAATTTGTATAATCACATAATTCTTGTCGGTATAATTCAGCGCTAATGCACTGCATGAAAAAACTACAGCCACAAGGTCCCATTACGGCCCTTCAAACATCAACCAAAAATTATAGGCCAAGTTGCAAATGTTTGCAGATTATTTTCACATTTTATGTCTACTTCATCAATTTATAGGTGTTGTGTACAAGTAACACTGGTGTCATTATTTCACATATGATCTCTACCATAACTTTGTAGGCTTAATTATATGCCAAAAATGTAACTGTGGGCCTGTTATTCAAAACAAAGCCAAATCTTAATTTTTACATGCAATGCTTTGGTGAGCAATGCAAGGATTTCACCTGGATATCACTATTTTACAACACAACTTATGTCACATTTAAAAAACAAACAAAAAACAATTTAAATATAGTGCAAATATAGTGCAATATAAATCACACTTAATCCTTGTGCAGTATTTTGTCCAATCCTTTGCGCTTTACATAAAAGGCATTTCACATCCAAGGGAAAGCATTGAGGAGACACTAGAGACCTGAAATTTCACCAAGATGATGACAACATATCAAAGTCAAAAATAGCATGACCACTATCACCAGAAAATGACCAAAAATGGTCATACTACCTCATAAGGATTGAGTGTGTTTAATATGACACATTATGGTCGTATAATTATTAATTAAATGCATTCTGTCACGCGATGCATTCTGGGAAGCGAAAGGATTTTTTTTTTACAATATATTTACAGTTGACCCCTACTATTCACAGAAGTATCAGGCCAGTGAAAATCTGTCTATAATTGATGCCCATTGAAATGAAATGTGAGGAAGCAAATGTTTTATTCACATTTTTTTTGTTTAATCAGGCAATTACGACATCTGCCTGAAAAAAATTGGCCCTAATTTAGATGCAAAATCATAACACTGTCGAGGCTAAAATGTTGATACAGCTCCTATATTGGGTCCATTAATTTGACTTGCACCTAATGTAGTAATAAGTCAGTTAACTACATGGCTAGAAGAATAAAAACCACACAAAAAATACAAACTCATTTTTACACGTTTGACAATCCTATGCGCTTTCTTAATAAATCGTCAGGTAATTGCATTTTAAAAAAAAAATCCAGTCAGTGCCATTCAAGCACAAAGGCACTTTTAAGGTTATTGTACGTTTATTGTTTAGCTCCAGTACATGCAGAAGCTCAGAGATTAAAAAAGAAACAAAAAAGCAAAACTGTAAACCTACTGGCAGCAAACTAGTTGAATCTACAAGACATTTCTAGCTTCAGAAGGAGATTTAAGAGGTTTGACCTGCGCATCTTCAGTCACGATACAAGTGTCGTTTGGTGGCTGCTGCGACAGAGAAACTCCTAAATGCTGACGCGCTCTACTGACGCCGTTGTGGACCGAGATGTGCCCCAAGCGTGGATCTGAGTCAATCTCATATCGATAATGATATCCCTCCATGACGTCATGGCACGCATCTCTCATTTCGATGATCCACCTCTTCATGCCTTTGCGATTCAAATAGAGCACAAAGAGGAAGACCATGCCCACGAAACCCAGCACGAGGCCAAGGAAGACGTAGGACGTTTGAAGGCTAAGGTCAGTCATTCCCGCCTGGGTGGGAACAATGCATCCGATGGCCCTCAAACCAAGGCCTCGAAGACGGCTGTTGATTAACCCCTTCGGTGAAGCGCACCTCACAAGATCCACATCTACCTGAGCTCTTGAATCGTTCAACCAAGCCACAAAAGTCTGGATCTCACAGGAGCAGGAATACGGATTTTTACCCAGGAGGATTCGGATGGCCCCAAGCTTCTCCAGCTCTTTGAGATCATCCGTCCCGAATGTCCTGAAGGCATTGTGGGTCAAGTCAAGCACCTTCAGGTTGTTCATGCCGGAGAAGGTTCCGCTGTAGACCGCCACCAGAGAGTTGTTGCTAAGGAAAAGCTGCTGCAGACTGAGCAAGTGGGAGAACATCCCCGGGGGAAGCAGAGCGAGATGATTCCCCGAGAGGTCAAGGCGGAGGAGCCCCCGGAGGTCCCCCCAACGCAGAGCTGTGGTGAGATCTGTCAGGGCGGTGAAGTTGTAGAGCGAGCGGCTCAGGTTGAGCTCCTGCAGAGGACTACCGGGGATACTCAGAGCTTCTGGATGGATGATTGACAGTTGGTTGCCGCTGAGGTCGAGGAAGCGCAGGTTGATGAGGGTGGAGAAGCTGTGTGATGCCATCTCAGTCATCCTGTGGGGACAACCTCCATGGTTAATCATTCAGAAAATATTTTATTGTAATTAATGCTGTCAAGACTGGGAAAAAAATCAGATTCATTAGGATCTCTAATTTATTGATCAAATAACCTAATCTTTCATCCAGACACTTTTTTTCATTGTGGTATATCAAAATATTGATATGCAACAAAAAGTGGATGCAGTCATTTTTTAGTTTTTTTTAACAAACTCAAAACAGCTGTAACTTAAAAGTGTTCGCTGCAACCTTTAGTTTTAACCATCAGGAAAATTGGTGCAGTTTTTTGCCAAATATTGAGAAAATAAAATTAAAAGAGTTCGCCCTGTCATCACAGAAAATTGCTGAAACTTGCATTCACAAATTTAATTTGGCAAAGAGCTTTGTTATTATTTTTTACATTTGTATCTCTGCTGTGTCTGCAGATGCGTCTGGGTGCTTTTCATTTATGTGCTAGGCTAAACTTGAGCTGCTTCTTGTAGTAAGCAAACTCTTAACTTCCATCCAGTTGTCTACAGGCAGGAGGCAGGGGGCATCCTGGACCCGAACCAGTTGCCAGCCAATTGCAGGGCGCACTAAGACCAACAATTTGGAGTGTCCAATACACCTGTCGCGCACGTTTTTGTAATAGTCAAGAAAGCTGAAGAGAACCCACAGCTGGAATTGAACTGTGAAGTGGACATTCTAAGCACTTTTCCACCTCGCTGCTTTGCAAGCAATTTACAGATATGCATATTGATTTGCCTTATCATAGGTGCCATTGGGGCATAGTTTTTTCCAAGTCAAATTTACCATTCATTGTAATGACAATGCCCACATGCTCTTCCATTTTTATGTCTTCCTTCTGTACCTGAACCTGCCCTCCCGCCCACAACAGGAGCCATTGACTTTCAATCAGCGTCTACTTCAGGGTAAGATTGACCTTTTTCCAACCCCCACAACTCAAGCATAAGAAGCCCCGTGGATAAAAATGTATCCAACCGGCATTCAAAAAGCATAAAGTTAGAGATTAGAATTTAGAATCAGGAGATAAAAAAATATAAACGTTTTACTTTAAATATGACAGTAATTATATGATCGCAATGAATCTCTTATTTTGACACCTCTAATTGAGAAAAAGCATACAAAATGAGGAACATTTTGTATGAGTAAGATGCATTCTCACCCATTATTGCTCAAAATGACATTAGAAACATTCTCCAGCTCTGTAAAGGAATCTGGTCCAATCCTGTGAATGGTATTCCCCGTGATGATGACAGTCTTTGAGTATCCTGGAATAATATGTGGTACCATCTGAAGGTCCTTAGAGACACATTTCACTGTGCGTGTGACAGAAAAACACTCGCAGCCACCGGGACACGTCGAGCACCGGGACTGGGCACAAAAAAGTAATCCCAAAATCACACAGACTGCAGAAATGCACATTGCTAAAAAGTCTCAGGTTAAAATTCAAAAACACAACAACAACAAAAAAGACACAGACCAGAATGAATCAGATTAGAAGGGTCTAAATTTTAATGCAGAGGATCTTAGAAACTAATGCTACACTAACAAAAAGCAGCCTAGCAATGGTCCCTCCTCATCTGCTGCACAGTGGAAATAAAGGGTATTGTAAATTGATGGCAGTTCTTGTAGCTCAGAATCTGCTGGATGAAAAAAGCATGTAGTCCCCTTAAAGGTACAGCGGACAATCCAGAGCATCCACTGGCTGTGACCTCTACTGTACAATCTTGCAACAGAGTTGTTGATAACTAGCTCACAAGACAATAAAAATGCATATTCTGTGCAATTATTCATGACAGAATTGCACTGCGATAGTCAATATCAGTATAAGGTGCCATTAGACTTGTCTCTTTCATTCCAAAAAGTGGACATTTTTCTCCAATGAATTTCTAATGCTAACTGATGTCATTCTGTAAGAAATTAATTTCAGTCAAGCTCCCACACTTTTGTAAGCAGACGATCAATATGCAAAGAGCAAAAGATGGGAGCTTGAAGACTGAGTGGAGCTATTTATCTAATTCTAGCATTTGAATAGCACGCAGTGGACCATTTCACAATTCACTTAGAAAGCTGTGTGTTGTTTAACAATTAGATTTTGAATTTCTAAGAAGTTATTTTAACATTTGATATTTTACGATGATAATATGAACATATTAAGTTTGAGAACACTCAACTATGCACATATGATGAAAATGTCAAAGGTGTAATACAGTATTGGCACGTTAATACCATAACTGCCTAACATAAGTTTCTTTCTCCATTCTGAAATCGAGTAAAAGTAGTTACCTCACTATCTACACAGGAAAAAGTACATTATTATGTGTAACAGTAACTCTGATTGGTTCTTTGAGGCATGTTTGCCAACATCTGCATAAAAAAAATCATCAATCTGAGTTAAAATTGAGTTAAGCAGTTATGTTATGAACATATGTCACACCACACTGATAGGGTGCACAAGCCAAGTTCTAGGACTCATGGAAGTTCAATCTGATTATAACATCTGAACATACAGTACATAAATGACTTATTTCATCAAATATGACTTATTTTTTTATCAAATTATTTGTTGTGGACAATGATTAGGTTGTGGCAAAAACCATATATAGATTTGCTATAATTTATGAGTATTTATATGAATTGCATTATTAAGTGTGCAATTCTGATTCTTATGGCACTTTACAGTGATATTTACCCAATAATATATTGTGTTTTTGTTATCTGCTAATGTTACATTCCTTGATCAAAATGTGCACTTTCTAAGCACTGAAATACAGCCATAAAAAAACGTACACATTTATCAACAGGGTAATTTTTTTCCTCCTACTGGTCCTTCACAATTCTTTCTTTGCTTCACATCACTTAATTTCTCAAAGAATTGATGAATACTTTCAGCATTGAGATGTGTAGTGATTCAGTGAAATATACATGAGCCAGTACGGAAACATTCTTTTCATGAAAAACACATGGAACTCTTCACCGCCTCATTTTAAGAGCCCGGGCAGAAAGCAATGCAAAATTTGCTTAATAAATAGGCAGATGAACTTTATACAAATCACCACTGACAAAGTCTCAAACATGAGATGTGTCGAAGAAAATGTGAATAAATGAGTCTCTCAGCGTAGTGTATTACTGAAGGTTGAACGTTAGGATGATCGTGGCGGAGACTACGCAGAGCACGACGAAGGGCATCCAGGTCTTGCAAAACGCAGACAAGCTAAAGGATACAAAAAGGGTAAAGAACGTTAGCGGGCTTGTCCACGACAACTTGCGTACTTTTCACCCCCCTTTTCCCTCCTGCATCACGGAGAAACAAGGACATGGCCCATTGTCTTTTCTCCCACAACCCCATGCTTGTTGTCCTACTGTCCTTCCTCCCCACCACCCAGCGCAGGGAGCCCCAGCGGAGAGGTGACCTCCAGTGGTGGCACGTAGGGGAGCACTTCTGTCAGTGATGAATTGCACGACTCCCCCTGTGTTAAACAGACTCCTGTGGCGTGGGAGTGGATGTGCGGAGGCAGCACAAACTGTGACGCCAGCATTCTCTATGTGGGTCAACGGAGAATAATGAGAGGCCGACTCTCAGCCGTATGTTTGTATGGTGCAGGAGAGCGGGCCGAATAAATTGTGGGCGCACGTTTGGGATGTAGATTCTTCACCTAATGCTGCTCGGACTTCAAAGTCCACACATTAAAATAAAATGAAGTTAGACTTGCCCGCAATTTTTAAGCTTCACCTCTTGTGATCTCGGTCATTTTGTAAGTGAACTCTACTCTAGTTCAATTATTGTTGGCAAAAAGTGAATGTGTGATGAGTGCTTACCTCACATATTTTCCATGAATGAGAGAACCAAAGCACAATTTAACCATATTCCAAGAAGTGCTGTTGTCATAGCGCATGAGATTGAGGGCCATGGCGACATGGGAATGGCAGTTATCGAAACACAGGTTGTGCTTTAACGAAAACAAAATTAGTGATTAAAAATATGAATCATGATTCAGAGTATATAATTAAATGCATCGACTGTTATCCTTACCTGCCTGCCTTTGTATTCCTCCGATGCATCATATACTGCTTTGTCCCAAGTCGCAGCACCATTGCCACACACTTTGTCCACATCAAGCCTCCAATATCTAATTATGAAGAGATTGAATTAAAATTTGGTCAACATTTATCATTAAAGTCTAATAGCGTTTTAGTTTGATTACTTACTTTGTTGGTCTCCCAAAGCCCATGTTGTCCTCCTGGAAAATTAAATACATTTCAGTCTATGAACGTGAATTATTCTAAAATAAATAACTAATGACAATCCAACCAGAATTCAAAACAAATATTTCAACTCCTTATTGCATGTATTGATCTGTGATACCAACCGAGACAAAGTAGGATCCTGCAAAATCTCTTATAATTCCAGAAGAGGTGCATATTCCCATATGACCAACGAAGGGTAGCACCCACCTGCGGCATGAAAACACACAATTTCTCGTTTACACCGACTGAAAATATAATGAAAAATCATTTATATAAAACATCCAAATAGCGAAGCGCTGTGAGATTCATAAATAGTAAATGGAAATGTCCGCTAGTGAATGAAATAACGTAATCGACGTAGCCAAACTGTCAACGCTGCTAACTAGCATTAGCTCGAGTGTTAGCTTACGATAAAATAGGAATGGGAGTCCAGACAATGCAGTAGGGGTAGCGGCTGTTCTTTTTGTCGTTTTTTAACAAATCTCCGTGATAGTTCTTCATTATGTCGACGTTTTCCGCATCCGCCATAGGTGCTCCACCTCTGATAGGGTGACGATGACGTTGATGTACAGCAGACGACCGGGTAGTACTTGGTCGCCTCACCGTGGACGGATCAACGGTCCTTGAACGCGGCACCGCTCATTGCTGGGGCAAATAATACTTCTTACTGATTTAATGCCTCCTTGCCATTCATAATCATGACATATGTAGTCATACTAAGACATTTATAAGCCTTTACAAAGACCACTTCATTGTCAAAATTTCTGCACCCGATATCATTATCACATTTAAATGCAGTGAAATACATACTTAACAACTTTTAAGAAATTGCATTACAGTCCTTTGATCCTCATATTTTTATTCATCCTAATTGGTTAGTAAGAGCAAATCTTGTTAGTCAGCTTTGACCTACGTACTTTACAACTTTCATGAAATGGTATTAATTTGTTCCTATTACTTTCTACACTCTAATTCGCTGGTAAGAGTAAATCTGATTTGCTTTGGCGGAACAACCGTTCCTCGCAATCGGTTTACATCAACACATTCTGTAATCTGCATTGGGTGTTTTCTTTTGCATGTTTTTAAATAACTACTCAAGATGATGCACAATTTTGTGGGTCTCTGAAACTTGAGGTGAATATTTTTGTCCCACGCAAAAAAGTACTATATAGTGATGCTCGGCGACTTTTTTTTAAGCAATTGCAAGATTTTCTATGGTCACGTTTTAATCTCATTAAAATAATTCCTATGAAGGAATTGTAACAAATATCTGCTTTAAAATCTTTTGAATTCACATGAAACCAAGAAACAAAATATTTAGCTTCAAAGTCTTTCGTCATAGCGGTCTAATCCTTTAAATGTGTGTGGAATGTTGAACAAAACGATGTGACTCATCGTTAAAGTAAAAATAAGTACGTAAACGTCCATTTTTGACTAGATGGTGACTAGATGGTGACTCTCTTAAGTTTGGTAGCACAAGTTGGCCGAGGTCAGCTGCCCCCGGAAATTGAAGTTATCCAAATGATTTATTCAAAAGCTTTAGTTTATTAAACTTAAATCTCTAAAGTTTATGCTTTAACTTCAAAAACCCTAATTAAAACACTTGCCGTAGGCCACCTTTCACCACAAGATCTTTTATCAAAGAACTAGGATCTTTGCATGTTCCTACCACAGGCCCTCATCTTACCGCCACAAGATCTTTCATCAAAGAAATAGGATATTTGCATGTTTCGACCACAAGCCCTCTTCTTAAGTTCCTGGTTCATTTTTAAGGTGGAAAAATACCCGGCTAGCAAGTCAAGTACTTCCCCGTAGCCCAGGAATCTTTGGGGCCGAACAGAATCACAAAACCCGGTTTGTGTGTTTTGAGGTCTGCTCATCATTCAAGCTGCCCAGTCAGCTGTGAGCTTTATCACAGAAGCTGGGTCACCTCGTTAACGCACAATATATGCCACATGGGTTGCCCTAATGGTGATTTACTGTGCACACAAAGTGCCTATAGTCAGCAAAAGTAGATAGTGAACATGACACTGATGTATGATCAGAAAGCACATACAATGGCCTCACCTTCATCACAGCTCTGCTCACCTCATTTATTTTCAATGGCTATTGTGCATCGGTAGTCGAACTCTTTCGCTGTAATCACAAACGATTTGATGTTAGCTACAGGAGGACAAAACACACCAGCAAATGTTCTGTTGTTTTATTAAAGTTTCTGTTTTCATGAAAACAGTATAATGACTCCTCCAGAGAGAAAACAACTGAAATCAACGAACAAAGTAAAACACAGGTAAGCCTACTTTTGCGTTCATTCCCAATTTATTCAGTTCTTGGGCATCTAAAAGTAGACTAGCCAAGGATGAGTGCTAGCGACACACAGCGGGTTACCAAATACTCGGTACAAACGTATATCCTTAAACTTAGCATGTGTCCAACTTAAGACAAACAGAACATTTTCACGCAAAAATTTGCATTTGAAATGAAGAGGAATTAATATTGAAAATTAAACAAGTAACTGATATTTAATGGTCAGTGTCTGGCTGAATATTAAATGAAAGCTCCCACTTATGGGATGATACGAAGACAAATCCTTGGACATTTGACTGATGGAGGGCAAACCTTGGCAGACGACCTTTTTTTTTAATCCAAGCTTGTAAACTCGACAAAGCTCATCCATGATTTTGCAACATGCACCTTTCATAAGATGAAGCATGACAATTAATTCAAAGCTTCAAGAACTCCAACTGAAAAGTCAAGACTCCAAACAAGCCGGGTGTGAATCCTTTCTGAAATTAGCGCACACTGCCGGAGGGTAGACAGGCGATGCACGGAAGCTTCTTCCAGCTGTGACGCTCCTCCGAGATGGCCGCTGCCACTGCAGGGCCACGCTGACCTGAAAATAGGTCAATGGGCACCTCTCATTTAACATCCGACATAAACCTGAGGGAGATGTGCTGAACTTGTCCATCTGTGTGTCAAACTAAGGGAATTATGTGTCAGGTTCTGCCTGGCAACACAGAGTGGCTTGAGAGGCTAAAGTGTGGCTTAGAAGTGCCCCCCCACGCTTATCTGACTTGCACCCTTTGCAGAGACCAGCCCTCCTAGGAGGGCAATGCATAGTGTTGAGATGTGACTTGATCCTCTGGTGTCTCTGACAGAAAGGAGGGCAAATTAGGGCTCAAAGAGAAACGGGCACAGTGCTTTGCTTACTACTTCCATCCTACAGAATGGCCATCGGCTCGTCTTAGCTCGGTCTGCACCGCACTTGTCCATCCGAGCTGTCCTCATCGTCTGAACCATCCGGCCCCAGGCCGGGCAATCCTGCGACACGATAGCCCATGTTGAGCAGCATGACCTCCAGTGGATCTGCATTCATCCGTCGCTGGTTGGCCTGAGCTGCGCCTTCCATGTCCTCCACCACGCGCACGTTTTCACATTCGGTCTGTGAGGAAACACAGGGATGAATGGGTGATGGGGTTCTTGGTTTATATCATATCATATCATATATGACACAAAACTAGAGCCATTTCAAATGGCAACATTCTGGCTTCAAAAAAGACTAAAATAAGTCGAAAGACTAAAAAAAGATGTGGTAGTGCGCTAATTTTTTTAATTTTGGAAAATTATGGAATCACTCAATTCTGATAATAAAAAATATGGACCCATGAAAAAAAATACAAAAGAAACTTAACACACCACTAGTAATTTGTTACTTGTGCTTTGTTGCACTACCTCAGGTTTTTATTACAGCTGGCAGTGTGAGAGGACAAGTGACAAACAGTACTCTTCATCAATCTGGCTCCAACATTCTGATTCCTTTTGCCAGATCAGCTTTGCAGGTTGGAGTCTTGTCATGGATCATTTTCTTCAACTTCCACCACATATTTTCAATTAAACTGAGATTTGGAGTATTCAGAGGGCTTAACATTGACATTACGAGGATTTTTTTTTTTCTTCTTCCAAGGAATGTGTTCACACATTTTGCTCTATGGCAAGGTGCATTAAAATTAACATCCTAAAAAAAAGATGTAATAATCCCCAACACTCCTTTCAATTGATGGGAGAAGAAAACGTAAGCTCGTGCATTTATTGAAGATGTGATGACAGTCATCTGCTCAGTGCTTTTACCTGACATGCCGCCCCACATCTTCAATGACTGCAGAAATTTGCATGTTTTCTTCGGGCAGTTGTCTTTATAAATCTCATTGTAACGGCACCAAACTAAAGTTTCAGCATCATCGCTTTGGCCAATGCAGAGTTGCGATTCATCACTAAATATGACTTTCATCCAGTCACCCACAGTCCATGGTTGCTTTCCATGAACCCATTGTACCCTTGTTTTGTTCAGGTATTAGTGATGGCTTTTGTTTAGCTTTTCTGTATGCAAACTCCATTTCCTCTAGGCGGTTTAAACAGACATTGACTCCAGTTTCATCTCATGTGCATTTTCTGTTTTCAAGGCATATTGTTTTTTGTCTTGACACTTTGATTTGTTAATTGGACTACAAATGTGCTTGCTTGCCTTTAACAACCTTCCCATGTTGTTTGTACTTGGGTCTAAATTATGGAGACAGTTGACTGTAGATAAAGAACATATTTTGCAAAACTTCATGATTATTTGCCTTCCATCCTCTTTTTGGACATCTCTTGCATTGGAGCCATAAATCATATCATTCCACTTGGTGCAACCGCTCTCCGGGGTGTGATCAAGCCCGTTTAACTAAAGATGAGCAGGTGCAGAATCTGATGCAAGAGTTTGTTTTGGCAATGGACATTTACGGGGTGAGTCCATTCCCCCCCCCCTAGGATTGAGTGATTCCATATTTTTTCTTCTGCTTTGTTTAAAAAGTTGCTATTACTGACTAACACATCTTTTTTCTTGACTACTTTTAAGGATTCTTAAAGCCAGAAAGCTGTCTGACTTTAGTTTTGTGTTATGTCTGTGATCAGCCTTTGTTTCTCTACAAAAGGCAGATGTTTTTAGTCAACCTATTTTTAAAGTCGACTTACCCGATTATGTAGTTTTTGTTTTGCCGGCCCAACTGTTTTCCTACTATCACCTTTTGGTATCTTGGAGTGCTCAGTGTTTAGCATGGGTTCCACGGAAAGAAACACCGACAGGATATTTGTGCAAATATGTAAGGGAATACTTTAATATATGACTACTAGGATATTTTTCTAGGGTAGTGAAATATTAAGGCGCCACTTGCATACACATTTGGGTTACATTGTGACTGCAGGATGTTCGGAAAATAACGCTGACTAAAAGTATACTTTGTGTACATGTGTGCATTGCGCCTAAGCAAAAAGTGACAAATTATCGCATCCTAGCTAAATAGCTTACACCTGAGTTGTTGACCTTCCAACAACCAGTCAATATTTGTAAAGATGAATAAAACGTCCACGAATAAATCCAAATACAAGTTGCTTACCTCCGGTCTGGGGTTCCACAATCGGACCACTGGGTCAATCCCACTGGAAGCTAGAAAGCAATAGCTGGGGTGGGGCTGCAAACAGTTGATTATGGACTCGTCCCCTTGCATGATCCGCACCAGATTTGTTGTCTCCTTTTCCCAGATAAAGAATGAGCCATCGTCTGACCCGCTAACGATGTACTGGCCTTTGCTGTGCAGGAAAGATTTGGAGTTAGACTGACCCTAAAAACTTGGAATCACACAATAGAGAGCTTCTGATGCAAAGCAAGCCATCTCCTTTTGAACGAGTTGTTGCCTGATTGTTTTAACTGCACTGCGAGTAACTGCTCCAGAGTGAATGCTCATCGCTGACCTTCCAAAAAAGTTGGCTTCTTTAATATCCGTAGTGGTGTTGCAGTGACCACAGTATCTGTGCTTGTAGTCCAAGCTTCGCTGTCTAAAAACTAATTCATCCTCTGGGATGGGATCCTTCCGGTTTAAAGAATGGAAGCGGATGGAGCTGTTGGACTTCTTCTCTTCTGCTGGTGACAAATTAAATCATGGGAAGACAATAGGCATTTCATTTGCGCTTATATGGAAAATAAATAACTAACAGTACACAGACATTTGCCTACTGCTGGAAAATAAATAAATAAAAGATGGAAAACTCAATTCCAAGCATTTTCTGCCATTTTCATGAAAGCTTAATTAAAACATTACAACACTTGCTTTTGCACCAACTGAGAATGCTATTTTGTCATTACAGTGTGTGTGTTTTTATATAGGGTTGTTTATTCAACTCCTGTTAAAAATATAGACTTTTCATAGTTTATCAGTTCAAAAATTATATTTGATGACAACATTTAGAAATACACAGGGGAATGGTACAGTGACTTTCAGTATACTGTCTAGTGTCTATTCAGAATACACAAACTAAAACACCTTCCAGGGAAGATGATCATTAAGTGTTCATGTTCACACATCCAATAATCGCTTGTGCAAACGATCAGAATCAAATAGGTTTGTATGATCTTAGCAGAGTGTTATGCTCTACTGATGGCCATTCTTCTTTTAGCAAATGACAGTAAACGAGGAGTGAGCAGTAGTGGAACCAATTAGAAAACTCAAAGAGTTCAGATCATATAACTGAATTGAACCACCAAAACTAGACCTTGGTCTTCATCTATTTTATAAAAGGGTTAGGGTTAGGGTTTCCCCCTATTAAAAAAAAACAAAAAAAACTTTTAACTCAAAATGTCAGATACAGCCATGAGGATTTTAGGAATACTGTATTACTTAAAAGTGCAATTAATACAAGGCAGGATATCTCCTAAATATAAATGGACCACAAATGAAAAGACCCTGAAATAAGTAGGCTGAAAGCCTACTTATTTTATTAGGCATTGTAATCATAAGTGATGAGCTGGACCGATGATGGTAATTACGCAAGTAATATCGCAACGTGATTTGACTCACCTGATTCCGTCTCTGAGAAGTAAAAGGCCTTAATATCTTTATCCAAAGAGTCGCAAGCACTGCTGTTTGCTTGTTCTGGAAACTTTCTCTTGAATTCGTCAAGGCACTTCAGAGCTTCAGACACATACTTGAGCTCAAAGAGACACCGAGCAAGCCTGAAGTGAGCCTTCAGATGTTCGGGGTTTAGAGTCAGTGCCTTCAGACAATCCTTGAGTGCATCATAGTGGTCTCCATCCCTGCAAGATTTACAAACACAGAGAATGGTGACAAATTCATGTGTTTTTATGATACTTGGCCAAGATAAAATGACACCTACCACTTCCTCTTCATATAGGCTGCAGCCCGGTTCCCATAGAGCATGGCGTTGCCGCTGAAATGATGAATTCCTAAACTATACAATTGGATGGCCTGTGTCCAATGTTGCCGTGCAAATGCATCATTTGCTTGCTGTTTGATCTTTTCCAAAGGCGGAGGAAGATCAGTGGAGCTGCAACAGCCGGGAAGGTAGAACGATTGTGCCGTATATTAACATTGACTGTTTTCAATTTACATATTCTCTGTCATGAAAAGTCACGCTTCTAAAGACAATCGTTTGTGGTGAGTTAGTAGGAGAAACTTTGCTGTTAAAAGAAAATCACCGCTACAATAACAATGAAAGCATAAAAATCAATAGACAGTATTGATATTTACCTAAGTTGCATCTTGCTTTGGGTAATTTGAATATGGCTGGCTGGAAAATGAATTTCATTGGAGATGCTATTGGCTGTCATCTCAATCTCCTCATCTTCTACAATACAAGATGTCATAAACAACGTATTACATCCAATTTACTTATTAATGTATACCATTGAAACTATTCTAGTCATTAAATAGAGAAATGTTTCCCTTTATGGACTGTTCTTGAGAACAAAAAAATGTTCTTTGCCTAAATTGTTCTCACAAAGATGGAAGTATAGACTTGAGGGCCGCCAGATAACATTAATGGAAAAAAACCCAGAATGATTACGGATATTCAAGGTATTACCAAGCTTTTTTGCAATCGCTGTGGTCTTGTTTTGTTGCAAAATAATGGGCCGTTCTTAAAGGGGGGGGAAGTTAACCCCCAGATTTTCTTTTCAATATTATTTCCAGCATTAGTTGTTTAAACGCACCTTTTGAATTAAATCATATTTCATTCACTGAGTATAAATTAAAGCAGCTTAATCCACCCGTTTTTCTCGATTTCTTGGGGCAGCCAATTTGCCGCTTGCTGTCAGCTGAAAATGTCATCACAGCTGCTCTGTGTTTAGGTAATGGCTTAGCTGTTTTCCGAGATTGGTCATGTGACATTCACTTTATCCGTTACGTGAACCTTGAGCAACTGTGATGTCACTTTCAGTTGATAGTAGGGCTGCACAAATAACTGAATTTTAATTACGGTCACAATATTGGCTGCCACAATTAATTAAGCTGATCCTCAGCGAAATTAACATTTAAAAATCCACCTACACGTCATGTCAAATCAAGTACTTTGTCATCCTACCACTAGGAAGCAGTGTTTCCCTACGTGTTTGCATGACAAAAGTCTCTGCTTTTATCTCTGTTATTTACCAGAATGAAATGACGTTGAGTTTCTCACCTGATTCCTAATATAAACAGTGCTAGCTGTCAATTGAGACCCATTTTGAAAAAATGAGATTGGCAAAAAAATGGAATTTATTTGGTTCGAAAATGACATTTTGACTATTAATTGATTAAAATTTGCTTAAAAGTAAATAATGTGCTTGGTTCTAAGTCGGCTTCTTTTTTTTTTTCAATTGGTTTGCACTCAGCAACTAAGTTAGCTATGTTGCCCTATGTGTCATTTGTTTTAATTATTAATTATTCTATTTATCTATTTTAGTGTATTATGTGTTAGGGTTAGGGACATGACATGGACCCACCTTGCGGTATTTGGCAAGTTCGTGGAAGCAGCAATGTGTATTGCCTTTGTTTACATGTCAAATCAAACAGATACACCTAGAAAACAGTAACCACACAAAATAAAAAGTCAGATTTTCTGGACTGATTTGTGACTATGCCCTCCTAGTGTAGAGCAGTTCTACCTGTTCCCCGCCCAAGTTGACAAGTAACTCAGTTCCATCTGGACTGAAAGTGACATAAGTGGTCACAAGGACTCTGAAGCGGCTATTGTAGTCCATCAATTTGTTTGGCAGGTGGCCTGAAGAAGAGGGGAGAGAGCACATGGATAGAGATTGAATTTTACAGTCAAGTTGTATTGAAGTATAGATATGATCGATCAATTGATCAACTATTCAATACCTGCGACGTAATACTGCACAGCTTTGTCTGGAATAGTGTTATGATTATCAAAGAATGTGCGTACATCAGATGACTTGAATATCTTTTGAAATGCTTTTCTGTAATGGAAGGGGGTTCAAATGTTTTATATCCAAATTGTAATCTCACACATGAAGCAGGAAATTGCATGTTTTCACATTAGAGCAGCGAGCGCCAACCTACCTACGGTTGTTTATCATTCGAATGTCATAGAGACGTACAAAGGGCCCGTTGGCCCCAACGGCCATGTAGTTGTTGTCCCGTGGATTGACAGCCAAACACTTGGCCTCCACCAGCTGACCACAGAACTCCGTTAGGTCAATCAGCTTCTCTGATCGTTTACTGCTCTCCCGCAAGTCGTACTGTCTGCATGAGCAAATGCAATGTGGGGGAAAAAAATGCATATCACCAGAAGTTCGCCGCTGATTTGTCTCAGCTAAATAATTCCCAGGGTTCTTACCTGATGACCCCATCCTCTGCAGCGCTCCAGAAGGTGTTGGGCCACATGGGCGCCGTGGCAATTCGTTTGACTCTGTTTGTATGATCAGAAAACATATGGATGGTTTCCTTCGCTGTCAGGTCATGCACGTGGACCTTAGTGTCTGCACCGCCAGTTACCAAAATTCTGTCTCCAGAGTGAGGGAGGAACTGTGTGGAGAAACAAACATTGCAATTAAGCGAGGGGTACAAGCAAGGAGTTTTTACTCTGCCTTTATTAATATTCTTATTGTGATTTATGCCTGTACATATTTTTACATTTGATACTAACATGTTTTCATGACTTATGTTCTGCAAAATTTACCCCAACAAAATCTTTTATTTACCCAATAATATCATTTGATACGTATTTTTATTAATTTCACAAACTTTATAATAATAATAATAATAATAATAATAATGATAGTATGAATGACAGTATATAGCAGTGTGGCTAACACTAGAGTTATTAAAACAGGTGCTGTGTGCCCTTTGTGTATCATTCTTGACATTCCCCAGACAGGTGAGATTTGCTGTTTTGCACAGGAAGAAATGTCAATTACCCATTCATGCAAGTAGTCTTCACTACTCAAACATACATAACTAACAAACCTGGCTAAATTATTAAAAGACCAGTTTTAATATGTACATCACATTCTATTATTCCACATGATTTTAACTGTGGTATGATTAATGCAGGTCTTTTTATAAGTTTAACCAAGAGCAGTCAAAACAGTCAATAAAAAGGTAGAATGAGCACCGTATGCTAGGGGTTACCTCCCACTTAATAATTGGCCAACAGCGCCACCTTATGTACAAGCGTGTAAAGCGCATTGAGTATGTAAGGCTGAAAAAGCCCTGTAAATGGAAGTACGTTTACCATTTACCTTGTAAGAGTAGTTTGGTCAAGTATACATTCAGTTTCAAAAATTTGAATGAGTATCACACAATTGTCTCAGAAGTACGACAGTTTTTGCATGTTGCTTAGGGCCAATGTGTAAGATTTAGACCATTGTTCATTAGAAAGGAATACATTATTATAAATTTCAAAAGCTTGCAAATAAATGTGTTCTTAACAATCAACAGTATGTTTTAAATATAATTGTAGGTCTACTAGTTATCATCAAAATATATTACATGGGGGGTGGCAATCCTCTGGAGGCTGCCATGTTTGTTAAAAATACGGAAAAAGGTAACTGCAGCACCCGCTGCTGTCTGTCATGAAAAACGGTCTAAAACTTACACATTGTACCTTTAATTTCTACAAATTACTGCAGTTTTTGAATACAAAACAACATGGAATATAATGTGTTTATTTGTGCTGTCTTTCAGATGACAAAGTCAAATATTTAGAAGAGCCATAACTAGGTCAGAAATTACAAATGATGACTGACTGGACTCTTCTAACAGCAAACCCCCCTTGCACTGCAAGTCACTTCCAACATCCCATTGACAACTGCTCATCACACCACTCTTACCTTAACAGAAAATATGTTTGCTGCATGGCCTGTGTGCATAGTAGTAAGTTTCTTGAGTCTGAATGGATCCCAGATGATCGCATGTTGATCATCTGAGCCTGAGGCCAGCAAACTGACAAGCAAAACAAACACTCGTTTATGAAACCATTTTTTCAAAAGCGTTTTTAGTACAGTCCAGAAAGAGTTTTTGCTTACTCTCCACTTTCATTCCATTCCAAACAGTTCACGCAGCCTGTGTGGCCCTACACAATCATACAGAACAGTAGAGAAAAATAAAAGTCAATCTTGGACAACTACTTATGAAAAGTGTCAAACTAGAGGCCAATGGGCCAGGTTTGACCAGCCACAACATTTTAGGTGGTCCCTGTAAGTATGGCACAATTGATGTATCATTTTAGATGTCATTAGAGCTTTCCTTGTTTGTTTTTTAAATTTTGTTCCGTTACTGTACCGAACATGAAAACCAAGGTACTGTAAGTCCTAGGGCTAAATTATACATCGTTTTGAAATCGAAATCACAATCTCAGATGATTACATTTCTGGATTGTCAAAGCTACTTATTATTTATTATTACTATTTTTTTTTATTTTTTTTATAAAGGGCTCTTGTCTCATGAGTTCACTGTGAAGGGAATCATATATTAGGTTGTTATCATTATGTTCTTAGTTCATTGTTACCCATTTATGCAATCCTAGTTCATCTTGACCCTGTCCTTAGATAGAACTGTTGACGCACGAAAGTGTGAGCCGGGACCTTGGCCCAGCTGCTGGTGGCCCCCGGCTGGCTCTTTTGTTGTGTCTTGTAATCTGCTATGCTTCTATTCAATAAAAGCCAGGGGGAACGGCTGGGCAGGTGGAAAACTAGCGTTGGAAGACCCACGAGTTACATTTGCCCAAGCTTTTTTCCCTATGCCGGCATAGAAAAGTCAATCTTGGCTGGTCTGAGTTACTCTTTTTGCTGTTTAAGCAGCTAGGCTTGTCCTAGTCTTCTTTTCTGAGATTTCTCTGACATTCACCCATCAGTGGCATGTTATATGAGGGCAAATAGTAAGATGACAGTTATGTTAGCAATTTAGCGCAGGCATAAACAAGGGTATGCTAATGACTGGTGTCAGCAATGACAAAGAGCTCAGGGCCAAAAGTAAATTAAATATCAACCATGTTATTTGTACTACAGTATTTCGGACTACAGAGAGTAGTTTTGAGATTTACACATAAGTCTCAAAGTAATTGTTTTATTTAATTTAGCCATGCTCATGGACTGTTTTCCTATATCAAAAGAAGCAGAGAATAAAAGAAATATGATATGTTATGACTTTTATTACCAAGAAATATTCCCTTTATACAATTAAATACTGCAATCAGAAATACTACTTTATGATTTTTACAGTTTTAAGCAATTAACTCTAACACAAATATGGGGAACAAAAGCATACAATATAAAATATTTTTTAAAAATCTTTTTACATTCCATTTTTACACATAATTGCATATTTATGCACGACAGCAATAAAAAAATCATTTTCCAAATTTTTGGTAATATAAAACCATTATAATTACAATTTTTTAGTTAAATTTTAATAGGATTTATTACATTAATTTTCCTGCGATTTTTGCAACATTTCGTTGAGCGGCGAAAACTATGTCAGCAAACAGAAAATTCTTTGTTGACTTGCCTCAAGGCAGTAGGTGGTGTTCGAAACGAGTTAATGCGTAGTCCAGGTCGTGTGATAACTAAATTCGTTGTGCAGTGTTGAACTTTAACATGTCACCAACTGGGTGAAATTTCAGCTCCCTAGTATCTTCTTTCAATTCTTTAACCTTGATGAGAAATGCCTTTGATCTAACATCTTTAACAAGGACCGTCTGTTTCCAAAAAAATTTTCTTTAGTGTCTGTGAATTAATATAGTAATAGCTTTGAATGTTTTGATGGTACGATGTAATATTCTGTGATGGGTTGAACTGTTATTGTACATTGAGATGATCGCGATTGTTTTTCAAACAAGGAATCTCAAATCGAAATTTCAAGGTCTGAATAATTGCTATTCAATTATTTCCTGAAATCGTTCAAACCTAGTATGTACTATGATTTTTACTACACATCTACAAACATCATGTATATAATGGTTTAACTGTTAGAACTAACAGCCCAAGGGAAACCATAACTGACACATGCTCAAGAATTTGCTGTGACCAACCTGAAGCTCAGCCTCCAGGCCAAGTCTCTTGATGAATGGATCGGTCACATGATAGAACCTTTGAAAGCCTGATGTTCTCTTTTCCTGCATTCATGTGCAAAGAAAATATTAAGCTCACAATATACAACAGAACAAAATATAACAGGATCACTCAGGCTGCCAGCATTTTCTACTTAGTCATTGCTAGTTCACTCACCAGAATCTGCCTGTGCAAGATATCTCGGGTGATGTTGACGTTATTCATGGTTGGGCAATCCAGGTCTCACACAGATGACAGGTGGTCCCTAGTGCTTGACAGTACACTGCAAAGACATTAAACATAAGTACAGATAAAACGGAGAGGATCATAAATCGTGGGGTTCAGGTTTGACTATGATGTCTCCAGCGAGTTCCTTTTCGAGTGGCAAATATGGATGTGTATGCTCCAGTTAAAGAACATGTATCGTTGCTCCATTTAGCACATTTATTAACTGTGGTCTGCAATAATACAAAGAACAATGTTAACATACATACATACATACAGTACATACAGTACATACACCATTCTATCCACTGCTCAACAAGCAGCATAACATTATTAACTTTTAATCTCACTGCATTCAGCCCTGGCCACACACAAATAAATGCTTCCTCATATGAATGAAACGCTATTAGCATAATTAGCATGCTAGCCGAACACAACAATTTAAGCGCAGTAAAGGACGTCACACACAAGCATACACCTGCTCTATAACATACAACTAATGTCCAAATTGAACATAACAAGGAAATAAACTCATCTTTCGTCACATACACACAATCACAAATGTGCTGGAATGTGCGTTATAAGCAACTTTATCAAACTACGTCACGGACTGAACGGTGTCGCGGACGAGGAAGAAAAGGGAAAACTACGGTGGGTCATTCACGTTAAACTAGTGGTGCGTTCACGGAATGCTCACAGCATGGGAATTTACAATATCGCACGCAAACAGCACATCGAACGAAAGTACAAACATACAAACAATGTGGGCTTTCTAACAACAGAGTAGATACATACAAACATCGTTGTTTATGCATGCAACATACCATGCAGTGTTACCTGATCGACAGTCCAAGCTTTCGAGGGGAGTGCCAAACACCGTGGAACTTACTCGCGTCAACAAGGCGAGTATATTTGGCCGATAGTATGAGCTGTCAAGCTAATGCAACACTCTGACAGACCTCGGACCCACTTCGTACATTACGAGTACCATTCTACTAAATGAGAATTTGGTCCTCTTCCAGAATATAAGAACATTTGAGCTTCCAGGTTTTGAAATTGGGGGGGGGCGTTTAAAACTAACCGTGTTAGCCTATTTTGTTAGCCGTTAGCTAAACAAAACGTCACCAGCAGGTAACGCTGATTTTTGCAACCTTTAGATGACAACTTACGAGTACGCATGCAAATTCGTTGTCCTCCTTCTAGCAGAAAGTCCACGTAAATCAACGTCATAAATCACATCCTTACACAATTTTCCCATAAACGCAACACACTCCCACTGTGTTTCATGTAATTGAACACAATTTAGCTAGTTCCGCTACTCGAGCACGGCCTTAACACTTCCGGTCCATTTTAAGATTTTTCAAAATTAGATCAAAATAAAAGTATATTTGGGTCATAATATAGACAACCCGACCTCATACAACATTTAATACGTGCGCGTTCCAATTTGTGAAAACTATAAACACAATTTTGATATCAATGTTCTATTACACCACAATTTAGACGCTAATTTGTGTAGAAATTGCCCATATTCAACACATATTTATTGGTTCCAATTCTGCCTTGCCCCTGTCATTACAATCATCTTCATTCGTATAGCGTTTTCCCAAGCGCTACAGTTTTAATAAAGCGCTTCACAGAACGCCACATGATAACATTAACAAGAGGCTAATAGAACAAAACAGATATCATCAAACATTGACAATAATACAATCATCTCTTCTTACATTGTGGTTTGAAGCGGTTATAGATGTTGCTTAATGACGTCACGTCACATTATGGCTGGCGTCACAGCTCTGCTACAAGCTTATGTCGCTTAAACTTGTCACACTATGCTTGTTCATTTTGTAATCTGTAAAAGTGAGTCATATGGCTTGCATATCTATTTGTATTATTATTATTGTTATTATTGTTATTATTATTATTATTTTGTTGTTGATGCTGTTGTTGATGTACTGTACTGCTGGGGTCTTTATTCCCTAATAAACTAGACTTCGAAGAGTTACTTTGATTTTCTCTTTTTTTAAAGTTTAGTTTCATTACATATCTGTCCATGTATTTATACTTGCACATTTCTTCAAGTAATCATGGAATGTTCGTAAAAAAAAACTTTAAAACACTCTTGTCCGTAGTTTTAAATCGAATTTGAATCCAGTAGATTATGCGTTTTTTGATCGTTTTAAAACAATAACCCGAACAAATGATGTGCAGCGGTCGACGCTGTGAGACTGAACAAGCGCTTCTGGCTGCCGCGTTTGCATTGTGTGCCATCAGCGTGCTGCAGTCTGGCTCAGGCAAGTCAGTAGCGGCGGAAGAACTGCCACCGCAGCGGATGTTTCTGATTCGGTTTTCCTAACCCAACCAAGATTTTCAACTATTTACATCGATGAGGAGCGAAAGGTAACGAGGCCGTATAGTGCTCGACATCGTCGCGAGCCAATTTGTCACTGATAAAAGCAAACATTTGAGTGGTGGTGTTCACAAATGGGGGTAGCAGCTGTGCGAGCGTTGGTTGAGTCGTTAGCTGTAGCGTGTTAGCAATAGCACGGGAACAGATTTGTCATGGATTAACAAGATTAAATGGTTAACGTCGCAGCGCATCACAATCGAATGTGAGTTACAGGCATGCGATTGCGTTGTCTGATTCAAGTAGCGTACTTTTGTGTACAACAATGTCGACATTTTAGTCAGACTGACTTTTCTCCGATGGTAGAATGGTGAAATGGTTAGTCAGGTAAGAATTTGGTTGTGGTTAGCCTGCCCTTAATTTGACTTTTTTTTTTTTGTTTGGTTAGGTTTATGAATTAACTAGCTAGACTCGAGTAAAGAGGATTAAAGAATTAGGATGAGATTGTCGAGCGTCTGTTCATCAGGGACCAGAATCATGATTATGTGTTCTCTTTAATGTCTTTGGGGGCGTCCGTGTTTTGGAAACCGATTGTGTAACGGCACATCGTGTTCGTGTTGTTATTTTCGTTGCTGTACCTTGGAGTGGAGTCATCTGGTCAAGTTAAGAGCAACGACAGCTGTAGAGTTTACTTGATGGTAAACAGAGTTGAATGCTGAGGGTGAATATTGTCAAGATGTTCGCGGGTGACATTTGAATATATTTAATTGAGGTTCTACTTTATTTTTTCCATATTCCGCTAAAAATATTGAATTAAACAAAATTCTTTCAGGTGACGCCGCATATGGAATGACAAGCTCACAGAGATACACAGAATCCAAACTAGCTGGTAGGTACATCACCTTTATTTGCTTTGTGTGAAATGGTGCTGATCCCGTTCAGTTTTTCAACATTTTTTACACAAAGATTCAGTGTAGAAACAAGTTTCTCAGTACAATGAAATTCTTACGTTGCCGTCCAAACCAATGTCATAAAAATAAGAATAAGTACTAAAACAAAAAAAAAAAGGTCTAAACCACACATAGGTAGCAGATTACAAATCCGTAGTTTATGTACAAATACATACAATAGTGTGTAAGTGTGCATAGTAATAAGTCAGTAAAAATGTTACTCCAATTACCAATATTGAGAAATAAATGCTAATGCAGCTGGACACATCATCAGTGATGTTCCTGGAATCATTGGGTGTTTCGGGTCTTTCAACATCATACACCCTCATCCAGGTGACCCAGCTGGAGCTGATCAGACAGTAGCCCAGCAGGATAACATGTTCATCCCAAAAAAGTAGAGAATATTTAATATTGTTGTAAACCACTGTACCAATATTAACAGATTGAAAATTAATCCTGGAGAAAAAAAAATACATAAGGATTCATTTAAATTGCATTCCACATAAACCATCCATCCATCTTCTATAGCCGCTTATCCTCACAGGGTCACTGAAGGGCTGGTGCCTTTCGCAGCTGTCTTTGGGTAGTAGGCGAGGGACACCCCGAACTGTTTTCCAGCCAATTGGAGACATAAACATCAAACGAAAAATACATGTTTGGAAACAGTTCTAAAATATTAAATTCTCATGTCTCTTAAACAATAATTTTTAATATACCCAAATTGTTTAAGCCTCAGTAATGTGTGCACAGTTTGAACAATTAATTTAGGGATTCTTTGATATGGGTTCTCGCATACCGCTATTTTCGACAGTTACTGTTCTAATATTTTGTTCTGTTCCTGAAAATGCGTGCAGCGCGCTTTGCTGACATGGAGTGGCAAACGCCCGACTTGTCAGAGAAGTTCCAGAGTCGACTGGGCCGCCAATCTGTACTGTTGGACAGTGGGGACGCGGGTCTTGGCACGTCAGCGTCTGACAGCACAGAAGGTGACTTTTACTTATTGCTTTCTCTGCGGATGTGTTTTTTGTTTTGTGAGGTCAGACCACTTCCTGGCATTACCTTCTGCTAACTGCAGTCACAATTGCAAATGAATTTGAAATGGAAGGTCAAATGAGAACAATAATTTGGTAGGATTAGGATTGTCGTCTGCTGGAAAAAAATATGATAAATTCCTTTTTTGACTGAAATGATGCAACGCTGTTCAAGTGGTGCAACTCCAATGTTCTTTTTTTTCTGCTTCCTCGTGACACATTTCAGATACAGGTCATCGCTACTTAAGGAGACAATGTGTTAGATTTAGACCGTTTTTCATTAAAAAGGAATAAATAAAATGATTATAAATTAAAAAAAAACTTGCAAATAAATGTGTTCTTAACGACCAACAAAATGTTTTAAATATAATCATAGGTCAGACAACGGTAATTGCAGCAGCACCTGCTGTCCGTAATGAAAATTGGTCAAATCTTACACAGTGTTCCTTTAAGAGGAAAATCATTGAATGGCTTGTACTCAGATCTCAATCCAGGTCTATTACTTTTGTGGATAGAATTGTTGAATTAGTACACACAATTACAATTTTTTTTTTTTAATATTGTATGTTATAGTCACTACAAGCAAAAAGTTGGTGTGCTTATTTTAGAGTATACATTTTTCTATATTCTTTTAAAACCTGTTAAACTGTTCAATATTTCAGTAGTTTTTGTGCAACTATATTTTTTTAACAGAACACTGAACAGCAACATTCAGAACTTGTGTTTTTTTCCCCAACTCTTCTGGCATCTGTGTGTCTGTTGCAACCTGCTGATCACACTGATACTCTGAACTAAGCGACCACTTCCCTCTAAACATGTACTGTTTGTCACTTGGTTTTCTTTGTGTAATGACTTCAGAATATGTCCAGAATGATGAAGAGGTCTGTTTGATTACAAATTCTAAATGAAACAAAGTCAATTTATAGCTCAAAGATGTTGTAAATTTTGCTTGTTGTTTGAGAACAAGGTTTGGAATCATTGAGCAGTTTGGTGTTTTATTCGGAACAAGACAGGGTCAAATTAAGTTCACCAATCAATGATCATGGTGCATTTTGGGTCCATCAAGATGCAAGAGAAAGCCCTCTATGATAAGCACAGTTTGAATCAAGGATTTTTCACAATTTTAAACATCGAATGTCAGGTCCAATGTTAACTTTGGACACGCCGGTTTAGCGCTGCCTCATAAAACAGCTCAACAGGAATGAATCATGTTTGAAAAAACTGGTGATGAGGCATTTAAGTTTTGCGTCTGCGCCGGTTTGCCTAAGCTTGACTACATCTGAACATGTTGAGAGCTGTCAGTTATCAGGACATAGTCAGTTTGGTCACAATAGTTAAATGAAATGCTAGTGTTGGCTCAGCCCTGATACCATTTAAACAGAACATTACAATTAAGTCCAAATTTAGTATCAGTAAAGTCCTACTGCAACTAAAACTGTTTATTATGATTAGAATGGAAATGAAAACAAGCCGTCAAATCTGTCTTTGAAAGTTGTAGTGCCCTTGAGTTTAGCCAAAGTCTGTTTCACAGTGATAGGTAGCTGTAATTATATAATGTGCAAAAGCAGGAATGTCTGAGCAAACATTTCAGTAGTTTAGACTTGTTCCAGTCAGTCATAAATTAGGAAAGCAAAGTTAAACTGCGAACATTTCTTTGTTTTTATTTTCCATTCTGTTGTTTTATTCTATGTTGTGATTGCAAAGCTTGCTTAATTTGTCGGGCATGTGTTTGAAACAAGTCAACGCATTGAGGCTTCAAATGTGAATGTGCGTATGTGATGTGTGTGTGTGAGTGGGAGGAGGAAAGGTGCTTAAATAAGCGTCACCCACAGATCACTCTGTAACTTGAGAAGGGGGCTATAAATACCCCTAACCTTTCCTGTGTTTGCCGAGCTTGAAGTGTTTGCTCAGTGTTGGGTACAGGCAGGTTGAGGACAATACTTCTTTGGGCAATACTGCATGGCAATACTGTGTGGCTGTCAATTCGGCTCCTTGCCGGGATTCACTCTTGAAGAGATATGCAAGCCTCAGACATCTTTTGGGATTTAAAAGGTCCCCCGTTCATCTCGTCCCAGCGATACAATGCGTGTAATGTGCTTGTTGCTTTGGAATGACTGCCTGTTTTTGAGACTTGAACAGGTCTCTGAGGTTTGTAGAGCTATTGTCTAATATTTTTTTTTTATAAATTGCATAATGTGAAGACATTTTTTGGTGACTGGTTCATAGTGGAAATTGGGTGGGTACATGAGTAATCCGAGGCCCTGCCTTACTTAGTTCTTGCAAAATTGTGATAGTGTTGCATTGTCAACACATGACCCGGAGTATAGGGTTAGTCCATATCCAGTAGATATGTATGTTATAGTGACAATAATGCAACATACAGCACATTGGTGTATTGCCCCTCATGTTTTTTTGTTGTTGTTTTTTTTTTTTTTTTTCGAGGGGGTTGATTATTTAACCACAAAGTAGGCCACCCACAGATACTGACTGCTGCGTCTACAAAAATAGTACAAATAGCCTGCAAGGCTCACAGTATTCTGCACTGATCCTTTTCTCTACATCTGTATATGGAACAGTGAGATAATGGGTTGCTAATTTTAATCCTTTTTAATTGGGTTGCAGATTTCTGCAGCTCCAGGAGCAGCCCCTCTTTCCAGCCCATTCGGAGTCAAATCCAGATACCAACGGCACATGTCATGCCATCTACGGCTGGAGCCCTTGCCCCGAAGCCTAAGGAGGAGTCCAGATCTTCCTCTACCTCCAGAACATCAAGTGGCTCCACCTCCAAATCGTCCTCTCTGTCCAAATCAGCATCTTCACCCAACCTCGATGCCCAGCCTGCTATGGGAAATGAGCCTGCTGGGCCAAAACCAGACTGTCTGAGTCGCTACCGAAGCCTGGTCAACGGGCTGGACCACTCGCTTTTTCCTGCGGATCACACGAGAGTGGATGTGGGTCAGAGGTTTGACACTCCTGCCGTGGAACCCACCCTGAACCAGTCAGCCTTTTTGGGGGGCTTATGTCCTGATGTCAGACTTCGATTACAGACTACAGGGATTACAGACAACACAGACTTTGTGACCGAGGCGTACAGAAGAGGTACGGATCCCAACTATACGGTTCTGCCGGAGGCCAGGCCCGGCGTTTCCCTCCCTGGAGTTTCCATCCTCAACGACGCCACCAATCCCAGGTCCAGCCAGCCTTCGAGTGTTTATGCAAGCCCGCTTAGCCTACAGACACAGGCCCTGTTGAGGGAACATGTGGGAACCAAAACGTACGATCCATTACGCCAGGATCGGTGTGGTGAAATACTGGGCAGGCAGCCTCAGCATCAACATAAGCAAGAGATGGATAGCATACGCATGCAACTGGAACAAATGCAGGTATGTTTTTAATTCAATATTAGAAGGTCAACTTACAAATACAAGGCTTGGTACCTGTCAAAACAAGTGTTATTGTGGTTTCCATGTATTGACATTATAACGGGTCATCACAATTATCCAGTGGAACACCTTTGTTTTTGGAACACGAAATGAGGGCAGACACAGATTGTCACTGGAAAAATGGCGGTGAGCTAGACTACACAAAGCCTGAGGGCATAGAGAGACCCTGGCCTATTTAAAGACAGGAAATCAGACACTGTACATTGCCCTAAAATTATTATGCCAATTGATTTGTGCAAATATTTAGCTTGATGAAAAAAAAAAAAAATATATATATATATATATATATATATATATATATATATATATATATATATTTGTGGAATTACTTTTTCCAGACACTGTTTACATACATGTTGAATGCAAATGTCATATTGATGTTAGTTTTTTTTTTGTACATGGATCTTGGGGCTTGCCCAGTTCGAAATATTCAGACAATTCCATATACTGATTTTAACGTCAACCTAACCATCGTAGCTTGTGCACAAATAAGAATAAGAATAAGAGTACACAAATAAACACAAATAAAAGAATAAGAGTATCTGATTTCTTCTTTTTATATGTCTCCTTCCCAGTTGAGTAATGGTATCTGATTTCTCTTCTTTATATGTCTCCTTCCCAGTTGAGTGCCGGGGTAGTCCAGTACCCGACTTTGTACCCCACAGCCATGCACCCCGAGTCTGGCAAGTGGGACACTGTTGTGAAAAGCAGTGAAGCGCTGCTAAAGGAGAAGGACCTTATAATAGAGCGGCAAGTTTTTCCACTTGTTTTACTACGCGTTTGGTTAACTTTATCAAACCTTTGCTGCTTTATAACATCCCTGGAATATAATATTTGACCTTCATGCAGACAAAAACAGCATATGACTCAGTTGGAGCAGCGTCTGCGGGAAAGTGAGCTGCAGGTCCATGGAGCCTTCTTGGGCCGTGGCGCTCCCTTTGGGGATTTGTGTTTGTTTCGGCTCCAGGTGAGCAACACGTGCAAACTGCAGCGCAAATTCTGCAGGCCATTCTTGTTCTAGCATGCTGCGCTTACTCGCTGAACTCACAATGACTCGCTTGACAATCTTACAGGAAGCTCAGAGGGAGAACGCGCTCCTGAGGGCTCAATTTGCTGAGCGCACTGACTACGCCGCTATTGAGAAAGCTGCGGCCGATTGCAAGCTGGGTGCTGTAGAGGCCGAGACACGCCGACTGACTGACAGCCTGAAGGAGGCATGTGAGAGGCATGCAGAGGAGATGAAGAAACAGGAAGACAGGGTGGGTGTTTATCTGTCTTTCCTTCCTTCATGAGTTTCACTAGCTAGTAAACCACAAGAAGTTATGAAAAAAGAAACAACAATCAGTTGATACTACTCCAGTAAATCATGAAGTCAAATACTTCAATTGAAAACAGCAAATGCACTACTGCAATTTTTTTTAAGTGTGTTGTAGAAATCAGTGGCGGTCCATGCGCTTCACACTTAAGCCTTCAGTGATGTATATGAAATACCCCTCAGAAGCACACGTACGCATTATTGGGCTACACAAGCTATTTTCCGGGGCATTTAAACATCAATAAACTCACATCAGCAATTAAAACTTATCATTATATGTGCCGAAACTTAAAATAAGGAATAATAATTTCTAGTTATTTGTCCGACGTTTTATGAAGTCCACCAAGAGCTGGCAAGCTTTGACGATTGTCCGCTAAATTACAAATCGGAATGTAAGTGTCACGTCTGAACATGGTGGGTTGGGAGGAGGAAGGAAGGTGACCCAAAAAATGCAGAAAACCTGGGAAATATGTGGCTCAAAAAATGAAGTTAAAATAAGGAAATGAGGCAGGACCGAATCAGGAACAAAACTGGACAAAGTGTCAACATAAACTTGAAACTAAAATCAACTCACGAGTATCACAGGGAGACCGCTATTGGTGACTCAGAAATATGAGGAGGACCGCAACATAAGACAGCGAGGTAAGATAATGACTCGACAACTAAACTGGAACTTAAATACACTCACACTAATTTAAGAGAACATGAAGCAGCTGGACTACACGAGAGACAGGGGAAGCTGATTGGAGGACACGCGAGGGGCAGGTGACCATCCAGGTGGACAAAATCAAACTCACGAGAACGCAGACAATGAAGGCCTCTTCCTTTTTTTCCTTTTCGAACTCAGCCACCAGAGTCTCAATCTCCTTGGACTCCAGGATCTTCAGTGGTTGATTGAGTGGTTGACAACTCAAATAACAACAAACCCCAACCAAACATGACAATAAGAATATTGTTTTTATTCTTTACCATTAATTGAATACGAACGACATAAAATGACAAAACATACTAATTCACCAAAACGGCTGTCCCCCACTTATTTCAATACAAAATCCATTATTCTTTCTTTCCTCAGAAATACTTCAATGAGTTGCTTGTAGAGTTTGTCTATGTGTTTCATTTCCAGTAATAAGTCATTTTCCAATGACACGGAGGCCGATACTGAAAGTCGCGTCTGGCCAATCTACGTTTTGCTCTTTAGCCATTGTGGGTTTAAAAAAAAAAAAACAAAAAAAAAAACAAAAGGGTAGATTTTTCTGCTATATGTCCGCAGGCATGTCTTTGCTGTACGCTATGCCTTTAGGGCAGATCAGCCAAGCAACACGGGTATCTTGGTTGAGCAACATTTTTTTTTTTTAATAACTTTATTTAATGACTTCCAACGTTAAACACGTTTGGTCAACATCGCACCGCCTCCCTGCAGTGAGCATCCAATCACGCCACGTTCAATGTGAGGCTATTAGATGGCCACCTTATGACTCGATTGGCTATTGCAACTGTCTATTAACTATATGGGCCGTATATATTATATATATATTATATGATGAAAGGTGATGCCTGTTTTACATATGACAGAATTTCTGAGCAACAGTGGCTCTCTTGTTCTCTTCAGCATCTCTCATGCTTCTTACTCTGACCTGTGTTGGCAGATCAAGTCTCGTGACAAGCATATCAGCAACCTGAAGAAGAAGTGTCAGAAGGAATCAGAGCTGAAACGAGAGAACCAGCAGCGCGTTGAGACTCTGGAACGCTACCTGGCTGACCTGCCAACCTTAGAGGATTATCAGAGCCAAAACAAAGAGGTGAGCACAGATGCCAGATGATGTTGCTGGCAGTAACATGCATTTATTCTGATCTTTTTGGTGACAAAATATGTTTTTGACTTAGCTCCAAGAGGCTGAGCTGCAGGCAGCTCAGTTACAGGAGAAAGTAAAAGAGCTGGAGTCCTCTTTAGAGGGAACACGCTCACAACTTCAAGAAAAGGACGCACAGCTGGAGGAGCAGAAACGACAGGAAAGAGATTTGCTGAACAACATTACTGAGTATGTGTGCAAGCACAAACACACACACACACACACATACAGCTCAGAAAAATACTGTGGTTATTGGGATAATAGTTTTGGATTTTTAATTATAGTTAGTTTTTATTTTGCTTTTAACTTTAGTTTTATTTATTGTTTTAATTAGTTTTTAGAACAAATTTATTTTATTTGTTTAAGAAGGCTTAGTTTTAGTTTATTCATTTTGGGGAAAATGTCATGTAAGAAATTGATTGTCATAAATATAGCTTGAGATTTATAAACAAAATGCAGTTTCAGTTATCGTTTTTGAAGTACTTTTTTTTCAATTTCAGTTTTATTGCGTTTCATTAGCTATAAAAACTTAGGGTGAACCATATTGCAGCTCATGGTTTAATTATTAAAAAAAAAAAAAAAAATCTTCCTCAGTATGCAGCAGCGGGTGCAACGGGGTCTTGAGGATGGAGCCCGACTGCCCTCTTTGGATGTCGAGAAGCTAAGAGGAGAGAACAATACTTTACGAGAGGAGCAGCAAAAACTCAAGAAGGTCTCATTTGTTCTATGTTAAGTCCACAAATGTCTGTAATTAAATGATTTTTTTATTAATTAAACAATAAATTTACTCTATTAGATGTATGATGCTCTATGTTCTTGGCAGGTTATTGAGAAACAACATAGGATGATGGAGCAACTTGGTTCCCAGATTCAGGTATCTGACCACTTGTGTTGAATTATTAAGTTAATGTCATCCCTTAACCTTTTATTGTTGTTATACTTTGCAGGCTTTGGAGGTGCAAATAGCCCAGGAAGAGAACAGTTCGCAAGTTCTGAGAGAAGAGCTCTTGGCCAAAGAGCAAAACATGTCAGAGCTCCACCTAGCCATGAAAGAGGTTTGATGCTTGCATTCCAAATCATCTGTTAGTTAGTTCCTTCACTTAGAGAAAGTGTAATTGTCAGGCCATGGCTAATTGTCCCATTTTTCTTCCAGCTCTCGTCCCATAACCAGGAACTGATGGATCAGAACCTGACCCTTCAGGAGCAGATGAGCGAATCGGAGCAGAAGTGCGCCTCCTCGACTCTGCAGGCGGCTGGGGCTCACCTAACACAGAAGCTCCACAAGGAGCTGGCCTCCTGCCTCAGCGATATGCGCTCCTTGTGCAGCATTTTGACCCAGAGGGCTCAGGGACAAGACCCCAACCTCTCCCTGCTGCTAGGTCTCACATGTAAGCTTGAATGAAGCCTTTCTAGTCACTTATCGTGATTTAAATGTATTTTAATATGTCTTATTTGTCTTTACAGCACCCTTACCTTTGAGTGAGCATGAAGAGGACTGGATGAATCCAGACGTGCTACACAAGAAGCTGGTGGAAGCGCAACAGCTTCGTCGTGATGTGGAGGCATTACGTAACCTTATACTGGACCGCTACGCACAAGACATGGGTGAAAACTGCATCACTCAATAGCTTTGCCCCATTTCACCTCAGGAGCACCAAAATAGGGCTTGACTTTCAAGCCTGGTTACTGAATGTCAGGATGCGGAGCAGGTTTCAATTTTTCTGGAATGCTGCCCTGTCAATGGACAGCCCAAATGTTTTGGCTTCTTCGATACTCTGCCACTTTTTGAGCCTGCCTGTAGCACAGTCGTCCGATCCTACTGTTGAGTTCAGCTATTTCAGTCCAAGGGCAAACACAAAATAATTTACCTCTAATACTTGATCAGTGAAAATATATACAGTATATATATATATATATATATATATATATATATATATATATATATATATATATATATATATATATATATATATATATATATATATATATATATATATATATATATATATATATATATATTTTTTTTTTTTTTTTACCAAACAGTCTTAAATCTGTTTCACTTTAGTGAATAGCTCAGCTTGTGTAAAAGTCCCAGAAATATAACTTATTTAAATCTTGATTTCTCTCTTTGGAGGGAAAAGATCCAGGAAGCGGTTGACAATCAACTAGAAATATGTTTTGTTATGGAGATGTTGCCACCATGCCATTATTTAAAATGGTGACAAGGGAAATATCCGCTGTTGTGAGGTTGAAGACTTTGTAACTAACCAGCATTCTACACCAATGGGCCTTTATCTTTTTAAACTACCAAAGAAAGCTGGTCAACGCAGTTTTGCAAAGTCGGAATGTTTTCGGACTTCTGCCAAATCCTGCCGAACCCTACCGTCCACCCCTGCTGTAAATCTGGTTGTCACTGAATACCATCAGGTGCCTTTCTTTCACGTTTGTTATTCTGGTTTTCATTCATTTTAGACCAGAGTATCCTCACAGCGCGTTCTTCCAGTATGACACTTCTCCCTGAGCGTCAACCACTAGGATGATAGTCCATACATTCCCTGACTCTGAATGTAGCAAATGATGTCAAATAATAGCTCTTTCTTCTAGCCGTGTGTTATTCTATATTAGCTCATTCACATCTGTTGCTATGTACATTATTAGGTTGATGATGGCTAACTCATTAGATAAATATATAGTGAGAACAGTATTGACCTTCAGTATTTATTGATTCTTGTCTGGACCGAGTGTGAACATGCTGTGGGCCTAATACGTTGCTGTAATGATTCGCTTGACAATAACTGCGCAAATGTTCTATGTGGTGTTAGTTTTGTTTCTACCGTGATAATGTGCAAAGGTTCCATGATTTAAGTTCACCCGGGATGTTGGTTTAGATGTGTCGAAAGGGATACGTTTTAATCCTACGTGATGAGCATAGGGCTGGCTGGATCACCCCGAAGTCAATTCACGCAATTTTTAAGGGATTTTTACACAATTTCCTGGACATGGAACAAGCCATTTTGAGAGGACTCAAGGGAATGAAAATTGATTGTTCAGGCACCAATATGCAATCCAGGACACAAGCCATTTCATGGGATCTTTTAACGTAAAATGCACAAAATAGTAAGTCAGGCACTGCATGCCTTAACATCTCGAAAATTTTTAGAAAGGGAAAAATGTTTATATGATCATACCCTTTGTTTCTTTGTATTGCCCTGTTTTAGAAATAAAGACGTTCAATTTTTTGGTCTGTCTTTGTGACGTTATTTTATTCATATCCTCATCTAAATCGCTGAATGCTTGGTAATTTCCTATTAAATCTAACGCATGAAAGTACTAAGCGGCTAAAGTGTGAAATTTGGGAGAAATGTTTGTGACGTTGAATGTGGGTGTTGAAGTCATGGGGTAAAAACACTCATAAACTGACGTAATCAAATTTTCTGCGTAAATGTCTTTTAAAACTTAATCCGTGTTCACATGCGTTAGAGACGTAAAAAATAATAGTGACCGGAGAAATAGTGGCGCGTGCGCAGATTTCGCACACTGGCTCGTGTGTTGCTAGTAGCAACAGACTACAAATATTAAAAACAAGGTGCAAGAAAGTCTTACGTTCCAGACCAGTCATGAGTTCGCCACTATCAATGCTAAAGAAAACGAGGCGCATGCCGCTTCAATTGGATGAGAATCCTCGACGGTAAGCTAAGCAGTAATAAGACTACACATCCTGTTTAAAATATTTACTTAGCATTACGTTCAAGAGACTTCCGGGGACTGTATCACGTGACGTCGCGGCGCTTAACTGGCTTTACCATGAACTTTCTACATAATCATTAAAAAATATAGTTATGCTGTTGACACTGTAATTTGGGGTCAAAACCTACGCTAAAATGCGGACTACAAATTTAAAGTGTTTCTGTCACAGGATCAAAAGCGAGAATCTGACAACAGGTAAAATGCCACAGATCATACACAACATGCTCATATAAAATGTATCAGATCTTTATCATCTCCTTTTCCCCCTTTAATTTAGAATCGCAAATCCTGGATGACCCTAGTCCTATAGCCAGTCCCACTCAACCAACTAGTGACAACGTTATGAAGTTTGAAGTATCTAAGAAAGGTAAATGAACATGTACAAGAACCGGATTTGCAAAAATTGCAATGCTTCTTTTGATAATCCAAATTTTTGTCAGTGGGAATGAATGTTAATGTAGTGAATTCAAAACCTATTTCAGTTAAAATCACAGCAGGATAATATACTAATGACAACAAATGTATGAACAAATCTTATTTGATGAAGTTTACATATACAGTATGGAAAACCCTTTAGAGGACTTCCTAATATGAAAAGGTCACCACCCCTTCTTATACTGGTAAAACTCAGGTGCTGTGCCAAATGACTTTGAGCTGATGTCTTCCATGATGCAGCGACTGACCCTGCTTGAGAGGAAAGTCACAAGCCAAAAGGAGGAAGTGGCGCGCAAGGTGAACAGTCGTTTGACACCATAAAGGACAAAAATACTCACTCACAACAAAATCTGTATCTTCTTTGGAAGGAAAATGCCATTTTGAGTTTGAAAAAGAAACTGAAAGCTCAGCAAGACTCAGGTATGAACTCATAATTTTTATAATAATTCTTGTGCGCTCACTGAATTTGTGGGCGATATGTGATTATAGAGCGCAGCCTTGTTGAGAGTTGCAATCATCTTGAAAGAAGATGTGAACAGCTACAGCACCAAGTGGATGACATGGAGGTGCGTTTTATCGAAACCTTTCCAAGTGATTCATTCAGTAACTAGTTTGTTCTTGTCCGCAGAGCTTCCTGAATGACTATGGTTTGATCTGGGTGGGAGACAGAAAGTTCAGTAGTACAACAGAGCAACCAAACACCTCCATCACGGGTACAAGCCATTTCCTTTTGAACTAAAATGGCTACCAAAATCCAGACTATACATTTCGACCTCTTTGCAGGCACTTCTGTGGTCCACAATTTCCATATGGACTTTGACCTCGTTATACAGACGATTAAGGAGCTGAATGTCCTCGCAGGGGAATCTTTTGTACAATCCACACCCACAGGGGCACAGTTGGCACGAAAGGATCCAGTGCAACTGAAACTTTACAGTAATGGCATTGTCATGTTCAACGAACCTTTCCGCTCCTACCAGGAGAACAGCACCCAGGTTAGCTTGCTAAAACCACATAGTGTTATAACACTTGAGATTGGTCCGTATCGAGCAGCAGTATTTCGCAGACTTCATTTCACCAAGGCACATATTTTACATGAGGGCAATTCCGCAGCAAACTACAAACTAAAACCAACCCTCTTTTTTTGCAAATCTTATCTTCCCCAACAAGAGAAATATGAGGATGATTTTTGACACCATAAGTAATTTTACTGTTGTATTCTATTGCATTTTCTTTATTTCACTACATTGCTGTTGTTAAATGGTAATTTTTCACTGTATTGTGAAGCAATTTGCTGGCTCTGAGATGTGCTGTATATATTTTTACTGTAATAATGATGATCTTGTTTCAATTTACACAAAAATACTTATTCTGTGTGAAATTTATACCTGATTGATTTCGCACATTGGAAATCACGACTTCATCCCGATAAACTGGTTAATTAATTGTTAATTAGTTGTGATATCTGTCATTGAAGGGATACATTTTGGATGTTTGGTTCTCCTTGCAGCAATGTATGCAGGATCTGATGGAGGGCTATTTCCCATCTGAGCTTCAAGGTAGATTTCCAGATGGTGTGCCTTTTGAGGTTTGTCCCCATCACTCTGCATCACTCCAAATTAACACATAAATGCAAAACTCCTTTATATTTTGTCCAATAAGGTCCATGATAAACGAGATGAGGAATTTGTCCTCATAGAACCATGTAATAAATTTCCTGGCAGAGGACATGCTGTGCGGGAGAAAAAGGAGGAATCATCAATCAGAGTCATCTCACAGTTTCCCGGTTGGTCCTGCTTTCATCTAGTGTCAAATAGTATGAAATATGTTACTATCCTATCATGTGTTTCATTTGGTTCACAGCCAAGACATTAGGCACAAATCAATTCCTGAACAAGTGGCCAAAAGAGGTGATGGACATGGGTCGAGTGAATGACAGCAGGGACTCTTTGCGGAGAGCCTTACAGGTTTGAAAGACCTCTTATCTCATGACATTGTGTCCATGGGACGAAACTTGGATAATTTGTAAAAAAAACTGTGAAATAATGCCTAATTCAATTTTCCACTTTTAATTTTTGTTCTTTTTTGTTCTTTTTAGCCGAAAAAGCCAGCGTGTAAACATAGTGTAACACAAGTGTAAACATAATCTAGCGTTAAAATGTAAACGTAAAAGGAGACAAACTGTCTTTGTGTTATTTGTATTTTACTATCCTTTTCCTCAAACGTAAAACAAAAATATCACCACCACATATGTTTATTTTAAACAAATAAAAACGTAAAGCTTATAGAACACTCTTTTACCATAGATAATGGTCGATGAAAATAAGTGGCAACTGCAGAACACATGAGTTAGCCTTGTTTGTGATCAGTACGAACGGCAACTGTCAATCTATCACAATCAAAGCGATTAATTTGCATCTATTAAGAAGCATTTGAAAAGTAAATCCACTGCTCTCTCCAAAGCAAATGGAGCACTTGAGTGCTGCAAGCTAAGTCCTTTCTTTAGCACCCTTAATTAGTGATTGAAGATGATTTCAGTACAACGTTGTTGATTCGCAACTCCTGGAGTAACAGTCGGTGTATTAAGTTAGTCATTCCTGTGACGTGCTTCCAGGAAGACTTCAAAATAAAAACATCCCAAGGCATTCTTGTCGTTATATTATTGGTATTGTACGGTCTATCTTGAAGTTCTCACCACCTTTGGTAGCGTTTTACTGTCATGCAGCTCATTAACAAGCAGGTGCGTTTTCCTATGGGGCCCATGTCAAAAATAACAGCCAAAAAAAATCAGTCTCGTGCTGTGCAAGGTTGAGATATATTGTGGTGTTCAAATCTCGGAAGATCTCGTCGTATGAGATCCTGTCCTATCCCTAATAAATGTGCACTTGATTTGAATGCAAACTTTAAAGTAATGTTTTGCTGTGGATGGTATCCTAAAGAATGAAGGGCGCATACACGGCCCTCCTGACTGAGATGTTATGTCGTCGTGGCCACCCCACTGAAAATTTTCCGGCTATGCCTCTCCATGGGCTTTTGTCCATGTAGTTGAACACTCCTTTTATCGTACTGATCACAAGGAAGTTCCTTATTCCAGCTGATTTTTTTCTTAGGGCTCATTTGACAGACACAACAGCTGTTCAGCGATTGTTGTCGATACACCAGCACTGCAAGCAATGAAGAACAGGTACTCACAAGATTATGGGTATTTCTTGAGACAAATTTAATTGTATGTGAAATGGGACAAAATCATGTTAAAAAAAAAAAGAAAAACATCTGTCCTTTAACAAGATATATGGAATGGCATTAATTTGCCATGTAACAAAAAATCAAATGTATTTATTTATTTATTTTACTTAGACCTGCCTGCATTTTTTTTCCAATATGAGAGCTGACAAAAAGGAAATGTTACTGGTTTTATGTTGTAATTTTTAGAATGTACACTCAATTTAAACTTTAGTGAGGTGATCGACTTACCTGATGACCCAGCGGTAACAATCACACCAAAAAGTGTGCGGTGTCCAAAGAGTGCCAGTAAAATAAATCATATCTTCTCATTTGTACAAGCACGCACACTGTCACCTCTGACCGGCCTTCATCAGCACGCAACATCATCACACTTAAAGTCAAGTCAGAAGATGGTGTCCAAACTTATATGCTGAAAATGTGCCTTTCCGAGACTGTAGGCCACCTGAGGCAGCACCTGGACACGCATAGGTGAGTTTACATATTTATGTTGGAATTATTATTCCAGCTCATGTTTGCCTCTATTGATTCCTTTACAGGGGTCATAAAGTGGCTGGCTATGATATCATTAGTGCATACCCCCGGTGTCACTTCCAGGATGACTGCCAAACGCTTGGGTCATGTGGCCTCACGACCAATGTTACTCTTCTTCTACGAGGAAGGAAAAACAAATAAATCCTCCATCTATAGATAAGATGACGACCATATTTTTGATTTTTAGTTTAGTTTATTTGGCTCTAATTATTGAAAGAATGACAGACGTACACACTTCACACTTTAAATTAAGTTGATTGTATGTATTTATAAATTATGAATGAGCACACAGAATAACCTTTTACTAATGTACCAATTTAGGTGAAACGTACACGTGGGTTTTATAAATAAAACCGAAACTAAATTAAAAAAGTGAACCTCTTTTTTTCTTTTTAATATCATCAGACTAAATCATTTCATGACCGCGGAAAAATTAAAATACAGTGTTCGAAAATTATAAATTAAAATAAAAAATTAATTAAAATAAATAAATTAAAATACTTTTACGCGTTTACGCGTCGAATGCGCGCTTCCGTTTGCTAATGACGTACTCGGCCCCTTGTCTCATTGGCTCAAAACCCGGAAGATTCTAAGACTAGCAGTCCTTTATCTAACCTGTAATAATAAGTAACCATTACAGTTCGTTTGTGCGACTGTCGCAGTTAGGGGATAAAACGCAACCTTGGAACAACTGGCAAAAGTCTGGCTTCCGGACAACCATGGACGAAGTTACAGGAGCTCAGCTCATTGCTGAGTCTTTAATGAATCAGGTCAGTTAAAAACACAATTACTGTACATTTGCGTACTAAAGGTCATTCAAATATGTTAACGACTGTGGATTTGCCCTCCCACAGTTGGAAAAATGTTATTTGAAGTTTGTTTATTTTTAACTCGAGCAATTAATGTCAAGCACACGTTTTTGTTTTGCTTGGGTATGTGTGTCAAAGTTCACTTCTGTGCTGTGAGTTTCTGCAGAAGTCGTAGACTATAATCTTCTGCTATTTATTCAAAACATTAGAAAGAAAAACATATATACAGAGTGGAGTCGCTCCACGCTCGAAGTGTATGAACCAAAAGCCATTGATCAACTGTAATGGAAACGTTAACGTGACTCTAATTAGAAAAGGCAGTCATGAAAATGGAAGAATGCTCAATTTTACTGAAATTTTTTTCAATTGTTTTGTACTTTTTCATGGTTAACATACTTTTAGTTATTCAATCACCCTATCCTTTGGCGTATGCAAGCACACGTCCACAAAAGGTCAAAGAAAATGATTTTGCAGTGGATTTGCTGTTCCTACTTTTGAATGCTGGTTAGACAATTGAACCAATTTTTAATGAAACTACAAACTGCACTTCTGAAAGGAAAGAAAAGTAGATGTTTTAAGCGAAGAATTCCCTCCCTACAGAAAGTGGAATACATGTTTGGGATTGTCGGTGTTCCTGTTATCGAAGTAGCCATGGCTGCTCAGGCTGCAGGGATCAAATACATTGGCATGCGCAATGAACAGGCGGTAAGATGCACTGTAGAAATTATGTAATCGCTTGGGTTTCCTGTTTGACCCATCTTTCATACATTAGGCTTGTTATGCTGCATCCGCCATTGGTTACCTCACTGGCAGGTAAGACATCTTGATTCCCAATATCAACACAACTAACTGGTGGGTCGGTTTGATTCTGGAAGGTTCTCTCCACCCAGACCAGGTGCCTGCCTAGTGGTGTCTGGACCTGGACTCATTCATGCTTTGGGCGGAATGGCCAACTCAAACATGAACTGCTGGTATGAATAGCTGTCTATTAATAATCTAAACAGGGAAACTGGATGAAACCATGCTGTAAAATGACTTTGTTTACTAATCTCAAATAAGAATAACTCAACATTGTGAATGAACATTCTGAAATGCATTTTGCATTCTCACATGCAGGCCGGTGGTTGTCGTTGGAGGTTCTTCAGATAGAAGCCAAGAGACAGCAGGGGCCTTTCAGGAGTTTCCGCAGGTATTAATGATGAGCCTCAAGGTGTTTTCTGCTGCTGGAATTCTGCTTTTCTTTTAGGTGGAAGCATGTCGTCTGTATAGCAAATTCTCTGCAAGGCCAAGCAGTCTGGAAGCCATCCCTTCCGTTATTGAGAAGGTAACACAACATCATGATAATGGATATTCCTTTATTTGAACATCTTGAATGACAAGCCAAGATTTTTTTTACATTATTATTATGTTCTATGCACCCCTATTAGCAATAGCATTGTGATTGATTTTGTGTTTTCGGAATACATTATGATCGCAGCAGGAAAATCCACCTGCTTTTATTTATCTCATGGGGCAGTCATTTTGGCTCCAGCAGTCGACTGAAAATGACATCGCAGTTGCGCAGAGCTCAGGAAACAACCAATCATGGCTCAGCTTGCAATTGTCACGTGATCAAATTCAGAAATCAAGTGAGCTGTGATTGCTCATTACCTTAGCAAGTGTGATGTCATTTTCAGTTGAAACCAAGTGGCAAAATGGCCACCTTGTGAGATGGATAAAAAAAAAAAAAAACAGGTGGATTTTGTTATTTCACTCATTCATCCATTGACAGCTGTAGATGTCAAGGCTCAATTTTTACTGTTCTGGCTGTGAATGAGTTTATTATTGTACTCAAAATTCACTATACGTTGCTGGCATATATCAAAGAATAAAAATACATTACAGACTTGCAGTAAATAACCTAAAGTGCCATACTGCCATAGATCTTTTAACTCATAACTACTACAGATGGCTTTAGTTGTCAAAGATCCAATTTTGTTGGGTGAATGAATTCATTAACATGCTACAACTGCAATATTGATCAGAATGCTGCTGTTGAGACTATTCAGGGCAAATAAAACAATGATTTTTTTTTATATACTTGACTTCCCCTTTAAGTTTATATTTAATGATGAATGAGAACACTGTTTAGATGTTTTTTAATAGTGCAGTTTTCTCCCACTATTCGCTGGGATGGGCAGCAGAAAGCCTGCGACACTTGTGAGGATAAGTGGGTCCAGAAAATGGAAGGATTAGGAACTGAGCCCTGGAGCGAATAGCAAAAAATCTTCATGTAATTGATGACCAACTGAACACATTTACAATTACTGGACCTGGAAATCCCACAATCTGTGATGAAGCACTGCTTTTGCCTAAATGAAGGTCCTCAACATTTTAATACTTCCTTGGCCCTTAGATGTCACAAGGTGGTGACAAAGCACTGATTTTGTCTAAATGAAGCTCTCAGCTCACTTCACCATAGTTTTTATGCACAAACTGGCATTTGAGCACAACAACAGCAAACAGGTGAGTTTTTTGTTTTGTTTTGAGCAAATAACAAGGGCAGGTTTCTAAACATGTCTGAATAGGTGAATGTCAAATACTGATTGCTCTTTCTTTTCATTTTACACAGGCTGTTCGTACAAGCATTTATGGGCGCCCAGGTGCTTGTTATGTAGACATTGCAGGAGATATGGTGAATGCCAAAGTGGATCGAAGCAAAGTTCGGTTAGTCAAATTGCTCCTGTCTGTTATTTCATGGTGAACATAGCATTTCCACATGCAAAAAAAATGCATTGCTCCTGCAGATTTGTTCACTGCTGTCCACCTCCTCCCATTTGCCTGTCTGACAATGGTGCTATTTCGGAGGCTATCACTGTCCTGAAATCAGCTAAAAGGCCTTTGGCCATTATTGGCAAAGGTAACATAAAGTAAAAAACTATTTGCTATATGTATTTAATATGAGATCCTCCATTTTTTGGTTGTGGCCCACAGGTGCCGCCTACGGTCGAGCAGAATCCGCCCTGAGGGACTTTGTGGAATTAAGCCAACTGCCGTTCCTTCCTACCCCTATGGGAAAGGGAGTTCTGCCTGATGATCACCCCAAATGCGTGGCAGCTGCACGCTCAAGGTAAATGGAATAAGTACCTTTCAGAGCAGTTGCCTAAATACTGTGGTGATGAGCTATCTCGAGCCATGAAGTAAAATATACACTGTGTTTTCAATCATAATCCCAACAGATGCCAATGTCTAGAGTGGTTGGAAGTAATAGAATAAAAACATGCTCACTTGTCATGTAAAAGAGCCTCTTGGAAGAGACACATTATAATACGTTGGGGGCTGTAACAGTTAATTCAACTTAGTTACAGTTCACACAAGATCGCCAGGGTTTGACATTTCATTTTATGGTCTGCCTACAGATGATTACTTTTGCAACATTAGGTAGGGTCACAATTTCAACCTAAAAGGGTGGCTCAATCTGCCTCCTATCAACAATCCAGACCCAATAGCGTTCACTTGTGTTATGTGAGATACACAGAATAATTGGCATAGTTTGGATCTCTTAGTAGCAATTGATCATGGTTTAAACACTCGAGCGTAATTAAATATTGTTAAATTGATACTCTCTTCATGGCCACAATGCACCATGTCTTCTCAGTCAGAGTAAGTCACCATGCCCTCCCATGGTTGATTGATGGAATGTGCTGGAATTAAGAATGTGTCATTAGCTAAGGTGTGTAATGCAGTTGTCTATAAGTATGACATTGGAGTAGGGTTGAGCAATTTTTTCAGCACCTTGTTTGAATCCTTCCTGCAAATAATCAAGGCATTTCTATAGAGGGGTTTGCCTAGATCTAGTAAGACATTTAGCTACTAAGATCTAGAAATATTTGCAATTTGTTGAACACAATTACAGTATGAACTGGAAATTACAAGTGTATGCTAAATGTAAATAAATGATTGCATTTTGTTTGTTATCATCTTCCTCTCAACTCAATTCAAACCGGTTTGAATGAAGAGCTCTTCTCCAGACAGACGTTGTGCTTCTTCTTGGAGCCAGACTCAATTGGATCCTCCATTTTGGTCTGCCACCCAGATTTGACCCAAACGTCAAGATCATCCAGGTTGGTAATTACCAACATAATTACGTGTGGTTTTTGGCTATTTTTTTTTTTTAACTGTACGTTATTGCACTGTATTTTGAAAACAGAATGCTTGGTTTTGAAATAATCCTCATTTATTTACAAGGTGTTGGATGTTTATTTGTCACACACAAAAGTGCTTTAATGGGTGTATGTATGTTTACTGTTGCTACACTGTTTTCTATGCACAGGTTGACCTTTGTCCTGAGGAGATGGGAAACAATGTGAGGCCCGCTATAGCTCTTCTGGGTGACATCAATGCTGTCGTCAGTCAGGTACATAATGCTCAAACTCAGATTCACTGATATCAAAAACCCAAAGCACAGCTTGTATGCTTTTGTCACGTATTGTCTGTCTCCTTCAGTTGCGGGATTATCTTATTAAAGACGGCTGGAAGTATCCTTCTGACACAGAATGGTGGAGCACCTTAAAAGAGAAAATGGCCAGTAATGCAAAAATATCAAATGTAAGTTTTGCCTTTTTTGATTGTCGTATGTTTGATCCAAAACAAGCTAGACAAAAAAGCTGATCTTTATCATTTATCTTCAAGTGAAAATGTTCAGGCTGATCCCGTCAATTGATTTAACTCTTTGTTTTAAGTACAGTCATCAAAATTGCAGTGTTTTAGGGTTTAAAAAAAAGCTTGGTCTCCATTTAACCTAACAACCATGTTTTTGAAAGTAGCTGAAATTTGAATTCAGAAACCCTCATTTTTTCCATTTTTTTTTTTCTTCAAGAATGTTTTACTTAGCAAGGTTTTTGTACTTCCTCTGATTCTCCACAGGCACTTGCTTTTCAGTCAACAATACCAATGAACTACTACACAGTGTTTCACCATATCTCACAGCTGCTACCACATGACTGCATCATTGTCAGCGAGGGTGCCAATACCATGGACATTGGACGCACTATGCTGAATAACTACTTACCTCGACACAGGCAAGCAATACTTCCTCTAAAGGGATGCTTTGTTGTGGAATTAGAATTCTCTTAATTGGCCACTTATGATAAAACATGCAATGTTTTTCTTCTCAGTGGAAATTAAACTAGTAGCTATGACAAAAATGACACCATAACAAATTGTACTGTACATTTAGTTTATTTTCTGTTTTTATTCTGCAGTTACATAAGTAACAGTGCACATTAATTGTTAACCCAGTCTTATTAAGTTTGTTGTGGTTACTTCTGATGACCTTTAGATTGGATGCTGGCACTTCTGGAACAATGGGGGTGGGCCCAGGTTTTGCCATAGCTGCAGCTGTTCTCGAGAGAAGTGAGAACAAGGGGCGAAGGATTGTCTGCGTAGAAGGCGACAGTGCCTTTGGCTTTTCCGGCATGGAAGTTGAAACCATGTGCAGGCAGGCGGATTTACACGCTTTCTGAGGCTATAGATTTTCTCTGGCAATCATATGTAACACCCTTTTTTTTCCCCCCAACAGGTACAGCCTACCTATAGTTGTGATTGTTGTGAATAACAATGGTATATACAGCGGAGTGGACCCTGAAACGTGGAACGAAATGGCAAAAATGGGAGATCTGACCAGCATGTGAGGAAAAAAAAATATTGAAATGGTGTCAAAATCAATGTTTTAATACTCACTCCTGCCTGTATCCTTAAATGATCAGAGCGCCCCCTGTGACCCTCCTGCCCGAGGCGCGGTATGATGAGGTGATGACTGCTTTTGGGGGGCGAGGCTTCCTGGTGAGGACAGTGGAGGAGCTACTTAAAGCTTTGCAGATAAGCCTGAGCGACTGGGAAAAACCAAGTCTTCTCAACGTGCTCATCGACCCTTCCTCAGACAGAAAGCAACAGGTACACAACCTCTAGTAATAGGTGAACAGCCAGGATCTAGGTTCTTAATAGGCGCCTTCATAAATACAACACATTATGAAAATCTAGGCTTTCTGAACTCGTACAAATAGTTTCATAATTAAGTTCTAAACTGCTATTCCTCATATGTCCTTTAGGAGGAAGTATTGCACTTTGCTTGGTCCATCTCCCTACCTAATCACTGACCACTCGAATACTGTACCTTTAGGCTGCTAGTTGTCTGCTTATGCTGATACTGTGACACTCCAAGCCCTCACAGTTTGACATTTAATTTTGTTTAACCTTAGATTGAATGAAGTTGCATTCTGATGTCATGTACAGTATTATGAGCAGCTGTGGTTTTTAATCCAGTAATTTCAAACCAAGCGGCTCGGTGGAAGAGTGGTAAGCACATCTGCCTCACAGTTCAGAGTCCCGAGTTCAAATCCAGCTCACTTTGACCTTACTGAGTGGAGTTTTCTTGTTCTCCCCGAGCCTGCGTGGGTTCTTTCGGGGCACTCTGGCTTCCTCCCACATTCCAAAAACATACAAGGGTTAGGGCATTATATTGTGTCAGGCAGAGCAATTAAAGGCTTATCTACTAGATCAGAAGTGTCAAACGCATTTTTTGTTGTGAACCACCTCTTAGTTATCATTTTTTTCAGAGAGCTGTTATGGCTTTGAACCCAACCTAATGTTTCTTGTCCTCAGAAAATATTTACACAACAAATAAAGGAATAAGTAGTTGTTAAACCAGGACCAGTTCAAAGTTTTAAAATATATCATTACATTCTTTTTTTAAAAGGAATTGGTGACAAAAACGCTTCTAATACCTCATGAATATAGTCATTCACTGCCAGGCATTTTAGCAAACGTTGACATTTTCAATGCCCCCATGATAGCGTGTTCATGAATTATAAATATGAAAGCGCTGACTGTCTCCTTTCTGCATTTTTCTGTTATTTTATAATCAGCAATAGAATAAGGGTAGGTTTAGAAAATTCAGCCGTTTATCCCAATGGACTCTCATCATAAGTGCTACTTCATTGGTGAAGTTATAATGATGTAGTAAGAGGTAACTGCACACAAGGAGCTGATTGGCTGGCAATTAATTGGTGGAACAATTGGCCAAGTAACAGGAAAAACTATAAACATGGACTGTAACTGTCAAGCGAGTTGGAATTAAAATCAGCGGCATGCGGCTTGGTGATTATTAAAGACCAATAAGCAGCTCAGTGTTTATTTGTCCCTGAGCACTAATCCTTCCACTCCACAGGTGCGCTGAGGGCCTGCTCCTTTCCACTCACAATCCCTCCACCTCACATCAACTTGACCCCTCTATTTCTGGTCCCTTATAATTAGAAAGCGGGGCCCTCTGTGTTTATGTTGAATGTATCCACGCAACCCACTGCGCATGGTGGCATAGATACATTCAGGTGATGGAAGGTTCCATTGAGGCATTAAGCTCCATGGTTGTGACCTCCTTTTATGTTTGCTGATGAATGCCTGGCTGTCAGTCTTTTAGTCTAAATACCAGCCAATAAAAATACTTAAAAGTTTCATCACAAACTTATATATTTTTTTCCTTTATTTCCAGGACTTCCCTTGGCTGACTCGTTCCAACTTGTAAAAGGAAAGTGAATCCTTTTCTGTTATTGTAATCACTCGTCACTTCAAAACTTGATTTTTTTTCCTAATGACTGAAGTTTTTTCTTTTGGAGGAGGGTTGGGTGTGATGTTTAATGACTGTCAAGCAACATCTGCCAACTTTTGTTTACGTATTCTAAATTTACCCATAGCAGTTGGCCGAAACATGCTCATTTTTTTAATTTCTACAAATGCTGTTTTTTAATTATGTAAAACAATTTAGAGCCCTTTGTTGCCTTGTGATGCCTTCATTTAAAATGAAATGCTATTCATTTAAATGTAATGTCATCAATGCATAAGCAACATCCCTAACATATGCAGTGCTCAACTAAAATTGTAAACTGCCTGTCATAAACATGATAAGATTCTTGGGTTGTGTCAAACCTTGTCTCTTCAGATACAATAACGATATTGCAGTATAGTGTGCTATCCTATACCAATATTGATCGAATATTCGATCAGCACTAATGATACATGTTTTTTTTTTAAATATTCAGTATGAAATGCTTGAAGATATTTGATCAAGTGATACTATTCAAACAAAGATCAATTATCAAAAATCAATTTTCATCCTTTTCTACCCAAATTGGAGACTGCTGCTGGGGCTTACATTAAAGTTTCTTGACCCTACTTTCTGGGTTCTTCGGCATAAAACAACCCCAGAAATGGGTTGTTTTGTTCTATAGAATCTCAAAGATTGCCTTGTTTTGTATAAAGCAACCCAGAAATTTTGCTCAGATTGACCCGAATATCGGGCCGGTCCTTCTTTGCCTCATATTTGGGATCATTTAAACCCAAATGTTTTAACAGAGTAAACTTCCAAACAATAAAAAAAACTATTTTGTTTGTAAATAATTATCATCGCATACAGACCGTTTTCTGTTCATTTGTAAAGTAATGTATGTTTGTAATTTTAGTTTAATAAGAAATTCAAAATAATTGGCAAAAAACAACTATTAATGATAATTGTGGTGCCTTGTATTAACAGAAAAAGTGGATAACGTAAAGATGTACAGTACATTAATTATAATGCAAATAAATGCATATATTGTACTTGCTGCCTGTGTTTACATTATTTTGCGCATTGTAAATTTTTTTTCCTTTTGCCACTGTCTTGTGGCAAAATGTGGGCTTTTCTAGCCTTTAAAATAAAAAAAATAAAAAAAAAGTATTTTTCAATCAATTATATGATTGGGCCCGATTTCTCATCATGTAATCAAGATCTGGACATCTCTTCTTGTTTTTTTTTTTTTTTGGGGGGGGGGGGGGGGGGCTCTTCTAATGCATTAATTCTTCCACTCATGCTCGATACTTCAGTAAACATGGCATGTTTTTATATTAAAATAGAATGTATTGCCAGAATTATTTACTGCACTAACATTCCCCTAAAGAGCCCCAGTGGAAAAGCAGACAATTTATTTCATAGGACAGTCCGGGCAATAAAATCCAACGTGGCCTGGAGTAAATGCATACAACAATTGCTCAGGGGCCGGCTAAGAAAAGAAATACAGCAATCAAAATAGCCTCAAAGCCAGCAAGATAAAATGTGAAAGTATGTGCTAATGCACGTAAGATCTTGTAGTAGGGCAAACTGTGGACGAGAGTGTTCAAACCCCCCTGTGTGAGGGGAGTGGAAACAACAAAGGCACCCCCTGCAGTAGTAGAGATCTAATATTGGCACCCATAAGCAGCTGGCAGACCGCCTCCTGTAATTTTAGCGCACACGGATGCGGAGGAAAGGTTTAATGGGCATTGGTGGACATGCCCCCCTCGCGAGGGCGTAAAGACGGCAGAGTGGAGAGGAGAGGGAGGATGGGGAGGTGATACGCAGACGGGAAGGCAGAGAGGAAGAGAGGGCTGCTTTTGCTTCACGCACAAAGTCGGGCAACTATGAGCAGCAGCATGACTCCACTAGCACATGGATTCTATCTGACGCTGTGCTTTTACTATGGCCTGGCCCACTCATCTTTCCAGGACAGCTTCAGTTCATTCCCAGCAGGTGAGCCCATTGTCATTGTACGCTCGTCTGTTTGTTGTGCAAACATGCATGCGCAGGTGTGACCAGGGAGCATCAGCAGGAATTCATTCACACACTTTTTTGGGGAGGGGTATCATCCCTTGCTTTGTATTTTTACCAATTGGTTCGAATGATATGGCAAGGGCCATGTGATTAACTAAATTCCGTAAGTGTTAATATAGTTTGTCGGTGTCAATCACAATAGATCATTAATATGTTTGTAAATTTAGTTTATATAAATGTTTCGGATCTTATTTTATGTGCATGTGACTGTGTACCTAATTAAGTGGTCTTGTAAATTACTCTTGTTGTCATGTTGTGGTTGCCCATGAGGTGGACTGGAAATGCCGCTATTAATAGCCAATGCAGCGGTACCTCATGTCTGCACGAGGAACTGTTGGACGGGTGTCACCATTTGATAGTTTGCACCTGTTTCCCGCATGCTAACTGTTTGTGCTTGCCCCTCTTTGGGATTCCTCAATGCTCGCCGCCAGATGTTAGCCATGCATGCTCCCCAGAGTGTCAAAACAGAATTGGAGACATCTTCTTAACGTCTTCCTCCTTGCTTGTCTTTACACCTTGCACAGTGCTCACTCCTCAGGAGCAGCAGAGGAGGTTGAACCCATGCTGTTTAGTGAGTCCACCTCCACCCCCCCTCTTCCCTCCACCCCCTTCGCTTTGGCGCCGCCACATTCATGTGAGTCCAAGTCATGTGACCGCCATCCTTTTGTGGCATATCCGACGTGTGTCAATGTTGTCGCGTCCTTGGATGATGTCCAACCGGTGTCACACACTCGCTTTCTTTTAGCCTCCATGTAACAAGAGATGGATAGAGACATAGATACATGCATACATATAGTACACTAGATAGAAGATGTTGCTGTACGTTTTGAATTATTATCATTCAACGAGCATCAGACTTGATTATTTCGTTGATTTTTTTTTTTCATCAGGATGGTGATTCAAAATTACCTTCTGAAGGTAAAGGTTCTTCCTGTGCCCGTGGCCCCCCTGGACCCATTGGCCCCCCTGGACCTCAGGTGAGTGCTTGCAAAATGTCAAATTTTAGTTTTTTTATGACCAGACATACAAGTAAGACGTATTTACCAGGACTTTGAAGTAGGTGCCAGGCCCTCATGGATTTTTTGAGTCCAATGCCGATTTTTGGCAGAAACAACAACAACAAAAAAATACAGATTAATCAGACAATCACTTAAAAAAAAAAAAAATCGAATAAAATAGCATTTGTTTCCTCCCAATGCATTTCAATAGGTGTCAGTCATATGCAGAGTTTCACTATTCAAAGGTTGGCCTGGTTTATATTCCCCCATAAATATCAGGGATCAACATAAAATATATTGTTCAAAAACTTTCGTTCCCGGTTCTCAGAATGCATTGTGCGGTACAATTAATGAAATTATAAGGGCATCAAATCTTGTCATATGTGTTTATATTACTAATGGTAAATTGACTTACACTTATACAGTGTTCCCTCGCTACTTGCCGCTTCATCTATCGCCTTCAGTGCTTCACATTTTGTTTTTAGTTTTTGTTTTTCCATTAGAAAAAAAGCCCTATTGCGGAGATGGGCTGTATTAGTTCCTTCCATACTTAACAGACAAATAAACTGTAAATGCATATGCCAAGGGCATTCTTTGGATGTTGACCTACTGCAGTACACATTTAATTAAATTTTAAATGAATAACCTTATACAATAACCGTACTTTTATCCCTTCTCATCTCCATCCCTTGCCTATCGTCGGGGAACACGGAGAGCAGGAGTCGCCCTTGGAGTAACGGCCCTCAAACGTCAAACTTGAATGGAGCCAGTAGATGACCAAACATGATGATAAGCAGAGTTTACACTTAAAATTCCAAATTATTACAAAAGGTAACTCGCGTGTGATCACACACAAAGAACGCCTTAAGTATTTCCCTCAACAACAACAAAAAAGTACTGTCCTCAACTGACTGGACAGGCAATCTGTCAATCAGCTCACAGGTACGCTTACAAGACACGTGATTGGCTCCCGGCGCAACATCGACCAGGAGGTGTCATCCACTCCTTCCCTCATTGGTTGATACCTGCAGATCCACACCCTATATTCTCAAGGATTAAAGATGAATCCATTGTAAATATATCTTGTAGGGTTTTGTGCTTGTGTTGTCGTCGCCTGCTAAAGTTTTGGCAAGTAAGATGCGTTCACTTCTACAACGGCGCGATCGGCCCTTTCGAACTGTGCTATCTACAAAGATAACAAAAGAAAAAACTCCACCCATGAGCACTGTCGGACTTTACCTGCAGGGCCACATGTGTCCGAGTGATAGTTAACGAATGTTCTTTTTCCACACACTTGACTATTTAGGAGATGTTTCCAAATCATGCTAAATGTGATTTAAAGAAAAAAAAAAAAGGCTGCGGACATAACAGGTGACATTTTACTGAGGTCTCCAATTTGAGAATCCCTGCAGAGGAGACAGGGACTCTCTCATGCATGGAACACAGCAGCCCATTAACGCTCTGCATTTAGCTGCAGACATAAATAGCCTTTTTCCACTGGCGGCCCACAGCACACCTCATGTCTTTTTTTTGAAACTCGATGAAGAGTTGTCTGCCTGGAAAGGCGCACTGGCTTGTGTACATTCCGGGGATTACCAATCGAAGGGCGTGGCCATGAGACCACATGGGTGATGGAAGCTTTTTTGACATTCAATCGGATTTTTATCCTAAATCTCTTGACATGATTTATTCATTATTAAATGTTTTGCTGCGGTCGACCACCCTGGGCTGCCTCAGCAGCATCAAGGCTGCAGCGGGCACTTTTTCAATCAATAGTTGCCACTCAACCCTTAATTAAAACTGCAGCTCGCATTTCCACGTGCAGACTTTTTACACTTTCACAAGGGAGAGCGGGGACAGGAATATTTAGATATAATGCCTAAATAATAAATACTTCCACTGCTTTGGGAGTAATTTGAGGACTACATGCACACTTCGAAGGCAATTTCTTGAAATGTGTAAGACATGCTAATGTTGTAAACTGACTTTCAAATCATATTAAACCTTCTTTAATGTCTATTTAAAAAGTAAAGCTATTTACTTTACTATTTCATTATTTATTCTTTATGTTGTTCGCAGCAGGGCTTGGCCCCTCTGGTTTGCGGATAGAGAGGGATTATTTTTTTATCCATTTTTGACATTTTGTTTGTATTTCTTGTTTTACAGGGTCCACCAGGATTACCAGGTATTGGAGGACCCAAGGGAGAAAAGGTAAGGAATTTTTTCTCAATAACATCAGTGCCACTCAAGATCTATGATCACATGTGCTCATTTTTTTGTGAGCTCAATTTGTCTTGGCCTGCAGCCCAAGATGCTGACAGATGCTAGTTTGGAAATGCATTAACGGCGTCTGTCCTTGTCCCTCCTTCACATCCTGTTGTCAGGGAGAAATCGGAAGACCTGGACAAAAGGTGAGCGTCTCCATTAATCACCAGTTATTCTGCGCTAAATGGATTTGCACAAAAATGAGATTCAATGTCAGTGGCTGCTTTGGGTGCAAGCGCAACCTTGACAGGGGACTGCACACATGCAACAGACGATCGCAAAAGATGCTGAGCTCACGTACGGGGGGCGTTACCCCTCAAAGTCGACCACTCAAAGGCATTTGAGACCGCGTGCGTCCCTGTAACACGACACCAAGCGGGAGGGCACGTGCGTGACCACCACCGGTAGAGTAAAATTCCCACCGATCGCGTTCGGTGGGCCATTGGGAGAGATTCAGTGGCGGATGGTCTGAGCGAGCAGTATTTGCAGCACTGCAGTGCAATTTAGCTTAGTGCTCAGAGCCAGGTCATAAATCATTTTATTTCCCACAAGCACCGGCTCCTGTTCTATACACAGGCTATCATTTAATTAAATAGGGCAAAGTGACAGCGCTCGTTAAAGTCAGTCCTCCCCTGCGTGTGCTCCTGCACATGGCGGATAAATACTGTTGCAAGCAGACTGACAGCCTTTGCAGCAAGTACTTATTAGCACTGAAATTTTATTTTACTTGTATTTCATCTTACAGGTTGAATTATTAGCTTCCACACCCCATAAATGTCCCAATTTATTAGCAGAACAGGCTTGATAAGGTGTTTGTCTGTTAAACATCCTGTCCTCCATCAGGGTCGGACTGGTCCCCCTGGACTTCCCGGAAAGCAGGGACCAGTTGGATGGCCGGGACCAAGTGGGCCCAAAGTGAGTAAGTCAGATCTCTTTATGTAGATACTTTATGTTGATGGCAATGCTCAGGAATAAATTCAAGATATTTTTCCAAGCAGCGTTCCACAATTATGTTTAGTGTCTATATGTGCCCTGCGATTGGTTGGCTACCAATCCAAGGTGGACGCTGTACTGTAGGAAATGGATACATGGGATTTTTGCGATGGAAGAAATTAGGAATTTTTGTAGAATGATGCTGCCCAGAGGAGTATTGAATGATATTGGATTGTATTTCTTTAAACCACTAAATTTCCAAAACTGCATTCATACAGCCTCAGTTGCTTAAAAACTCAATTTAGCCAACTTCTTAACATCCAACTACAGTATTTTGATATTGTACTCTATTTATTTAAATCTAGTCTTTTTTTTTTTTTAACTTTTTTTTCAATGGGCAGGGAGAGAAAGGGGATCCAGGTCTAATGGGTTTACCCGGCGGGAGAGGACCAATTGGACCCAGGGTATGCGGTATATATTTTACCAATTCCATCTCATCTACTTTTTCTCAATATGCATGTAATAATATCTGTATTTCAGGGTTTACCTGGGTATAAAGGTGAAAAGGTATGTGAGCCCTTCCTTTGCAATGATTGATTAGGAGTTTTGTTCAAATTAGAATTTAAAAGAGTATGTTTACTTCAACAGGGTTCAAGAGGGGAACATGGTGAGAGTGGTTCCAAAGGCGACAAAGTGGGTATATAATCAGGATTTTCAATGCAAACTTTGATACATTTGGACACATTTGAAGCATAGAGCTTGATGTTGTACAATCCTATTTCTTCAGGGGGCAATGGGATTCCCTGGAATGCTGGGACAGAAAGTGAGATGAATATTTTTGGTATAACTTTTTATTATTATTATGAACTGTTTTGTAATGTTTTTTGGTTTGTCTTTGTACAGGGTGAAATGGGTCCAAAAGGAGAACCTGGCATTTCAGGAAACAGAGGACCCACTGGTCGACCAGGCAAAAGAGGCAAACAGGTGACGTAACTCTATTTGGGAAATTATTTGTGTGTAGGATTTTTTAATAGATCGGTGGACTTATTCAACAATGTAATCAGTAATAGAAGATTAAATAAACATGTTTCCAAATAAAAAAATGTAGCAGTAATAATGAAAACCTTTCATTAAGGAAACTGCCTACTAGGAAATTCGACATAATTTGTGAGAAGTGCAATAGTGCAGGTTGGCGAGTCATTTTAATTGACATCAAATAAACTGTGTTCTGAATACCACGCAGTCGTCAATGTTTTGTGACATATTGATGTCGAAACAACAGTAATAATACAGGATTATCACACGTTTTAACAGGTTATACGAAACACAATGACAGCCTATCGGTTTCCACTCCAGGGTGTGATTGATTTTTGTTGTCTAACCCCCAACAACTCAAGCACACGATACCCAATGCACAAAAACGGATCTAATCAGAAAGCACATTTAGAGATGACAATTACAACTGAGATGAGCTAATGATTTGCTTTCATTCTTGGTTATGACTGCTATGAATTGAACATGCAAGTATGCTAGCGAACTAGAAGTACCGTGAAGTATGTTGTGCATTTTTGGCTCGTGTTGCAGGGAGTGAAAGGAGACTCGGGCAGCGGCGGTCCAAGGGGACCCGCGGGTCCACAGGGATCCCCCGGGGTCCCCGGTCCTCCTGGTCCTCCTGTCACAGGTGACGACTTTGACCTCAACTGCTTTTGCATATCGATGCAAAGTGACACATTGCTCGGTCAGTGACGGCCTCGCGTCTGGCTTTGGCGTGCTCTGCGCTGTGGCACTGGGTGCAGCCAAGCGCCGTGTCAGCAGAAGGCAGCAAAGACTGGTGTAAGCGTTTGTCTTATTTAGTGAGGAGAAATCTAATCTCCTGAGGTGAGGCAAAAATGCTTGCGTCATGACGTCATGTGGCTGCAATGGGCACGGAGGCTTCGGTTACATTTCTTGCTCGCATTCTGTATTAGTTCACAAACGGACTAATCCGTATCTCTTCCGTCATTGTATGCAGGACTTCACTTGATTGGAAGCAAAGGTGCTCGCGGACCACCTGGGCAGCCTGGACAGTGTAGCTGCAGCTCTCTCAGTGGGTCTCTATTAGAAGATTATCACTCCAGAGGAAAGCCTCAAAATCTCAAAGTACCTGCGGTGAGGACAATAATCCTTTTGCACAGAGGAAATTTGATGTTTTCTACAGGAGTATGGCTGTTATGATCGAATCTTTTTCAATTATCCTGTGTTTTTTTTCCATCAAATAATCATGTAACCGTTTTTAAAAACTTTTTTTCAATAATTCACTATGGTTGAGTGTAATTTGAAGCGAATGGATATATACTGTACATTTTTTGTTATTTTCGAGCCATTCATTTTTAGACAACAACGTTTTGGGCACAAAATTCGCAATCGCTATTAGCATTAGCACATAAGCCATTTAAAGTCTACAAACATCCATCCATCCATTTTCAAGAGCTTCTTATCCTCACAAAACTCACAGGCTTGCCGGGCCTATCCCAATTGTCTGCCAGTTGCACAAGCATACCAACACTCATAAATAAAATGTTGCCATAGGATCGTTTAATGCATAGTTTACTAAGCATTACACGATCTTACTTGCTTTACCCTTGAGGGGGAAAAAAAAAAAAAAAATATATATATATATATATATATATATATATATATATATATAATATATGTGTGTGTGTGTGTGTGTGCGTGTTACATATGTAATACATGCACACTGTTTCACATAGTCTCCCCACGTGTCATTTCCATTCAGATCTTTGTGGTGAGCAACGAGGAGGAGCTGGAGCGTCTTCAGACAGAAAATGCTTTTGCATTCCGCAAAGATCAGAGGTCTCTCTATTTCAAAGACACCAACGGCTGGTTTCCAATTCAGGTATTGCTCCAGTCTAAAATATCCTCCATGGTCAATCTTAAATAATGTTCATCTTTTCCCTTTCTCTCTTAAACTCTGGAAAGACTTTCCCATTCCAGATGACAGCGTTCCAGTCTATGGAGAACCCGCCTGATGATGACGGTTACTGCGGCGATGGCATCGTGCAGCGCGAAGGTGGCGAGGAATGTGACGACCAGAACAAAGTAGTCACAGACGCCTGCGTCAGTAAGTCTTTAACATACTGATGTCTGTGGACATTTATTTGTCTGTATAGATCTCTGCAAGTGTTTCCATATTTTATGATCGCTACTCCCAACATTCCCAGGGAATCACGATGTTTCATCAATGGTGAGCTATTTTTAGAACAAGGTCCTGAGCTATTCATGTGGTTCGTTGGGGTTACCCTGTGCCTTCGGGCAACAGGTTGAACACGATTCAAACAAAGACAAGTAAAATTTAGCAACAAAAAAAGCTTACGTCACTAAAGATTTGGGTGGAATGATTTTGAAAGCATTCTAATTTTGTGTGTACGCCTTTTTCCCCGCAATATTTTGATTACAATTTATTATGAGGCTATTTATTTCAAGCTCTTTTTACCATTTATTGTTTTAAGTAACACACTCTTATTTGTATTACATAAAATAATATCAAATTTATTTTACATAAATTATTGGTCTTATTTTAGGCTTAGGTGAAATAAAGGCAAATGAACCATTAATTAATATGAATTATGACTTCTATCTATTTAAATTAGAGCTGTTAACTTGTGAAACACTTGCAGTCGCAAGAAGAAACAAAGGGTACTCTAGTACTTTTTGCCATGACTGTAGATAGAACAAAGAAACATTATTTGCAGTAAATACATTCAGCGTCGAATTAAATGATAATGGAAAATTGGTCTGGGAAGAGAAGTAGATCTGCATTTTGATGTTGCTGTCATCTTCCTACAGAGTGTAAACATGCCATCTGCGGCGATGGATATCGCCACGAGGGCACTGAGGAATGTGACGGCAAAGACTTTGGCTACCAGACATGCCATTCATATCTGCCCGGGTAAGCCTGGCTCCCTGCTCCATACCAGAACCGGGATCACCAAAACCCTTCCTTGACCGCGTAGACTTATGTACCTGTCCTTTATTATTTCCAGATCTTACGGTCACCTGAAGTGCACGTCGTACTGTGCTATCGATTCCACAAACTGCAAGTACTTCACCTGAGTGGAAAGCTGGACGTTTCTTCCGCATCCTTTTACGTGGGACACAAACTGGGAATTTACTTTTCATGCCAAACAAAAGAACAAAGACCGGGAAGAAGCAGCAGATGAACTGAAGTGAAGCATACAATGTAGATAACTCCCGTGTACTGCTGTCTCATTGAATCCCTCGTAGTGTTGCTATTTAAACGGAGGGGAAACTTTTCACCCACGTCGGAAACGGCAAGACGGCTGTGTCTTGAGCCCGGCCTCCTCATCACGCCTCAATGGACGCAAATCGGTCTCTGAGGGCAACGGGCACCAGCCAGATGTGCTGAGAGACTTTGCCGGGGGCATCATAATCTTTACCCAGTTACTACCGCAAGAAACACACACACACACACACACACACACACACACAAAAAGAGAGTGAGTGGGAGCTCCAGAACCGGGCCGAGGCCTCAGGTATTGCGCCAGCGCGGCAGCATTTGCATGAGGCTGGCCATCATCAAGCATGTATCACTTGACCTCTTAGCGGTTGCCACTTTGTACTCTTAACCTCACATTAACAAAAGCAGGGATGGAAGTCCAAACAATATGTTCCAACGCTATTCCAACGAGACTGTTAACACAGCGCACCGGCGACATCGGCGGTGCTGCTTCTCTACTAGACACACACATTTGGTCACATGTCCAAAAACAACTCTCAGGAACAAGCAGGTCACGTAAACTCTCACAAGCATCTACTTTGGTTGTTAGAGGCACACAGGAAACTCAACATTGACCCCCTCCCCAAGTCCAGTGATCCCCTTTCATTGCTACACCTACAGACCCATAAGCAATAAGTAAAAATCTGTGCTATGGATGGAAATATCGATCCAAAACATTTGGATCTTTACATAATCAGGATTTCAATCACTGTCACAGTCATCCATCAACGAGTTTAAAACTTAACCGACCACGATCCCATCACAAGATGGGTTAATATGTTTGTTTTGATAACTTTATTTACTGCATATTCTTGTATACTCTGTACAGAGTATCAACAAAAATATGTATATAATTTTTATAAAGTGTCAGGTAAAACATCTCGGGACAGAAATAATGACATTTACTACATTGTAATTGTTTGCAACATTGACTGAATACTGCAAATAAGGAACTGATGCAACAGCAAACAATCACTTGTAGAACTTTAGAATATCAATAGTCACACAAGTGTAACTAAAAGGTATAATGTTGCCTGTAAAATGCGTGACAATTTATGATATTAGAGCGGTACACCAATCTTACATATAATAGCAAACGCCACCACCAAAATGACCCTTGAAAAAATATATATGAATGTCTGGACTGGATTAAGATCAGAGCAGTCAAAGATGAAGTATTAATTCTGGAGATTCATTTTGACAATTATCAAAGTCTATGACATCGTAAGAGACAAGATAAAAAAATGATGGCTCGGATTTGGTATATTTGTTCAACAGTTATATTCTACAGCAAAGGAATCGTATTACAAGAGTCTTGTACAGTCAGTATTTGCCATTAATTCCAAGATTTCACCTGAGTAAATGTATGTTACAAACATTTGTAGAAAATAGTTGTTGAAAAATGCAATTAATAGGGGAAAATTTACATTAAAAAAAATTGCATATATAATAACAAGGCATGTTTTACTGTAGAAAAATGGCCTAAAATTTCAGAAAATTATTAGCTTTTCTCAATGTACTCACAAACCGATTACAGTCATTCGGTATAAAATCCAAAATCCGTTTGGATTAATACGAAGCTAAAAACAAGTTAACTGTACTTTCCTCCATGCAATAGAACATTTCATGGTTCTGTCTGACACGTGTTAAAAAAATGAAATTGGATCATTTTACACAGCACACCTGATGATCTGTCATGGCACAGTAATAAGAATTCAACTAGAAGAAATCATATTTGCAATTAATTACAAGAATATCTCATATTTGTTCAAACTGTCAGTCTAACTTAACAATAGCACATTATTAAAATGATCGGAGAAACAAAAAGAATCATCGCCATCCTTTGCCTCTATTTTACTGGCAAGATCTCACCACTCTTGGAAAACAACCAATCAGAGATGTAGCGCTCAAAAGCAAACTCATCTTTGATGATAAAACTGCACCAAAAATCATGTATTTTTACTGTTAGATATCATCAAATATAAGGTGCTTTTCAAGGGTAACAGCTTTGGGCGAGATCATGGGGGTGTCTGATTGGATGTTTTTCTTCGGGCGCGGTGGTTTTTTGAGTGTGTGTGTGTGTGTCAAATGAGTGGCGCCGAATGGGGCCAGAGTGGTGGGATGTTTTTTCTAAACATCATTTTAGTCATGTACTACTGTCAGTTTGAACAAGTATATTTCAATAATGTGATTTTTTTTTTTAAAGCATACTTCCCCTATAGGCTTTTAAATAGCCCTCCCATATGTTGCAATCACACGGAATCTTATTTGAAATACACTTTTCTACACACATTATTAAAGTAAGAAAACCCCGCGATATTACGGGGATTACTGTACTATACTCCTCGATGTGAAGGCTTGAAACTGTTATGTCCTTAAACTCAGCGCACAGGCGAGGCTGGAATAGGCCGTAGCTGCTAAAATAGGCGATGAAGCTGTTTTATGGTCCTTACTGTATTTACTCTATTACCTCGTTATCCAGTCTTTGTGTCTTACAGTCACGCGTGTAGACGTGTAGGCCAGCGGAAAAGCAAAGATTTAGTCCACATAAGCTTTCTCTGTCCATAAGCTACAGTTGCCGAAGGAGACCTCGCCTCACTCCTTGGAAAGCATACAAACATGACTGTTACAATGTAGTGTCCGCATACGCACGTGCTCATGTCATCATTATGGGATTTTCTCTTTATGTAACTCATCAGTGTAGCGGGTGTCTTAAGAAACATACAGCAGAGTACAGAAGTCATATTAGGTTCAAATACACCGTGCTGAATGTTGTCGCCTTGTGGCTTGTGAGCTTTTGACCCGTGCTGTATCCCATACTGTAATGTGCACAACACAACGCATGTGGTAACTTCTCGGCTTGATATGATGTGTAGTATGCGCTCCGACGGGGGTAGTGAACAATTGTTATGTGTTGTTACTCTGATATGATTTATACGGATGTTCAGAAAATACAATAAAAGCGAGAATTCAAAAATGTGTCGAGCTGTTTTCTGTCTTGCGCTTTTAAAGAAACCCTATCAGTGCAAAGGCCGTGTGTATTAAAATACATATCTTGTTCTCAATTTTTGTGTGTGTTCTGTGATGTATGGGAATTACATCTATGAGGATGAGTACCCAAATTTAACACGTTCAACTACTTGCCTTTGATGGCTGTTGTTGACTGGAAAAACACTTCTTTTTTTTAAATTAAGAGCAAATGAATGGGAACATGAAGCAACTCATATGCTCCAGTCCCTTTTGTTTATTGAGGATTACTAGTCACCGGTCCCTACAAATATATACAAGGTGATTGAAAAATAACTTCAAAATGTCTTCATATGTTTTAATAGTTTTCTCTTCTTCCGTGTGTTCCATGATGTATGGGAATTACATCTATGAGGATGGGTGATGTCGAACACTACTTCTCAAATGGGACTACATGAGGACATATCAAGAAGTACCGCGTTTTCCGCAATATAAGGCGCACTGGATTATAAGGCGCACCCTCAATTGATGACATATTTTAAAACTTTTTCCATATATAAAGCGCACCGAATTATGAGGCGCACCCTCAATTAATGACATATTTTAAAACTTTTTCATTCACAATATAGTAATACTCAAAGTAATAATAACTCAAATAATCTATACTCTCAATAACATAATAACTCAGGGTCAATACGACCAACCTTGTTCAACTGTAAACACACAAAAGAAACAGGTAAAGCTTACTTTATCAGTTCATTCCCCATCTACAGATCCCAATCTCAATATTGATCCATATACAAGGTGCACCTGATTATAAGGCGCAACATCAGCTTTATTTTTCAAAGGCTTTTAGGTGTGCCTTATAGTGCAGAAAATACGATACGTGACATTTACAAAGATTTCTGCAGTTATCAGCAAGTCTAATTTAATGATTATCAAATGTGTTTGATGGACATTTTTGACAAGAACGTTACATTTTCTCTCAAATTAAGAGCAAAATTAAATTAAATGAATGTTTTGGGTTTGAGTTGAAATATTACTCAAAAGCTCATATCACTTTGTGAAAGTCAAGTTCCAAACCATTCCTTGTGAAAAAAAAAAAAAAAAAAGTGAAAACATATAGGAAACACGCCCTTGTCTTCAGAAACCGGAACTCCTTAAAGACAAGGACATGAATTTGACATTTTCGAGTTATTATTTGTACGCACCGCAGTCAGAGCCAAACAGTAAAAGCTCTTCTGAAGCACGCTCATCAGTTGAGGTTTCGACGCTGTCAGCATCCTCTTGCCAGCTTGCTGTGGTGAACTCAAGAAGAAACAGCCCGAGTCAGACATGACAGTTGCGTCTTGAAGCGACCGCCGCTTGGGTGTCAGCCAGCAGATGCTGATGCAGCTCTGCCATGGGCTGCGGGCCAGCGTCGCAATGAGAAGGCCCATTAGTGCTTCGTCAGTCTTGTCTTAACTCGGATGTGGAGATTCGCTTTCAGGACAGGAGATGCAGCGGCAGACAAGCTGAGACGCATGCTGTGCGTGAAATAACTTTTTAATGCTATTTCAAAGCCTGTAATGCACTCAATGCTCAACTTTGTATTTATGTAAGCAAAAAAGTGGATTTAAAAGCCGTGGACACAAAGACTACTCAATTATGTTTATTAAGTACATATCAAATTTTTCGGTGGATATACAAACACAATCAAATGACAGAGTTTATTAACACATTGAATCCCAGAAGTATTTTAATATTTTTCCTGACATTCTATTGCAGGCACGTATATATTTTCCTTTTTTTTTTTTTTTTTTCAGATTGGCTGAAGGAGTTTCTAAAAATGACAGGTGCCAATTGAATTAAGTCCCAAAGTAATCAGCTACTTTGTTATAGGTACTGAAGAAATCAAATTATATTCCACAGTAAGGGAATAAATTACTTCATTACTTACTGTATTGAGTAATTAAGTACTAAATAAGCTTAACACTTATTATGGAAATTACAAAAACAAGTCATCAATAAGTAATTGGAAGCTTTTAGAACCTAAAGACTACTTTGAACTTAAGTACTAGCTGAATTCACCAACCATATTTAGACTTTCCTTTAGCCAAACCCTTGAAAAGAAATGAAATTTTATATATATAATGATTGGCTTGATTTAAAAAAAACAAAAACATGAAAATACACCTTTGGGATTGAATGAGTTAACATTTGCACCTTTCTGCAATCAAATTCAAAATTGATTTATCATGTGCAAGCGTATCATATCTTTAAATAAAATCTAACACAGAAAAAAATTGTCCGACTGGCTCGTAAGTAACAAGTTAGCACACATTAGTATCATGATGACGTCATACATAGTTCTACTGTATGAAAAAGAATTTCTGAGTCACTTCCTCCAAGGAACATTGCATGTTACTGTACCTCTTTTGCTACGAATGAGATGAAACTAATGACGTTAATAACTTAATGCAAAATAAATACAACTACAAAATGCCTTATTGAGATGTCAGTATGGTCATTGTCATGTTCTATACAAAAACCTAGATCCTCCAGTGTCGGGGTGCTAAAGCCATCTTCATTGGTCCCTCTTAAGAGTAAAAAAAATAAAAAGAGCACATCTGAAATCGAATTTTAAAGATTTTTGTCACTAAAACGTATGCAGTGCAACATGAGCAAGTCCGAATAAAAAGGGAGTCCGGTCCGCAAAGAAACCTAGTTAGCTTTGTTTAAAAACACTGATTTTGTTTCCATGTCAATGTGCATTCTGACGTTTGCTTTCAAACGTCATGTTCACGCGTACTTTTTAAAGCACGTAGAATTTCCACCCCCAAAAAAATGACACTTCATTGTTGATGCTTAGAGCTCCTCAGTGCAGACTTGTTGTCCTGAAACGTCCTCGGGGGTCTTGAACCAGTCGCAAAAAGCGTGTGGCTCCTTTCTGTGACCCCGCCCACTTCCTTCAAAGATTTGTGCTCCCGATTCAGACCACCTCGTCGGACTCCAGGTTGTACTCCTCATAGAGGGCGTCCAGGATGGCCAGTAGCCTGTCCATGGCGGGCAGGTAGATGCTGAGGTCTTGACGCATGCTGCCGGCGAAGCCGCTCTTCAGCTCGTCGCCTTCTGTCGTCACCAGGGCGGCCGTGAAGCTCTGATAGGACGGAGCGGCTCGCAGCGCCAACTACAAGGACAGGAGAAAAAAAAAAGTGCAGAACCTTGAGAACCTTTTAGTTATAATGGGCGACTCGGGCCATACCGCAAAGACTCCTCGGACCACCCATCCGTGATACTGGCGAAGGGTCTTGCCGTAAGCGTGATCTGAAGATGAGGACCATTAGAAGTGCATAGTCATTCGTAACAATGTGACTTGCTGAGTTCCTACTTACTGAGGGCTCCGTGGATGTCCTGCTCGCCAGCGTTGACCTGCGACAGGAACTCCCTGAGGAACTTGAGGCCCCGCCGGAGCCACAGCAGCGCCTCGGTGGCCGAGTTTCGCACCTGAGCCTCCTGCGCGTCCACCTCGTGCAGCACGATGGACTGCAGCGTGGGGAAGCTGGCCGGCTCAGACAGCAGCTTCTGATTGATCTTCTACGAGCGGGACGGGAAGACTGCGATTTGCTTCCATGTATTTGTTTGTGCTGAAGACAAGCGTTTCGTGCAATTTCTTCAAAACGTCCTCTTACCTTGATGTTTCCCACAAAGTCCATTTTTACTGGCGCGAAGACGGTAGGGCCAAGTTTGTCTGAGAAGGCACGGAAAAAAATGTCCTTTGCTTATCAATGCAAAGCTGAATAATACAGGGATAGTTAAACTTTTTGTTATTCTATTTTAAGCGATAAAAAGTTCAGATTTGGCTAGATAACTAAAACATTTATCATGTATAATTCATACCTTTCACTCATTCGATCTAAAATACATTAGCTTGACCTTTTTTTTTTAAGTCTTTGTGTGCATGCTCCCTAGTGGATTCGATTGCAAATTGCAGTCTAGTCTCAACAGCACACATTAAACATACATGGATGTGCAAGCCCCCTAGTGGACACGATTGCTTACTGCAGTCTTGTACAAAGTCAAGGCAGACCAGACATTATGATGTGTGATTATTTTGTTTTAAGCTTGTCTACTTAATTTGGATGATTGAAATGAAGACTGTGACAATTAGTTTTGGCTTTTTATTTAAGACTATGTTGGAGTACTGTTTAATATTGTTTTTTTACTCTTTCAGTGCCATGGATGAGAATTCTCGTCTTTTAAAATAGTAAAATAAATAAATATCTATTGTCTAATACTTATGGATGGTGGCTGACACCCTTGACTCGTGCTTACTTTAGTTACTTAAGTTATTTGGCACCTAATTTCCTTGATTACTTTAGTACTTAGCTACCTAAATTAATTGATTAATTCAGTATTTACTTCCCTAAAGTAGTTGACCTTAATATTCATCTAATCGATCATTTGTTTTCAAACATTTGACTGGTATCGTTTTTTTTTTAAATGTATTAATCCAAAGATATCTGAGTGATATCATGTTTGTTGAGATTTCGATAATAGTTCTTGTAATTGTTTATGTAAATGGTTGTTATTAGAAGTTTTAGATAGTGCACATGGAGAGCAAACCATGTGAATAGAATAAGGAAGAAAGAAAGGCACCAAAGTGAGGCCAGACAGAAAGCATTAAGAGCGCGTGAAGGGCAGAATGAGCAGCAATGATATGAAAAGGAAAAAAAAAACAAACAAACCCCCCCCCCCCCCCCCCCCCCCCCCTTATCAGCAGCCTTTTTTCAAGAGATGAGATGAAGACGACATGACTGGCCTACCTAATACAGGCACTATTGCATAACATGAGTCCAAAAACTCTTGCGTGGGGATGCCATTGTCGTCATCCAGCTTTATATCACTAAATCTAGAAAACAAAGGGAGGGAAAACAGATTCAGACAGGATGATATTAAACACATCGTTGACTTTATTTGAGCAAAGGGAGAGACGAAAATAAATACAGACAAAAAGAAAAAAAGCCACGGAGAAAGACGATCCGTTGCATGCATACGAGCAGAGAGATGACAAAGCAGCTTTAGCCTACACAAAAAGCTTTCCTCCATTTCATGTTTACAAGCGTCCATCATCATGTACTGAACGATACACACAATGTTCAACTAACAGTTCGAAATTTATAGTTGTAACCTCATTCAATCTCTTAATATTTCTGCTGATCTATACTGAAAAGTATCAGAAGTTTTTCAAAATGACGTAGGCTCATACCTGTGACTCATTGTGCTGAAAAAAGTCTCCACTGCTTCTTCTGGCTCAGCGGAATCCTTAAAAATCTCTTCTTCATTGTCGGCTTCGTCTCTGTCAGGAAGTGCTTCCTGCTGAGACTCCTCCCCGCCGCCCTCTGCGCTTTGGTCCCTTCCGTGCGTCTCCTTTTGCGCCTCGTCTTCATCGATCGCTGCGGGGACTTGAACCTGAGAGGTATTCTGGGTTGCGGTGGGAAGAGGACCGGGTTGCTCCTCCTGGATGGAGATGTCACCGTTGGTTGTGTGCATGTCTGTGCGATACATAGGAAAGGCATTAGGCGTGGGAATAAACTAATAACAGAGATGAACAGGTTAACTATCTTAATTGGGCAGGCGGTTGAATACGTTTATACTTAAATTTATACTCAGCACAATATTAAATTAATACATAGCGCAATATGTTTTCTGTAATCTATATTGTGTACCTGTATTTGTCTGTAATGTGTATCTATTTGTCTGAATTTGGTACATGTAGCATCCACTTCAACCTGTGAGCCTGGAAGGGGCCTCCTCCCACCCGTGGTCCCTTCTGAAGGTTTCTGATTTTCCCCAAATTGGGGTTTTTGAGTTTTTCCTTCCCCTCCTGGGAGCTTTGACAGGGGATGCTATTGTGTACCTTACACCGAGAAGATGTCTCTGTATGACTTCTTTTGAAAAAAGAAGTCTCAGAACCTCTTTTCATCTGTGAAGTCCTTTGAGACGTCGGTGATTCAGGGCTATACAAATAAAATTTGATTGATTGATTGTGGAATATTTAAATTGTTTTAAATGGATTATTATGGAATATTTAAATGGATGTGTATTGTCATTAGTAACAATTTTCTGACAGAGGAGCCAGAGATGAAACAGATGATGTTCCACAATTTACTGGAGTTGCAGAATCAAATATGCTGAGTGATACTATCAATTATTCCATTAAATAATGTAGTTATTGATCCCCTATAATAAATATGTTTTGTTAATAATTTAGTGAGGTTGAACATGAGTTGAAGTGAGTAAATATAAACACTCATTGTTATATTCTATCCCTACAAGACAATGAAACGCTTATGCTAAATAGTTAGCAATTGTGATTAGAATTAGCACGCTAATGATTACCTTATGAGGTCGACAAACATTAACTACCGTTTAGTTCAAACCTACATAATGTTATATGTACATTACACATGTAATAGTGTCTTAAAGGTCATTTAAAGGCGATGCGTCAACATTATGCGATGAGTAAACCTAACAATGGAGCTGCCCATTAGCTAAATCAAGGCCAATAACTTCCTGTTAGTTTTCTCCTTCTGCTGCTTCTTCTTGAGGAGCAGACTGGGTGCACATTTCAAGACCTACCGAGCCCCTGCAGATTGTTTTCAATAACAGATTATATTCTTGAATATTACACCCCGAGTGCTTTTTTTGAGAGCTTTCCAACTTTCATTTCTTTTCAGAAGCTCTGTATGCTAATATTGTCTTAATGAAAGCCTGCTAACAAAATCAAGGTTTTTAAGCACAAAAAAATAACATCAGCCGATTGGCCACTAGATGGTGCACTATGACAACAAATGGAGTATATCAAGATGGTCTATGCATAAGGGTGTAAATGGTAACTTATATAGCACTTTTCTACCTTGCTGCATTTAAACAGAAGACGCAACAATCAAAATACGACTGTGGTACGCCAGGTCTATTTTGCAATAACTGGATTTTCGTCACTCTTTTTAAATTGGAAGTCATCCCAAAACGTGTGATAGTTTTGGCTGGTTGATAATTGCTATCATAATAAAGATGTTAGTCAATGTCTCCATAAAGCAAAACAGTTTTGTCACACATATAGAAGTGAGGTTATCTCTCTATTCCAACATAAAAGTGAGTCCTCAGAAGGACTGGACTAACTTGAAGGGGAAGATTGACGCTCTGGTCCCTCTGGTTCATCAAGTGCCTCTGCGCCAGAGTCAAGGAAGGGGGTATCATGTGACATAATATCTGTTTCCGATAAATCTCTCCACCTGGAATAATTTTAATATATACATAGTCATCTTTCAATAAACGCTGAAGTACATGATGCTTCGCATAACTTACTTTTCTCCACGGTGCTGATTTAACTGACTGGCAGGTTTAATCTGTAGGAGGCACGTATAGTGTCACATGTTTTCCATGCTCGAGTGTATCGGGGAAAAACAAACACACCTTCTGTGGTTTGATGGCGGCGATAGGAGGCGACGCCGGCGGGCTTTGCTTTGATGCATCTAGCATGAAAGTACGATTTGCTATCTGCATGCACTCCTCCAGGGTCTTGAGAAAAGTGGTGCAGGTTGACTTCACCATGTTGCCTGTGTTTATGCCGGGCTGAAAAGGGAACACAGGGCAGAACTGATACCAGGCGTGGGGGACTTGGCTATTTTAGGACATGTGACTTGCTTTACTTTGGACGACAATAAAGCTATAGACATTATGGAGACTGGTTGGGGAATGACTTGATGTCTTATTTACATTTCAAAACGCATCAATGGCACCATGCTTACTTCTGCTGCGTCACCAAGCTCGTCATCATCCTTGATTTTGTTCACTTGTTGAAGGAGGAGGTCACAGTACAACCTGAGCTCTGACATCTTTGTCTTTAGTGCTTCTGTGTTCTCTTGGAGTTCTGGGGAAAAAAAGATAAACACAAATCATGGTTTGTTGATGATAGGAACTGTCTTTAACCTACAGGTTAAATCCTCATTTACCTTTCTCTCTTTTAGTCCGGTTGTCTGTCAGGCAAGCTTTTGCTGTTCCCAGAGCAACTAGCCATTTTTGTCTTTCTGCTGCATTGATGGCTCTCAGGTAGAAGTACTGCTCTCCGGGTATGGTCAGATCAAGCCGGGTTGAATCAGACGGATGAACTAACAACCAGGTTATAGCAATAGTCAATATACCAGAAATAAAATAGGTGACAGCAGTACTTTTTTTTTGGTGTGAAATTTATGTGTGACTTTGTACCGTTTTTCTGTCATTTTTTTTTTTTCAAATATAGGCCTTGGTTCAAAAAAGGCAGTGATGTGCAAACCTTGAATTTCACAAACGGAGATTTTAATGCTCCCCTTGCAACCTTTCCATGCATCCTCTTGAGAGTCGTAGTAGGACAAAGTTCCCCCGTCAAGCACAAACCAGCGAGGTTGCCATCCTGTATTTAAAAAAACATAAATTTTAAAAGTGACTTCATTTTCTTCTTTGATAGACCCAGTTTAAAGTTTGAGAAAAGTGACACCTACCCTTGTTCAAACGCACGTTAACATCTATTCAAATGACACGCAATGGGTACAATCACAATCATTGCCCAATTAATGAATATGGGCAAAGATTCGTTTTATTTTTATAAAACATAATTCAGTTGGGAGTTATTTCATTGCACAGGATGAGGCGATTAGCATACGCTAGCTTGGCGGCTACCTCTTTATGGTGTCACAAACTCAACGCTGACGTTGTCATGCTAGCTAGCTTCCATCAGGAAAATTGTTTCATCAAAATAAGCGTAAGGGGAACATACCGCTGATGTAATTGGTCCACTTGTATAGTATTCCCTCCATCGTTGAGGTGTTTTTTGCTTTTCATTACCTGTTCGTCATGATAAGATTAGGCGCACAGCTGACTGCAAGCGATGCATCTGCCCCCAAGTGAGATTTGCGGAGTACAGTCAGCAGTGCATACAGTACAGTGCGTCTACGTTGGTAAAAGTACGTAAACTTTTTCTTGAATACCTTTCAACGCGTTCCAAGCAAAGATTTGCGTAGAATGGGCGTGGATTTAAACAATTGACATGAGGAGAAACCAGTGAAATGATAAATAACAGACAGAAGGCGGGACTTTAGCAAATTATCCAATGAAAAATGGAGGAGGGCGAGTTGTTGAATCAGTAGCTGTGTTCATGAAGTTTGGTGCCACGTAGCAAACCTAAAACAACGCATTACTGTACGTATTTTTATTAATATGAGTTAAGAAACTAATTTGCAAACCTCGTGAGGACGCATGTTGTAAGTTAATTTAACACAATGATATTATTTTCCATTTGCACGACATTATCTTTTGTAATTCTGCTTGCCCATGGAGGCAAACTACCCGATCCTGAAGTTACAATTGAAGTTCTCCATAAGCCTCTCCTATGTCACCGCAAGACAAAATATGGCGACATGCTTCTTGTTCATTACGAGGGATTTTTGCACAGCAATGGCACCATGTTTCACTCAAGGTAATGTCTTGAATTGATGTCAAAAGTCACATCAATTACTCTCGAACTAACTTCGAAGATGCTGTTCTCTGTTCTGTACTGTACCACCATGTCACTGTCAGTCTCATCACTCCACATGAGCGCTTCATACTGGGGTTCTAATGTGCATTTGTGTCCCTGTATTCCCCCAAAACACTGATGGATATCCGCAGCCGCCTTGAAGGTGATAAAAATCCAGTGTGGTTCACCCTGGGGACGCGAGAAGTGATCCTGGGCTGGGACAAAGGTCTGCAGAACATGTGCACAGGAGAGCGCCGGAAACTTACTGTCCCTCCATCTTTGGCGTATGGGAAAGAAGGGAAAGGTAGGTTCAAAATGGCATGCAGAAATGAGAGAAGTACACCGTCAAATATTGTTTGTTTGTAGGCAAGATCCCTCCGAGCAGCACCCTGATGTTTGACATTGAACTAATCGATATCCGCAATGGGCCGAGGTCGCACGATTCCTTCCGGGACATGGATCTCAATGATGACTGGAAGCTCTCCAAGCAGGAGGTATGGAATTCTTTTACAGTCCTTTCTGCTGCACTTGATAAACATCACCTTTTTGTGGGGGCCACACTTAAACACACACAAAAAAAGATTAAACTATGCAGTTTAAATGTTGGTGTGCTTAACAGGTGAAAGTGTACTTGGAGAAGGAGTTTGCGAAACACGGCTACTCGCCAAACGACACACATAACGAAGCAATGGTGGAGGATATCTTCAAAAACGAGGACGAGGATGAAGATGGCTTTATCTCGGCCAGAGAATTCACTTATCAACACGATGAACTGTGAAAGGACATATGTCAACAACACTCATGCTGTATACGTATTTTGACTTTTTAATCCTTTAAATGCCATTTTTTATTAACATATATTTATATCACAATTTGAATCTTAATAATGATTAGAGATAAAGGCATACGTTTTGCTCAGTGCAGTTTTGCTACTTTGGCATTTAAAGTCTTAATGCATTGTCTTACCTCTGAACCTGGATTGTTTACTTGATTAGTCATGTGCTCTGCCAACATGCACTGAAAATACCACCACAGTTGTATTTAAAAGTAGAAAAATAAACGAAATATTTAGCTAAAAATCCAAAAGCTGTGTTTTCAAAGATTTGAGCTCGCAGTCAACCTGTTGATTGATATTCTCTCTCCGGTCACAAGAGGGCGTACTGGTAATTGACAACCTCTAACTATTTTTTTCACATTATTTCCTTAAACGTTTAAAAGCCTGATATAATCACATCCAGATTCATTCCACAAAGTGTGAACTACTATTAATTTGTAGTAAAAGTTCACTCACTTTAATTAAATTTGGCAGTGGACTCTTAAAAACTAGCACAGTATAACAACTTTGATGGAAAGCTATGGCACCCAAGTCTAGAAAGGAACCTTTATATGAGTTCATTAAGTCTTGCTGAGCAATTTATGGCTGTTATTCTGAGGAACGTTAAAAATCCCCTCAATATTTGCTAAGAGATCCAAATGGCCGGGGACGGGTAGGGGCGGGGAAGGTGTTAGCTTCACTCGAAATGAAAATATATCCTTTTTATTTAAGCAATACTTGCTAGCACGTAAATAGCCTACTACTGCAAGTATCATTGATACTCAAACCAGAAACGTCCAGGTTTTTAAAATATGGTATTTTAAATAATTCATTTGTCCAATAAATAAGATTTTTCTAATTAAACATTTGCATAACCATGCTTTAATATTATTAAAGTTCTACAATCACCGTTGATTAAAAAAACAAAACAAACAAACAAAAAAAACCAAACAAACCAAAGGACAAAGGAATAAGGGAGGCACACTTGGATTGAAATCAAAGCAGTTGTACTCAGATTAACTGAAACTAAATTAAAAATATGTCACAGTTAATAAACGGTGCTCTAAAACAGTGTTAAATAATAACAAAAATGCAAATGATCATTACTATCGCATGGCGGGAGGGCAAATATGTACCATGAGCATGCACTAAAATAAAATTGCTTGATGGACCCATTAGACAATTTAAAAGGTAAATAAATAAATAAACGAAATGATCGATACTTGCTCGTTGGTATCAACACAATATCGATGCTGACTTAAGTAGTCAATACTTGGATCGGTCTGCGCAGCCCTACTGCTTATAAAACCAAAGCAGTAAAAAGCAAAAAAATAATAATTAGCCCATAATACCGGTACCAAATAAGAAGTCAAATTGGAGTAGAATAACTGTATGACAGTAGCAGCATGAAATACAAATTTAGCTGCACAAACACATATGAAGCAAAAATGCAACAAATTATTTCCCCTAAATTTTGATTGGGTAGGCAATCCTTGACGCAGGCATTTGAATGAGAGACATACAGAAGCCACTTGACATGCCTCCACAGAACAGACAAACCACACTTGCGCTATTATGCTTGATTCCACCCTGTTGGCCACACCTTGAGGAATAACTACAAGTGAGAACATTGCACACCATAACATGAGATTGAATCAGAGATAGCAACATTTAGATCAAATACATGACAATGTACACATCTCAACTTCGAACCTGGCTGTCATTAATAAATTATATGATAGGGCACCAGTGAGATATGCCTGTCTAAGGTTGCATCTTGAAACCACACATGTTCTTAAAACAACCGTTTGATGAATAGCATATTGCAATAATCACCAGTGGAATCTTGTATGAAACAGGCTTTCTATGAGCTCATTAAAACAGCAAATGATGCCTATAGAAAAAAATGTTTAGAATGTATTTATAGAAAAGAACAAAAGTGTAATTGTAACACAACTTTTATTTTATAGCCAGACACCAACTAGACATGCATCATTCCCAAATCACACACGCGCGTTTATACACACACCACACACACTAATACTTATATATATATATATATATATATATATATATATATATATATATATATATATATATATATATATATATATATATATATTAGTGCTGTCAAATATTACATTTTTAAGTTAATCTATAAATTTCCCACATTTGTGATTTATCACATTTTTCAACAACTATTTGTGAAGCTTCTAACAGATTTTTGAGCAGTCTTAGCTTTATAAAATCACCATATAAAACATCATAAATCTGTCCAAAGACGTTTCCAGCGTCTTTTATTCCGTCCGTTTATTTTTGAATTAATAAACAAAACCACCAAATCCAAACCTGCAAAATGCACAGATTTTTCCACTGACCATCTTTTTGAATTAAACTACATAAATGTCCATCTTTGCACCAGTAACTCTCCACTCAGTTTGCTTGCCAAGTTAGGAATGAAAAGCTACCATATCAGAATTAAATTGAATTAACTGTTATTTTTCTTTAAATACCTTCTAAAATTTAAATTTAACACTATAACTTTGACAGCCTTAATATATTCATATATAAATATATAAATATATATATATATATATATATATATATATATATATATATATATATATATATATATATATATATATATATATATATATATATATATTACTGTGACAAAACAACATGATTCAGTAGAGTAAAAAGACAAAAATAAACATCTTTACAAAACAAATCTGTACACATGTTGCAAAAAAGTGCTTCATGACTCGATCATTTCTCTCATTCCTTTAAAAATGGATCACTGCAAGATCTTCTCTTGACCTACAATGAAAGGCTGTCTTGTTTCCATAAAAGATGACAGACATTCCCACAATTTATCCAGAAATTGCACGCGTAGGAAAGTCCACATGTAATTCACACGTTGGCAGGCCGCACGTGCGGTACACTGGAGGGTCGCGGCGCACTCTTCAAACAAAAAGGAACAGGGAACGGCGCCGTAGCTCCTGTGCTAAATCAAACATGATGCCCTTGACAGTCCATAACAGACAGAAATAGGACAATGTCAACACCGAAACAATCATGCGTGAACAGAAGCTCCCCAAGAGCGTCGTGTTCCAAAACGATACTCGTCAAGGTAGCTTTGATTTTCTGCTAGGCGAATAAATACGCATCTAGAATAAGACATCTTCGTGCTCGATCATGAGCTGCACCACAAGCTTCTGCTGCCTCATGTCGTTCAGCGTGGTCAGGGCGTTCTGCTCGGGGGGTTGCATCAGCGTCGGGCCAAAGACAATGCCCAAGTTCTCAGAGTTCATTAAGTTGTCCTTCTCGAATGTTGTTACCCTGGAATGAGATAAAAAGGAAACTTTGATGAGGATCTAGTGAAGTCATATTTATTGAATGAGAAATAAAACACGAATGATGGCCAAATAAAATACCGGGCGTTATTTTGGCCACGGGTTAGGTAGTTTGTTAGTAGCATTTTGGCTTTATATGAACCCATGTGCGGTACACGCAGCTAGGTAGCTTCAGGCATCCCAATTAAACAGTCATGCTCACATTGACCACCTGAAAAAATTCCTAGCTACTAAAAGCACCAGCTGACTCTTACCTAACAACATACAGTAAACACTGAACTACATTTCAATTCTGCAGTGATGTGGACTGGTAATGAGAACACTGTTGGTATAGAAGTGAGCAGTGCTTGATCACCCCCAAAATTGGACTGAAAACATCCCGGCATGCAGGACAATCAAAGATATTGGCGTAAATGACGATGAAGAAAATAGAGGGAAACAGAAATTTGCATTTTACCGTTAAATAATTTGCATTCTAATTGAATGTTTTATTGATTTTTCGCAATAATATGATCTAGGCCTAGGCAACCATCCTGTCTAAACAGTAAATGATTGAATAGTGTTTGTGGAATATAAAATAAGCCTAAGGCGGCCATTTATCCACTTGCTAGACAATGAAAATGACGTTACAGTTGCTTAGAGCATATATAGCTAAAGAATATTTTTTTTTATGATATTTTTATATACACACATTTTAGGAATAAAAACTATGTAGAATTATGTTTAATATTAAACTGTATTTTTAAAAAAAATTAAATCTTTTTATTCAAATATTTTGAAAGACAATGGTGCTTTACATACAGCATATAACATATGTATAGCCGATAAACGTGTAAACAAACTTAAAGAGTGCAATACCAGGCACTGCATGAGGGCAAGAACCAACATTTGGTAAATAGGCATTCATCAGCAACCATTTAAACACCAAACATCCATTCATTGCACTCCACGCATAAAAATGTAACATAAAATAACCAAGTATTAGCAAGTACTATTAAACTGTATTTTAACATTGTCATGATAGTTTTAGTTGGTAAGTTAAAATTTTGCGGCTGTGTTACAGATGGAGAACCACAATATTGTCGGCCTCATATTCAAATTTTTTTTGGAAAACATGAAGAAACACAAATTTTGTATTTCTATATATTTAAATATATTCATATTTTCACATTTGTATTTTTGATTGAGTCTTGTTCTTATTGTTTACTTAGTCACACATCAAGTTGAAACTTTTGCGACAATATAAATAAAAATTATGTATTGTAAAAATTGTTTTCATCTATCATTATTTATTTATTTATTTTTTTTATCTGATTGTATCTCCAATGTTTTTGTACCCCACCTTTTGAGGTGAGCCATCAGGTAGCGTAAGGTCTCATAGTGTGCCGGGGGAAGCTGCAGCAAACCCTCATGGACGGCCTCAAGTCGGCAATCAGCATTTGGGATTTCTGCAGAATAATGATCGATATGAGCATCATGTTAAAAGGAATCAAAGCAGGTAGCGGAGCAGCTACTGTACTTACTTGCAGCCTGAATGAATTTGGGGTACAAGTCAAACGTGATGACGGGGATGGGAAGGTCTCGCAAGTAGAGCTTCAGAGCACCAGCAATGATGTTGATGTCTGCATAGGCACTGGCACTGATGTCAGCCTTTTCACCATCTGGAGACAAAAACACAAACGCAAACACATTTGTGCAAGCAAGAATGCAAGCCAGTCAGGTGGTATTGGTCCTCAAAATTTCCCCCATTTGTTTCTTTTTTTTTTTTTTTTGAATTACTGAAATAGATGTTTTCTAAAATCCAAATTCATTGGATTGCACCTGTACATGATAGTTCTTATCTATACCCACCCAGAGCAAATGCCAAAGGAAACATAATAACTGTTTGGAACATTTCGTAACATTCTCAATTGTCTAATTGAAAAACTGACTTTTACAGTAAACTTCTAGAGAGACGTTTACTGTAAAAGTCAGTTTTTCAGGTTCCTTAAAAATGCAACATAAAAATGTGAAGAATTTCCAGCACACATGAGAACGTCGTGTCTATTATCGAGTCAAATTTACAGCATGCATTTTGTGAAAACACTGTCTTTTACTGTATGTTGTTTCATAATGATCAGCCAAAGGCCCTCATACAATTAACTCAATTATTCCACTTTTTTTGTTATTACTCCCAAAATAAAAATGCAATAAAATCAGTGATGTTCTGAATTATTGACCTACCATCTATAATAATAATAATAATAATAATAATAATAATAATAATAATAATAATGATGATGATGATGATGATAATAATAATAATAAACTAAAAACTAATAAACTAAAACATAATATATTTTTTTATTGGTTTGACAGGTAGCACTTTCCTCTGTATGTCTCATTGCACTTCTGGGAAAACAGCTAAAAAAAAATGGATTTCTATGGTGTTTAATAAAGTGTGAAGTCACTAAACATTGTTTGGCGATATCAATGCAAAGGAGGAGACATTCATTTATAATATTGGTGCTGAGCTCTTTTGGCCGCCCATCAGGAGGATGAGTGCTGGAAAAGTAGATCTCGGGGCAAAAAAGTTTGGTTTAAGCGTTTACCGGCGTCAGGTGCCTCAAGGGTTAAACATCAAAGACGTCAACAAACCTCGATCAAAAGCGAGCCTCACGTCCTCGATGTGCTCCGAGAAGCCAGACACTCTGTACAGACCTTCAGATTTCATACCTGCGACACATTTGCGTGTTACACATCTGTGGACGTGGCGCACGCGTGAGTCCATCCTCCACCATCTCACCTCGGAGCTCGATCTCTCGGATGCAGAGATCCACCACCATGGGCCTCGGCGTATTGTGCGCTTTGACTAATGTGGTGAGGTCACAGCTGAACACTTTCTTGATCCGCCGCAAGTCCGGTTGGCAGTCGCTGGGAACCAGTTTGGAACACTGTTTGTGTACATTCAGCCCGCAATCTAGAGGAAGGAGATAAAGAAAGGGCCCTCATCTTGGCGCGGGTGATAACGTAGACACGGCGACGGGATTAAGAACGAGTGAAAGTCATGTGCATTGTCACATGATTGTAGATGAAAACAAATACGGCAGCAGGAAGTCTGGGTTAACATGTTGAGTGTAGGTTTGGATTAAAAAGATGTCCTTTTGCATAGATGTATCAGAGGAGAAATGGACAGTTAAAAAGGGAGTGAGAACGGGTAAACATGTTCCTCCTGGATCCAAAAGCACATGAGGTCTGATGATACAGGGTATGCCCCAGGCTTATCAGCACGGAAAATGCATTAACAACAAACACTGTGTTTGGGGGGAAAGCCACAAGGTCTTGACTTGTGTCTTTGGACTGAATAGGAAATCTTGTGATCTCTTATTTTTAGTAATGTTTGACCCGTCTGTAACCTTTCACAGTTACATAACCCATTTACATATTTTTTTCTTGCAATGACTGTTGTGGATTGACAGACAAAAACCCTGAACAGCGTTTGGTGTGATCATGCACTAATAGATGTCATGACCACTACAACATGAACTCATTTCCCCGTTTTTAATGTTGTTTTTAGTACAGACATTGAATCCCATGTACTTACTGGTATTTTATTTTCAAATGTTTGCAAATGTTGAGTTTTGCAAAAGGAAGGGCTAAAAAGGTCTAGTACTAAATTAATTAAGCACTAAAGTACTAAATCAATTGATTAATTTGGGTATATATATATGGCAGGTATTGAAGTAATTGATTACTTTAGTAAATCAAGTACCAAAACAATCAATTAGGTACTTAGTGCGTAAGTGATTGAACACTTTAGTACCTTAGTAGCTGAAGTAATTGATTATTTTTAGCATATTACCTAAAGTAATCAATTCCTAAACTAAAGAAGAAGAAACTAAAGAAATGGATAACTAAAACTGTTTAGTACCTAACGTAATTCCTTCAGTGCTTAAATACCTAAAGAATTTTATGACTTGAGTTTTTGATTACCTAAAGTAAATTACTTTAGTACCTGATTATCTAAAGTAATCAATTACTCTAGTGATGGATTATCTATCATTATCTCAATTGCTTTAGTGGATGATTACTAAAAGTAATCAATTACTTTAGTACTGTATTTTGTCTTGCCAAAAATAAAATAAAATAAAATAAAAAAATTGGCTGATGCGTCATGACCTTGAATGACTTTCAGTCCACAGCTGACTATTTTCAAGAGTTAAAAAAGTGAACTTTTTACCTCCAATTGTGTTTGAAAGCATTTGAATTATAAAAATAGGTAAAATAGGTCAATCATAAGTGGAATAGACAGCCCTCTATGCTGCTATCTTGTAGTACCAATTTGATTCTCAAGAAACCACCACTTCCGAAGCAAACCAACCGATCTCATAATTTACAGTGTGTGATGTCAAGATGTCAATCATTCTTGTGCACTCCTGTGCGCACCACTGCAGCCTTGCGTCGTTGGGCTATTATCTGATATATATTGGACTTGAAGAGCTCTGCTGGAACTATTGCAGAGTATCCAACTCCAATTACCAAAACTAGCTAAAAAGAAGAAAACGGAAAGATGCCGTGACAAAACGAGGTGCTGTCTCTCACCGGTGGAGCTATCAACATGAATTTTGAGCTTTTGACTAGGGTGAATTGGAAAAGCAATTTTGAAACCAGTTAACACACTTCATTGCTACATCTACAAAGGCAAGTTAAAACCATGCAAAGCAAAAGCCACAACAGCCAGAAATGCCACTGGCTTTTCTGGGACCGATCTCATGTGACGACTGAGAAGCAAGTCTGCTGTGTTCACACCCACTACGGCGCAAACGCCTGTTTTTACCGATGTACGGCTACGGAAATACAAAAAGAAGAAAAAAAAAAAAAAACATTCACGAGCAAAGTTGGTGTATACAAGTGATAGTAATGAGTGAGCGCTCCGTCATGGAGTTACCTAGGCAGCGGACACCTTGGGCAATCAGGCCCCACATGAAGTTGGCACAGTACTCGCACCAATGTGGCCCTCGAAAGGTGTGTACCTGCAGGTGGAGACCTCGTCATTACAGGCACATAAACACACAGTTGAGCATTGCACCTCTATGTCAAAAAACAAACAAACAAAAAAACACACACTTTTGAAGGGCTGCACAGAGCTTACTTTGTGATTCGACGCTACGGGAGACGGGGGCCCTGAGTGGTCGAAAGGAGAGCATATGTACATATGAGGCAGATTAAAGGATTTGCGATTACGCGTCTGGCATCTGCTGCTCGGCAATCAGATACATGGATACAAATCTGCAAGCCCAAGTAACATATGTGCATCCCAAAACATTATGAGGATGACACCTGTGTGCAGTCAAACACACACACCATCGATATGTGGGACGAATGAAGGGGACACATGGCAGGTGCTGAGAGATTCGCTTTTCTTCTCTTTTCCAAGTCATAAGAACTGCAGATTGGATTACTTTTACCCAAGGTTGGAGTAAATATTTTGACGCAACATATCAGGTGGAATACTGAATTTGGCTCGGCTAAAGCTGGTCACAATTTTTGACAGTTTAGTGTATTAAGTTGAAGTTTAAATTAACATTCATGGAAAAAGGGCTGTCAAAAGACACTCTAAAAACAGTTTGGTCGCACCAAAAAACCCAAATGACAGAAAAACAAAACAAAAAGAAAAAAGAAAACAGGGCTACAACTTGGGTCAGTTTGACCAAACCTTCTGTGTTGTTATTGTTAAAAAGCCCCAAGTTTTGAAGTTATTTTATATTAAAAAAATTAAAAGTAGGTAACAATTACCTAAGTAGTGGATTTGTCCCTTTTTGACCCAACACAGTTGAGTCAAAGATGGACCAATTGGCTACTTATGTCGATTTTTCCAAATTTTCTTCGTTGTTTTGTACAGAACAATGCAAAAAAAAAAAGTGTTTTGTGTACTATTTTTCATGTTTTTATATAAAAACAAACCAAGCATTTTTTTTACTCTTTTGTTAAGTTTTGCTTCTAATTTATCCAAGTAGAAGATTGTACCCATTTGGGAAAAACACTCTAAAAACAGGCCAATATGATACTTAGGTCAATTTGTTCCAAGTTTGTTGGTAACTTTGTACGAAACAAGATTTTCTCCATTGTTTTGTACAAAATAACCCACTATTTATGATTGTTTGAAAAAAAAACTACTTTTTTATTGTTTTGTACACACTGATCCAGTGGGGTGCAAAAGAACCAAGGAAGTTGGATCAGCTTGTTTGAAGTCATGGATCAGTTCATTTTTAAACCGTTGGGTTCTTTTGGGCCAAGTGATTTTAGATACAATTTATTGCAGTAGGGAATCTCTTTTTTTTAAATGTTGCTGTCTGATTTATATCAATTTAAAATAAACACAAAGCAGCAAAAATGTCCTTAAAAGGGCAAAATATTGCCAGGATTTGCAGTAAATGTGCCAAAGCAAATTAATATGAAGCTGGTGGCTTTATGTACTGTGAGTAAAGCTGGGTCCAAAAACTAATAATAATAATTTGGGTCAAAAAAAGACAGACCTTACTTTTTGACTTGGTTTATATTTGATCTAAATGTTTTAGAGTATTAAATATGTGAAAAAGTGAACTTAAAACTAGTTCAGTCTAGAGACCGTATGAGTGGTTACAGCTATAGTCGAGGACATAAAATGGTCCATTACTTTATTTGGGGTCAATAGACTAAAACAAAGAGCATCAAATCAATGATGATCAATGCGCTCCGCTATTAATGGGTTGTGCTCGCTTCTGTCCATTAGTTAAGTACATAATGCAGGAAGTTAACTGTGCGCACTCCAATCAAAACAACACATAGCACAAACGACACTTTGTCTAGACATGAAAAATTTTGCAAAATCTGTATTTTTATAAATCAGCTCACCTTGAAATTGTGGATCTTCTCGTAGCAGCGCTGCTTCTCTGTGGCATCTTTCAAAGCGCTCTGCCGCACCAGAGAAGATGAGATCTGTGGACAGGAGGCCAACAGTTTGATAGGCTTCCACAAAATTGTCCCTTTGCTCCCCAGTTTGACTCCCAGTGCAAAAGCTAGCAGTTCCTGTCGCTTCCGCTCTTGTCTTTTGGCCTTGTGTTTGGCCAGCTCCCCAGCCTCTAAACCGGACTTTTCCCATAGACCCTCCATCTCCTCCGGAGGAAGATGCGGAAGGGAGCTGGCGTCGAACACTCTCGACTGACGGATGATAGCGAGGGGGGCGGCTCCGCTTCTGGCCTGAGAGAGCGTCGGCGGGGAGGGAGCCGAGCAGGGGGAACAAGACGAGTGGTGGGTGGCCTGAGGGCTGGAGTGTGCCTCGCACAATGGCCCTCTTTCACACGCCCAGAAAGGAGCGAGAGAGAGAAAGGTCTCTATGAAAGGGAGGGGCCGTGGATGGGGGGGGGGGTGTTGCTGTCAGGACTGTTTCACACAGCTCAACAGCTCTGTAAAGCAGGATCAATAGTGCAGACGCCCTCTTTATATCACAGAGCACTCTCACATTAGCTCACTGCCTTCCGGACACACTCCACTCCACTTAGCTGCAGATTCAAATGCCAGCAGCTCGCAGAGAGCCAAGCACCAGGGCCTCCTAAATGTGTCACCACGAAAACAGACCCAAGATTACTGGGCCGGACAGATGAGGAGCCTCCGAGATCATGACCTCCATCTTTTGTCGGCTAGCTGGTGGAATTCCCCACCCTGCCGACCTCATGGGGTCTTCCAGAAACAGCGGCTCAGGATTTCCACCAGTCACAAGAAAATCTCAGGGCCAGACCAATAACTGGGGGTGGGTGTGGGGGGGATTACTGCCATAATCCTGACATAGGGAATAATCCTAGAGTGCTCCGATCCATGTAAAAGAGCAAAGGAAGCTCATTTGCTGCCCGGCAGCCATACGGTGGTTAACCAGTGGGGGGCTGTTGCTATGCTCAACATGAATTTGCGCACGTAAGCAAGTACTTAACTGGGCAAGAAGCCTGTCAACTACCCCTAACATCATTTCATTATAGTACAATATATTACGCAGAGGGGTCCGTTTTACCAATTTTTGCGGGTGCATCAATCATCAGCGCCCAGGGCCCTTTTCCGTAATCATCAATTTGCTCTATTTTCAAGCAGAACCAAAGGGTAACGGGCAGGTCGTGGGTTTGTCATTTTATTTTACCCACTCTTCTGTCGTCACTTCGTAAGCATGAAGTCCCATTTTACAATTTTTTGCTGGTCTGCCTTTTGTGGGCAAACCGACAGCGTGCCCGCCTCTGCCGGTGAGTGAATATTACGATGATGGTGGAGCACTCTCTTTCTGTCACTGCCGAGTTTATTTTTTAGGTTTCTCGTCATCCCTCGATCATCAGCAAAAACGGGCGTTTGTCAGAGGTGACTGACTACCCCCTTGTACAATTATTATCGTGTGGACCAATTAACATATGAGGACAAACCCACACAAATGACATGCCACAAAGTAATGAATAAGCATCTGAAAAGATAAACCGTGCTAAAAAACAAACTCATTCGTACAGTAGAACCTCTAAAGTCAAACAATTGACTGTGATTGACTTGTGTTGATTGACTTTCAAAACAAAATTTCACCCAGGCAATAAATCAGAGTTCAATCATTCCAGGCTTAAACTGCTGCCATCATAAAAGCTTTGTTTACCATAAAGGGATGTCAAGTCAAGTCAAAAATCTTCCTTACAATAATATGTTCTATGTGCACTCAATAGTTGAATTATAATATTCAGATTTCTTTTGTATTTGTGTACAGTACGCAGCAAAATCTACACGTTTTTATCCATCCCTCGGTGTGGCTTTTTCGCCACTTGCTGTTGACTGATAATGACATCAGAGTCAGTGTTCAAGTACCATCTGAGTGTGGTCATGTGACCATGGCAAGCTGAGCCGTGATTGGTCATTACAAGTGGCAAAATGGACGCACTTTGAAATGGTTGTGTTTGCCGCTTAATCCATGTACTCCAAATGCAACTTTAATCAGAATACACGTGAAAATTTACACGTGCAACGTATACCATGATCAAGATTTTTTTTATGACAACTTCCCGTTTAATGTCAAGTATAAACAGAAGTTATTGAAGCAGTTGAAAAAAAAAGCGTGTGTTGAACCTCTCCCCATCTAAAGACAGCTGACACAACAGAAAGGATCAGGGAAGTGCTTGTTGCCAAGCTTTTACGGTCATTTTCTAGCATTTGTTGGCCATTATGCTTAACATAATTTGTGTATACAAGTTTTGGTCACACAGTATACTACTTACAGACAATGTTGATCATTTTTATGTTCAATTTGCTATCATTACAGGTTTCATGTTTCCATTATTGAGAAACTTTGCTGACATATCACATGACGCCATGATGATGGTTTGAACTCCGATTTTTGAGAACATTGATTTCAGGGGATTTTTGTGGGATTCCAGTTTGGCTTTGGAGTTTCCACTGCTTTTTCTTTTTGTTAAGAAGTCTTTGTGTAAAGTTTAAGCATTGCTACAAAGACTGACACAACAGGTGAAGATACTTGTCATTGTTGGTGACATTCTTTGAGAGGACCCACGCATACCGGAGGATACAGTTTAGCATACAAGTCAGGAGGGACGGAGGAGAAATATACCACTCTGAGATATTTTCGCCTCAAGGGGAAGGAGGGAGTGGGGGACGTGGACGTGGGCTGAGCTTTGTCTGCGGGCAGATGGCCTCTTGTCTGGCCAAAGAAAAAGCATGGAAGAAAAGGACAAAAGGTGGTCACACACAACAAGCTCCGCTTTCTTTTGTAGTAGCTTGACTCCTTTATTACTCGTCTTTGTGAAGGCACTGCTGAGTGGACTCCTGTGAGTTAGAGCTTGCAATCGTGGCATAACGACACAGTGGTCACTGACACGGCGAGACAACGGAATGAACCCCCGCACATTCGAGACAAAACATCTCAAACAAATCACAGAGGAAACTCGCAGTGAGACAAAGTTGTCACACTCTTGGAAATAAATGGAAGCAAAAGACGGAATTGTTTGTCTATAGGAGGATGTATGTTTATATAACAGCAACCGTTTTCAAATGGAGGTAGGTGAAGACACTTTAGGGGGTGGATGAGATTTTAACAAGATTTCTGCAGGTATCAGCAAATCTAGTTGAATACTTTTTATTGGTGTCACAGGAAATGATTAAAAAGATTATTGTGAGAAATAATTATTTCAAGTAGAATTCCTGGTATTGCCTGCTAAAAGCTTTTTTGTTTTGGTTTCAAAGTTTTCTTTTGAAATTGTAGGCTCGTCACCTGTCTGTTGAGAGGGTTTTTTTTCCCTTTCCCTAAGTGGTGTCACAGGAAAAGATTAAAAAGATTTTTGTGAGAAATAATTATTTCAAATAGGATTCTGGTATTATACGTCAAATCTTTCTTTTAGTTTTAAAGTTTTCTTTTGAAGTTGTAGGCTTGTTCACCTGTCTGTTGACATGATCTTTTCCCTATCCCAAACACATCTGTTTCTTACTCATTCAACTTATTTGTGAGTGAAAATTTGACGCTCGAGCGACTAAAATGTATCCAAGAGAATCCAACACGTTTTCAAAATGATAGTTTTGTCAAATAAAATATTTTTCTGACTTGGATAATTCATAAAACGGAAAACGTTTATTACTTCAGGTGCAGCCCATGCAGCCCGGTGCAGGTTGATCCACGGACTTGTACTGGACCGCGGACCAGTGGTTGGGGGACCTCTGTCTTAGACTAAAATTTATGGGGGAGAGACTTGGAGCAAAAGTAGGAGGAAAGTAGTGCACTGCTGCTACATACAGTATAGATTTAAGTAAATAAATAAACAAATGTTTTCTCTTTTCAAATGCAAAAAAACATATATGTATATTTTGTATCCAAATACTTGAAAATGAATTCAGATAGGATATTCAAATAGCAAAAATATTCAATAGCTGCGTCCCTACTTTTTGCCTTTATTTAATTTTCATGTGGATGCACATTTCCCAGCAGAGAAGCCTGAAATGAATCAAATCTGCTAGAGATACCACATTAAATGCAGTGCCAAAGTTGAAAAAAATCATACTTAGATGGCACAACACTCTGTTTTAAGTGTGTGTTTTTCCTGAAAAAAATATTTCAGAGTGGTACATTATCGAAAAAGGTTAACTGAAACTAAAAGATTAACTCACTAAAAATGTGCACAGAAATTTTGAGAACTAGAGCTTACTTTTGAGATTTTCATGCCATTAAATAAAAGGCCTAGTTACTGACAGAGCAGGTCATTATCTGAAAAAACAACACAACCATTACTGTGAAAATCATTCCAGGGCAAGTAACCAGGCCAGCCTGACCGGCACCTCACTGATATCCAGCCAGTCAGCATGGTGAGGAGCAGGAGGAATGTGGTAGAGGTCTGACCACATTCAGCATGCAAAAAGGAGATAAATCTGCAGGCTGAGTTCCTTTTTTGGCCTCTGGAAAGCATTTTGGTTGCACTAGGAGCCAGAGCCATGTGGAGGTGCGTTAAAAGGGTAAATACGGGCTCATATTGACCATACAGTGAAGCCACTGTGCAGCCAAAGCCTCAGGGTGCGGCTGTGTGAACGGTAAACATGAAGGTCAAAAAGACCTTTCCACATTTAAAAGGTAAGCTGTGCTTTTTGGATAAATCTAATTTAGGTTTAAAAAAATGGTGCAAACATCACCTGACAGCTCAGATCATTGTGCGCAGTATAAAAAAAATGATCAAAAGGAGCTGTTGACATGCTGAAATATACACTGGAGGACTTGACTCACATGGCCATAGATGATCATTGGCTGGCATCCACCGAGGCATTGTAAATCAATCGATGACACATTGATCGATGGCCATTTGCCGTATTAATGTCTTGAGTGTCAGGTTACAGAGAGCAAAGCGATGACTGATGCTGATACCACAGCTGATGCACATGCTCACAGAGTTGGTTGTCATGTGTCTGTCAATAACAAAATCCCCCGGAGGGATTCATGCTCACTACACATAGACGCTAGCATTCATTAAATGTCATGAATTTGTTTGGAGAAATAACATGCTGTGAATCAAAGGAACACTAACAGGCCATTATGGAGCACATAGTTAGATCGCCCCCTAGTGGAGGGATACACTTTGCTTCCTTCTTAGAGGTAAGACATTGACAGACAATTACGGAACTAACTATCGACAGTGCCGGTGAACACAATGTGCTTTTTGTCTAAGTGTGGATCAGTGTGTCTGATATGCAAGCCAGGGAGAGCAAAGGCCCCCAGTCCCCTTGCTCATCATTACTTTTCAGAGGAGGCAATGAAGCATGCCAGCAGCTACACACCAGGGGGCAGCTAACTGATAATGTGCACTTAACTCCAGGACAACACGTCCTCTAAAATCACTTTGTGCTACTATTTAAAAAAAAAAAAAAAGTTCAGTAGGGCAAAGGTCGATCAAAATCACAGTATTACTCTGTTCTGTATTAAAAGGCTCAGATCACAGATACAAATCGTACTGTATGATTGTAAGGAACAAAGTCTATGACTATGCAATGCAATTAGCGAAGCCTCAGGGTAGGGAGTTAACTTTCCTTTGCCGACAGTATATGGCTGCTTCAATTAGTTTCATAACAGAGTACCAGTCATCATGTTGGAAACAACTTCAAAGACAAAATGTCAAGCTATAAACTTTTGATTATGCGCAGTTGTGAACTGAAATTCAAGTTCATTCCAAGGTATAACTCAGCATCCATATCATAAAGCTGACTGAAAAAAGAACCAAAATGTTCAAAGAATCTAAATCATATCGTATCTTCTGCTTTGATTATTATTTTTGTTCACCAAAATAATCCCATCAGTACGATGACAAAGTATTTATTTTTTATAAAGTGTTTATCTATAAATCAATAAATGAATTAAGGAGGGTGTTTCCAAACATAAATGCGGGCTCTGGGAGAACATGCAAACTCCACTCAGGACACAGGAAGGTCTGGAGTGAACTGTAATTGAACTCGGGACTCTGAACTGTGAGGTGGACGTGCTAACCATTCTTTCACCGGGCTGCCATGCAACAACTAGGGCGGGGGAAAAAAATGGCGCTATTGTAAATCGCCCGCATTACATGGCACTATGTTTTTCATGTTTGAAAAAAAAAAAAAAAACACCAAAAAAAGAAAGTCAATCGAGAACACAGCAAATGATGCTCACGCTAGGAAGATGATCAAGTTGAAGACCGTTTTCATGACCTGGCTACGCGTACGTACATTTCATGCATTTATTTGAATCATTGAATGGCTTTCTCACAACATTTGGCTGTTTGATGAAAATACAGTGGCTTGACAGGCAGCACATTCTCCCTATGTCTCATTGTACTTTTGGGACAACAAGCTAAAAAGAAAATAAACTGACTTCTTCCCATGGTTACTGCCCGGTTAATGTGTCTATTCTGCCTGGGCCATTCTACTCTTCCCTGCCTAAAAGGAGAGAGGGTGAATACCGCAAGCCTAAGTAAGCTGAGCAAGTCAGACTGTCGCTGGCTACAGAATCTGCATACGTGAGTGACACACCTCAGATGTGTATTTTCCTTCACGGTATTTACTGAACCACAATAACGCTCAACATTTTATGGCGATCATTGTCAAAGAGGAGATATTAGTAGTTAATTATATTTTGGTGCTGAGCTGTATTTTTGCATCGCTGGTTCTTGGGATAGCAACAGTGCTCCTTACAAAAATTCCAGAGCCACCCCAATAGATCACGGGTGGTTGGCTGCTGGAAACATAGATCTCGAGGAACCTCTGCTCTATCCATAACTCACCTGTTCATCTCTCACAAAGGCGACCCTGTGCGACTCCGTGCGTCCGTGGTTGAGCCTGTGCACCATCTTGTCCTTTAGCAGCGAGCTGTACCCAAGGTGCTCATAGATGGGGTTTGCAGTCATTTTGGCGATGTACTCCGCCGCCTTGGTCTCGATGTACAAAGTGATGAGAGCGTCCGTGACAAGATCATGCACGGACTCGAACCTCTTCTCAGCGACAAAGTGCTTGCCATCGTAAAACAGCCTGTAGTTGAGCGTCTGTGGCCCAAATCTAGATGGAGACAGTTTGTGTCCAGTAGTGACAAATCAGGTGAGTGTATGAGTTTTGTGACTAAAAAAAAACAACAAAAAAAAAACAAGATGGATTTTGTCCACTGCTGATGCACACTGAAATATTTTAGCTGTTAAATATACAATAGACAAAATACTGCATTAATTTTGAGATAAAAAAAAAAAACTACGTAAGTATCCTTTTAAAATGTATTTATGTGAGTGATTGATTTCAAAATTAGGTAATCAGCAAAGTAACTGAATGACTTTCTAAAGAAAGAAACTAGTAAAGTAACCAAAATACTTTTTTATCTATGGCACCGCTGCTCATACCTTAAAGCCAATGTATGTGTCCCAGGCTGTCTTTGGCTTTCCCTGATCAAGTAGGAACCATCAGCCGCCCTGAGAAGTTCATCTGCATACTCTCGGGAGATCATGCCATGAAATCTGGGACAAAATTACAAGATATTGAAATTTGTTATTTTTTTTTAAGTCACTTTTCCTCTTCCCCCAAAACGCAAGTTTTCAGAAGTACAGTAATTAGATTTAAACTCACTCTCGGCCGTAGTACTTGGGCCTGCTCTCCATCTGTGGAGCAGAAAGGACATAGTCGCTCGAGCTCTTTGTTAAGACAACTAAATTGCACAACATGTTTTCAAACACATCCATGTGAAGTATCATGGCCGTGACATTTTAAGATTGCTGCAACAGATTGACGAAAGCGTTACAAAACACCCTTTTATATGAATGCAAACGTTGGCATGAAGACTTTTTAAAGCTAGCTTGTATGTGCACATGGCCTATTTTCAGTGTGCCAACTTCAACGGCTGTCACATGCACAATAGGTAATTGCTATCCATCGCCAGGGGAACCACTTTACAAATACGCACCATTACACTTTACTGTTATAACATTGTGACTGTTCAACATTAAGAGGTCCATCAAGTCTGAAAATTGAGTGAGGGCTACAAACAAGAGACACAAAGGGAGTCTTTCAATGAGTGTTTGGTCAACCAAAAATGTGAGTATACAAATAGTCCTTCTCGTCTACCTCTCCAGTGAGTGATCTACTCACCTCTTTGGGACATACGATCCTTTTCGGCCTTGGGGCCTCCTGCTGTAATTGGTACACTGTTTGAGAGACATATGTGGATTTTAATTAAGGCTTGCGCGTGTGGAGTTTGGTGCAAGTTGTAATTACTTAAAAATAGTAGATTGGGACCCAAAAAAATCGCCGATGTACATTTAAGAGGAGGTAAACTAAATTATAAGCTGCTTGACAGCAGCAAGTGTGGCCCGGGCCTATAAAAGGGTAAACTCTTGAAAAGAGAAAAATAACCAGTCAAAACTATGCAGAAATTCTTTTCAACTCATTCATTGCCAGTCCAGTTAAAATAGATTTTTAACACACATGGACACAATTGTTCGACGCTACGGTAACAAAGAATGATTTATCCCATCAAGTATTTTTTTTTTTTTAAATAATCTACAAAGGATGAATGTGTGTTGAAGAGAGTGGATGTAACACAATGCAAAATACCAACAATCACCAACAACAAAATTTGTTATGCTAACCAGTAAGCAATGATTGAACTTTACTTCATTTTTGTCACACTTATTTTGGAAAGGATCCCAAACCTTCTCCCTTGCTGCCATTGTAACATTTCATACAACTGCAAGAAAGTAGAAAACGGTAGCGCAAACATGGTTGTGGCTAAGCTTTGAGGCATATATTTTTAGACATTTTTTTTTAAAGTTGACTACCTGACTTGGGTGACTTTTTTTTCTACAGCCCTATTGAAAATGTCAATTAAATGTCTATTGAGAGTTGACACTTGAGCCCTAAGCAACCGTGATATCATGTTCAGTTGAAAGCACAAGACAAGCAGCTGCCCCCTTAGACGGTTAAAAACAGACGCTTAATTTAGATTCAACAAATATTAATCGGAATGCCATGTTTAGACCAGATTATACCACAAAGCAAATTTTTGGATTGACTTCCTCTTTAAAGTGCCATTAACTATTGTGTAACAATGTACTCATTTACAATTATTTATTTCAACATATAATAAATTGAATTAAACATATTTCACTTGTTTTTAAATTAGATATGCTAAGACCTTGGACAATTGCTGTTCACAGAAATATGCCATTATAATGAAACATTGATTCATGAAGGCAGTGAGGTTTTAGGAATACTTTTAGCAGACCACACAGCCATCAATACTGTATATCCTCAATCTTGAGCTACAACAGGGTGTCCAAACTACAGCCCGGGGGCCATTTGCGGCCCGTCATCCACATTTTTGCGGTTTGCGGTATATGTAAAAAATACAATTTGACATGACTCGTAATGCCATTTAAAAAGGTAATAAATACATTTGATGGTAGACACCTTTAGAAGTGGGAAGAAAAAAATATTTTATTCGTGTTTGCCCTGTTTAATATAATTTAAAGTAAAACAACAACACAAAAAAGATTGCACGGCCCTTATGCCTTTCCATTTTTCCTTATCCGGTACGCAAAGGAAGACGTTGCAGCAAATAAGTCGCGTGTGAGACTGAGCGTGCTGTTTGTTACAGCTGGAAGGGAACAAGCTTCCCTTACTGTGTCTTGTTTCATGTTTTTGTCAAACTGACTTCAGTTCTGGACATCGTCCATCCCTTTGACACAGTAAGTGCTGATGAGACCACAGAGGGACAAGAGATAATTATTAGAAAAATATGCAGACGTTCAATATATGGAAAAAAAATGCAAAAGGAAATTGCTACAATGTGTCACAGTTTCCATTTGCACTCGTGTTGCTCCCCAGTCGAAATGATTGCAGTCACATCAAATATGGACGAGTGGATCCATTTGCTCCCACAAGGCAAAAACATTGGATGCTGAAGTGGGCGTAAGGAGGATGTTCAGAGCCTCTTCACAGGGAGAAAATCGTATTTACTCCAGCGAGGGTAACCTATTTTACTTTTTGTGTCTTTTGTGGGTGAGTGCCGTGCTTGTGTTTATGTTGCTATGCTTTAAAACCTGATTTGGTTTTTCATTCATTTCTTTTAGGATATGGTTTGGCTTCATTAACAAATATGTATCACTACTACTATTTAAAAAAGGCATCACTGTTTCCGTACACACAATATTGGAAGAGCATGCGGATGGTTTAGAAATGATAAATACATTTTCCACACAGAGGGTAATTTCATTGTTAATCGTTATACTCACAGTAGGACTTCCATATTGGTGGTTGGTAATCCTCAGGGTCTGTTAAAACACAAAATGGGAAGCAGGTCACTGTGCCGCTCTCAACAGTGTAAATATACTTCTAATCAGCATTTCTGCCTCAAGGACAATCAATACACGTCTGCTGGCTTTGTTTAACATCATTCCGACTCATGCTGGATCTATGGCGTCGGCCCGCAGGATAGAACATTTGGTGCTAATACGAGGTCATTAAATGATACAGGAACAAATTCCTAACGCCAATTCACAGTGCTTCCTGACCAAAATTAATCGTACAGTAGAAAGGTAGGACAAAGTGTTCATCAAAAATGGAATGGTTTTATTTCTAAAAAGTACATTGAATGTTATTGTAAGCCATTGCAACATTACGCACATCTGGAAGCTTATCACCACACTTAAATATGGTAAAATTTAAAGAAACATTTTATGAATAAGTTTATAAAGTTGAGATAAAATAAAGAATTAAAAAAGTACAGGGATGTATATTTAGCAATTTTCAGGAGTAAAAAGTTACTCTTTTGTTCATACTTACGTAATTTGATAATTTCACTATTCTTGATATACAATTACTACCTTTAAAAACGCGTTTTGCTACTTTGTGTTGGCTCAGGTAACTAGGCCTGGGGAAAGAAAAGGTCAACCAAGTCCCATAAGATGACTTAAAAAATAGGTCGACCAAAAATATTCGCTTCGGAACTCTGCAAAATAAATTAAAAAACCTGACTGATTTAGTAGTTTGTGGGCTTTCATTAAAGGTAATAGCACATGGAGCTTCACTAAAGAAAACAAAGAACCTCCCGAAAAGTACTTGGGCTGTATTATCTGACAATATAATACAGTATAAAAAAAAAAACAATCTATAGAGGCATGATATTAGGTGCTCTATTTTTCACCAGTGGGAGGTAGTCAAGTACAACAATACCCAGCCTGCTTATCAAGAAGAAGACAATGACAAAGAAGAACAGGAAGTTATTGATCTCGTAGTAGTTAACCTGCAGCTCTACTCTCAGATTTACTCAAGGAACATTGTTGAGGAAATTATAAGCGACTTTCAGGACACTGTTACAAGTTTATGATAAATATAAATTGTATGTGTGAACAAAATAGTAGTTTAAGTTTATTGACTTTCAATGGTAATTGCTAGCATGCTAATGCTAATTAAATGAGATCAAATCACATTCAACCTTAGTAGATTATTGAAAAAAAAAACTCAATTAGTCAATGGAATAAGAAAAAGGATAAATGATGTGAAAAAGATTCAATAGTGACAGCCCTTGTAACAAACCATTTTCAGTTGACAGCACAAGCAAATTTATTTTTAAAAATATTAACAATAAGCAACAGTTTAGTTTTAAATCAACTACGGACAAACTACTATTTTTTTGCTGCAGAAAATTGCTATTACCCACTTAAAAGCAAAGGCGGCGGACTAAAAAGTAGATTGCGATTGCCGCTGGGCTATGATTCCTTTGTATATAAATAGTAGTAATTGTACCGAAGAATAACTGATAAATACCATCTCCCAACTTTATTGCAGCTATAGCAAAAGAACTCTTAATTATCAGCGATGTCATTAAGGTTGACCTCAGCCTTGTTGACAAAACAATACAGAGAAGTTGAGCGTAATATCCTTGAGCTGCTGGGGGATTTACTTGGTGAATAATGAATCATATCAATCCAGAGGATATGCATTCTTTTGCTCGCCACACCCTTCAGGCCTGAGGTGGCAAAATGAAACACACCTGAGCGCTCCGAGGGATTAATAGTGTCAACCAGTAAGCACTTGTTGGATGTGGCTACTGCAGAAAAGGCTGTAAAATATTATCAAACCTGAAAGCGCATCGCCAACTCCTGCTGTCTTTCTTTTAACATGGCGGATAGTTTTATTTATGACTATTTCTTTCTTGTGCTGTTTGTTCTACTCAGTGCTTGACGATACAATATGGCACAAATCCAAAAGCTTGCGGCGCTCACTCAAAAGCTTGTTGCCGTTTCTCATCGTGAGAGACGCACAGATCTTGAGAGAATGCCCCTACTTTAAATAAGCAGTTATTATTTTGAGCTGGGGTCGATTCAGTTTTTATAAATGCCTTACATTTATAACATTGTAGGGTTCAATTTCTTATTGTGCTTTGCTGAGCATAGCACTTGCAGCCTGAAAGATTTATTCCACTGCAGCTTGTTCAAAGAATTTGATTTCATCTGGTTGCCTGCCAAATACTCTCTTTTAATGTAATTCTTCAAACCCACCATCCTGGTTTTTCCAGATTGCGCAGCATGGGATCACACCAACACATCAGGATGTACACTCAAGTGAATATAAATAAAGAGGCACAGATGATGCAAATATCCCAAAAAGATCAAAAGGATTCTCGGATTAAGTGTCTAATGATATGGGAGAACGCGAGATGACACAACTGGAGGCCTTTTCCCGCCTCAAAGGGAAAGCAATTAAGGCACTTCGCCTACAGTTCTTCAGTCAAAGGCACTCATTAAAATAGTAATCATGTTTACTCAAGCGACAAAGAGAATATATGATAAAGGACGACCCAATTTTCTTACTTGGTATACATTACTTTAGAGCATGCATTTTTGTGACCTGTGGGTATACAAACACTCATGAAAATGCAGCTATGCTATGTGACATCCAGGTGCAGCTCTCCCTTAAAAAAAAAAGAGAGGGAGAAAACTTATTTCTATGTCTTGAACAAAGAAAAGAGTAAAAGGACGACAATATTCAAATTCCCTTCACACAGATTGAAATAATCTATTTTGTTTCTAAAAATTTTGATTTTAACTGCTGCAGAAAATAACATTTCCATTATCCAGCAAAACTTCAATATTAATATAACCGTAAGATATTTTTGATTTTCCAGATTTGTCTGTCACAGCGTACGCACAGCCAATCAAAGTGGTTGAATGCAAATCGAGGGAGCCATAAAAAAAAACCTCACTTTTGCATCCCATACAATTTTCTGCACTGAATTTATATATATATATATATATATATATATATATATATATATATATATATATATATATATATATATATATATATATATATATATATATATATATATATATATAGTGAGAGAGAGAGAGAGAGAGAGAGAGAGATCGGGGTTATTAGGCTAATGATATGATCGAAATTGACTTCCTGTGTGACTCTCGTTATTGTTCTATTTCTGTATTTCTATTTATGTTTTAGAGGCCAGCATGATGCCAGTGTCAATGTACCACATGACAAACACATTGTCCAGCTGCGTTTTTACTATTTTTCATAAAGTGAATCAACCACCAGAACTGGTGAGGCATTGAAATATTATGTTTTGGACAGATTGTCCTCTCAGTCAGTCAGCAGTGTTAGAGCCAAGTCACAAATAAACCACAGTGGAGGCCATATCACTGCCGCAGGGGGGGAAAAAAAAAAAACAAAAAAAAACATTCATTTGCATTGTAGAGCTGATAAAACATTGGCTTTTTCACACTGGCCTTGGAGGAAGGATGCGTCCTTCATGGTTGTGTGTGATGGGAATTGGTAAACAGAGAGGGCAATATTAATGTCGTAATGTTCAACCCCCCAAACTGGACCAAACCCAATTTACCTACCTACCTCCCTACCAAAAACGTGCCTTAAAATTCAATAATTTTGATTTCCTCCCCTATATTGAAAATGTACACTGAAGCCATCCAAACTATATAAAAACACACAGCAAGCATTCCCTAAAGTGAGAGATGCCATTCAAATAATATAAAAATATGTTTTAGATTATGAAGTCTTCAAAGTAGGCACGTCATTGCACATCTTCGTGTATTCTCAGTTATCTTTATGACGTGGATTTTGTTTTATGACATGAAACATCTTTCAGACCACAGCTGTGCATTTTCAAGTTTTAATATCTAGAATTCCTTGATCTCCTCGTGTGCTTGACAGCATATAATTTAAAGTTAATTTCAAGGTTTTTCCAAACTTTTGACTGGTGCTGTAAATATTTTATATGGATTTAATTTTGTTCATGTATATTTTACATTAAGACAACTAAAAGGTTAGTAATGTTTGTTTACCTTATATGGTAATACTAGCATGCTAATGCTAATCAGTCAGCATCCGCAAATTTTGTTGACGTTCAAAAATTCATATGTAAAGAAGATAATAAATGATTAAGAGTTATTGACACTCATGTCAACTCATCTTCAAGATTAGTCAATTATATTTTACAAAAAATCTATTTACGTTCAAAATTAGAGATTTGTTTTTTTTAGAGATTCCTTAAATATTTGATCGTGACAGCCCTAGTCGCTGACATGTCAACGAATAAGAATGTATTGTTTTCAGTCTATAACTGACTTAATCTGCCACTTCACGGAAGCCCATTGAATTCCTTCACTGCTGTATTGCTCCACCTTTAATGCTTGGCATGTGATTACAAAAAAAAACAAAAAATCAGACTGTTTAAAATGTGCTACAAGGTCATATGCTGTTTGTTATTAGCCATGCAGACAAAGGAATGTGTCCAGTCATACGGCAAGGTTCGCCGTTATTGTTTCCTTCATGGACGCGGCATTTTTGCAAAAGCTTGCGTCACAGTGTAAGCTCATAAGATCATGTGACCGTTACCGCTTGGAGAAAAGGTTTGCCTAACCACCCAAGAGGAAGGAGAAAAAGGTTATTGTTGCAGCCCCTGCCCCTGTGTGTGTGCGTGTGTGTGTGTGTGTTAGCAGTAGGGAGACCATCTGTGTATGATGACCCCAGTCAAAAAAAAAAAAAAAAAAGGCTAGTGATGCAACAATGCCTTGGCGCAGATCAGAGGCGTCAGGTACATATTTTAATAACCTTAACGGTACTAAAGAAGATTTTGCCAATTCATGGTAATCTGGAATTTTAATTTTACACATAAGTAGTGGAAAGATTTTTGAGGGGAACAGTAGTATTTAGCAGAAACATGTGGTGGGTGGTGTGGACCAAAGAACCACTGCTTTAATTTCATCTCTTTAAATTATGCTGCCATTCACATCCTGAAGCTCATGATTTTTTTTTTTTTTTCATTTCGTCCATCACATAATTTATCCCTTGAGTGCCATATGGGAAATGGAGCATTGTTGCTAGTTTACATGCTCCTGTTTGTACTTGGGCCAACCATGTGTTTTTGATATTTAGCCTTTTTCAGTTTTAAATAAAGAGCTCACCTCAGAACGTATCTATTGTGCGCATATTGCATCACGCTGTATTGTTCACCCACATGAGGTGTAGCATTTAATTTCTTCGTACCCGTAACTTGCTGGCGAGATAGAGCATGCCAAAAAGCACTTCTTTTGCAGCCAGAACAGACAGCCTGATTTGGGTCAGCAAACAGCGCCAGCCAGGATTCATTTGCCTCGTGGTGGAGATTATTCAAACGTTGAGTCCGTCTGCCAAAAAGCTCTACTTGAAAATAATCATACCCTTGAGACAACCACTCCATCCCTGCAGGCGGCAGCGCAGTTAGTAACCTATGATAATTACGCCGTGTAGTAATGACAGCCCTCACAATGCCATCGAAAAGAAAAGTGTTTCCTCTTAAAGCAAGCAAGGCAGCAGTTAAAGAGTACAGTGTACAGAAGTGGCTGCTTTCTGAATCCCACACATGAATAATAATGCAATGTAAAACATGCGGTTATACCTCGGGCTTCGTCAACACGGAATGACTGATTGTCCCTTCCCAATGGGAAATGCAACAGGAAAACTTGACTGTCGTGGGCCAAAATTGCTGCGTCCATATAAAGTGGAACATTGGTCCACAAATTTCATGTGATGCATTTTCAAATGTAAATGTTTGTGAGCTGAGGTCATGTGTCCCATTGAAATGAATAGAAATGCAATCAATATGTTCCAGCTCTCAGAAGAAAGTTGTTAGTTTGTTGAAAAAAATGTGGACCTGCCAACATAATTTATATTGTGTTATATTGTGGATCAAATTGACCCATTTGAATGTAGTTTTCCTGTACCTTTGCTTGGTTTCATGTATAAGCAACATATTTGTTTTTATTTTTTCATTTTTGCCCCTCTTTTATTAAATGAACAAAATCAGTCAAAGCGACCCGAAAATATGATTGACAAGATTTGTTAGTCAGCAGGTTTACAAAAAAAGTTTCTGAATATTTGAGTAATTACTGATGACATCGGATCAAATTGACCCCATGATGCTATTACTATTCCAAACAAAAGTAGCGCACATTAAGTATTGCCTTTGCTATATTTATAGGTTGTATCCCCCTTCCTCCAAAAAATAAAAATAAAAAATGCTTTTCACACCTTTGGATAAATGCACCCAACTCCATGTCATATTGGCCCAGCGACATTATTGCTTTTTTGATAAATGAACACAATTCAACGGTCGATACAAAACATTAGATTGAGATTATACACAATTTGGTGACTAAATATGTCCCAGTGAAAGAGACCCAGTAACATTATTTGATTATGAAATACAGTCAAGCTTGTGAGTTGCTGTATAATGCCATATATATGATAACTGGACCTTTACCACTTACCTACTACACTAAACTCAAATATGAATGGCTTACATAAGAGGCACTGTGTCACTTAATCGTGACATATTTGGGTTTTCACAACCCCTGAGAACTTCCAAGTTTGGCGCCGCATGCATGGAAAGTCGACTCCACATGCCAAACATGATCCTTTTATGCAGCCCACCACCAAGTGGAAAGGCAAGTAGGAAACTAAGGATGCGATTAGCAATGGCATGCTGAGCTTTCAAGTCAACATGGATAACATGCAAATGCACAAATATCACTGTGGCATGTTGGTTCGAATGAAGGAAAAATGGGTTTCATCAAATACGCTTCTGGCCATGTTTATCTGCAAATTCCCGATTTTGGTACCAATGCGAGACGGTGGATTTCAACTCCTACCAGACGACACGGATGAGCCGGAGAGGCTGGAGTTACTGGAGGCTGCCATTCCGTCCCTCCGTCTCCTTCACCGCCGCCCAGTCAAGGTGCGCTCCCGGCACAAGCAGCAGCAGCAGCAGCGGCTCCGACCCGCCGGTGCCTTCATGTCACTCAGGTCCGACGACGGATCCACGGTCTTTTGATAGTCAATGAATGGGCCGATCCAATCCTCGCCTCAAAGTGAAGCAATAAACGAAGGTGCAGCAGATTTCTGAGGTTGTTATTTTGCACAAGGGGCGAGACGAGCACCGAGTGCGGCTCACATGTCTACAGGTTGTGGATGCCAGCCTGCCCCCCTCCATGTGCCTTCAGGAAGCTGGAGGTATAAACACGCTCCGCCGCAGAAGGGCAGGCGCGCCTTCTTAAAGCGAAAGTTTGCCTCGCTGCACATGAAATCAAAACCTCGCAACCAAGTTGGAGTCAATGAGGAAAAACAAAACCGCACGAATTTGTCACCAAAACGGCGAAATTCTAACAATGGGAAAGAAATTCAAATTAAAGCACATTATGAATAGAATGAATTCTCAACATGACGGCCTGTCAGGGCTGAATTGGTTTTTGGGGTACTAGCGCCATCTGGTGCGACTACTTTCGCATTTCATTGGGGCCGATGTTGACACTGACGTCATTAATGTCCTTTCATTTAGATTTTGGAAGTACAGTACTGTACATCTTAGTATCTTACATAGCATATATCCACCTAATTATTTGATATGAGCATTTATTTATGCAGTAATGGTTGCTCTTTTTTAATGTTACAAAAACACTTTCTCATTTATTCTTTGATTTGTTTATTTAAAGCTTCCAAAACCCCTTACTAAATTTTAAATCTGTTGGTTGCTATTATCGCAACTCAGGTGAAAAAAATAACTAATTTAGCTGTTAAGAAGTTTCTGATTATAGTTAACGATTTCATGTTCGAATTGTTTCTGTTATTACTTTACGTCTGGACATGTTTCTCCTATGGTCATGTGATTTTCCTAGCAACCGCCTAGCAACCAATCACAAGTTGTGTTTCATTCCTCCACCACCAATCAGGACTCTGTTTACACGGGCATAGGTTGTTTTACTCTTTCACCGGCCAGTCGGCAGGTATCGTTGTAACGGACAGTCAGTTTTAGGCGTTCATCCCATTCTGTGGATTATCACGTTCCTTTCATTATTATTCCGTGCGTCCATGAGAATAGACCACGCACATGCACACGCACACACACACACACACACACACACACACACACACACACACACACACACACACACACACACACACACACACACACACACCAACCCAGATAAATAAATAGAACCTTATATACAAAGAGTGGCATGCGAGTGTGCATCGTCTTTATGTTCTGGCTGGACAACCTGATGAGATTGAGGATCTTTTGAATCAGAGTCAAGTACAGTCCTTTCAAGGAGGTCACAAGTTTGGGCGCTATTCCGACACCTCCAGTACATTAGCCCTACTGTAGTAAAAACCTATAGTACAGTACAGAGTACACAGTGATATTTTGTAAAAACGACATTTTTAATGGCCCGCAAGTCCAGTGGGAAAAAAAGAAAGACAAAGGAGGGTGTAAAAAAACAGATTCCCCTTGTTCTAACAAATCTATGTCTCATATATATATATATATATATATATATATATATATATATATATATATATATATATATATATATATATATATATATATATATATATATATATATATATATATATATATATATATATATATTTTTTTTTTTTTTTTAATCCTGCAAAGATAATGATAAACGAATGACGACCATTTCTATTCAAAACACCGTGGTGACTAAAGGTGGTTCGAGTAAAGATTTTCACTATTATTGCATCAATATAATTAAAGTCAATGCATTTTGAAGCGGCCCTTCTATAATTCCTTTTTTTTTCTCTGTGCGGCTCTGAAACGGAAGTTTGGACCATGCTCGTAAGTCTCTCACTACAGTCATTGAAAACCATTTCAACCCCCTACGTACATAAGAAAAAAATGTGTCTCGTCACGACACGATGACGTAATGAGCCATTGGAGCAAAAACGCGTGAGGGGGTGAGTAGAGTGGGGGTACGATCACGTGGTTCTTTACTAATCACGTGAGAATGCCTCTGAGCAGATCACGTGACTGTGATCCACTTTTCAGTCTGTGAAGAGCTGGGTTGATTAAACGGCAGCATGGGGTGAGTTTAAACAGATCAAAAAGTCTCGACATTTTGATTGGATCACGTTTAACTTGTGTGCCGTCTTGCGAACAATCGGCAGAGCGTGGATGGAAACATTGGGTGTCTTGTTCCTGCTATGGGCCGCTCTGGTTCCAGTTCAAACACGCAGATGCTCGTTCCTTTTCTGTCGAAAGTCACTGAATATCAGCAGCCCCAACGGCGTGGATCCCGGATCGCCTCTCTTTCTTACGCCTTACCTGGAGAAGGGTGCCATTGACCAAGGTAGACGCGACCCTCTTATTACGATGTGAAATTTGCATGCAAATACCCAAGAGCAAAACTAGACTATTGGGGGGGGGAATCAATTCAATTCTTGAAATGTGAAAGTGGGGGCTAAGTTGAGCAGGAAGGATGATATATTTCGAACGTATCCGAATTTGGGGTGTGTAGCCGTTTTCAAGAATAAGAGGAACATTTTGAAGAAATGCAGAAGGACGATAATAAGCGTGGGAAGTCGCTCAAATGTTAAGAGTTTTACTGCATTAGATGAGGAAGTTTTGGAACATAAAAATTGCTGAAATAACTTGTTTAAAGATTTGCTGCCCGAGCTTAACGTTTTGAAATTGGAATATATAATGCTCACCAATAATTCTTTTTATCCAGAGAAGGCTTCATTTTTTAAAATTTTCTCTAACACCTTTTTTTGAGGTATTTATACTGAATACTCTTTTGTTCTGATGTTTAAAAAAGCTTGTGCTTGGGCATATTTGTTTTTTCACAACCCCACATTATTCAAGATAACCATTCATTCCTAAATACTATTTAATATGTTACTATAATTACATGATTACTCTCATTATAGTAAAAAAAAAGAACAGCTACAAAATTTTACCTTAAAAAATGTAATTATTATGTTTCATTGTTGTTTGTTTCAGCCAGACAATTGAGTTTAGTTGGAGAGCTGCCTGGCAAAAACGTGAAGAGCTATGCTGGCTATCTCACTGTCAATAAGGAATACAATAGTAACCTCTTCTTCTGGTTCTTCCCTGCACTCATGGTAAATGCAAACCATCAAAACAGCATCACTATGTTACTACTATACAATAAATAACCCCTTTACAGTACAGTATATGTGGTGAGAATTTAAAGGAGGGTTTTCTCTCTCAAAATGTTGAGGCCAGATCACAACCACAAGATGGTGCTGAAATTATATATTTTGTGTAACTCTCCCCAGCCATCCCATGACACAAAGCCCCCAGTGCTACTTTGGCTGCAAGGAGGCCCAGGAGGGACCTCTTTGTTCGGCCTCTTTGTGGAACACGGTCCTTATGTGGTTTACAAGAACATGACGGGTATGAAAATGTCAGCTATTCTTATCATGCATCAGGGACAAATATTATTTAAATATGTATGTCTAAAAAATATCTTCTAGCGTGTTTATAATTCAAAGAGTACAAAGAAGAAGCATCAATTCTGTAAAATGTTTTTATTACAAAGCAACACAAATGACTTGTGGACTATCAACTTCAAACGTCAATGTAATCTGCCACTAATCTTGGATTGAAGAGACTAAAGTCCATACAACTCAAAATGTAAACAATCTGTAATGGTGGTGATATCAGATGCCATGATAGTTTCACTTAGCACTTTGTATAGTGATCTGCAACTAGCATGTGATTTTTATAAGTGGCTTTAATGTAATGAGCAACTTCTGTGTCATTGCAGTGAATCTGAGGGATTATGCCTGGACCTTAAAATATTCTGTGTTGTACATTGACAATCCAGTAGGTATTGTGCTCACATCCATTCACCTTAAAGAATATTTTAAATAGCTTTTTTCTTTTTCAGGTGGGAACAGGTTTCAGCTTCACGGATGACGACCGTGGCTACGCTCAGAATCAGGATGATGTTGGCAGAGACCTGTACAGGTGCAACGCTTGCTTCACTTAAATTTGCTTGCATTAACCTGTGGCTAGTGGTTTTTTTTTGTTAACTAAGTTCTGAGAGTTGTGGTATTTGAACCAAAAAATTGGCTCTGCTCTTGAAGTGTGATAACTAAGTCATGTATGATTTTTGATGTTCTTTTTGTTTCATACATATTGAGTTTTTTCCCCCAACTTATTAGGTTAGGGGCTCTCAAAATTTTGGGGTCAGGGACCCCATTTAGAAAGCACATTTTCCAAGGACCTTCATTCAAATGTTTGCGGAAACAAAACAAACAACAAAGGAATTCAAGGCAAACCTAAGTGCCTTTTTATTCAGCAACACATTCAATTTGACCAGTACTGTACATTTGTCACTTTTTTATACTGAAGTTTAAAAAATAAAATTGTCTAAATTTTATTTGCAAATTACGCGCCTCCTTATTGCAAACTGGGTCTATTTCCTCCAAAATGGTTGCTGCCAATAATTTAATCAAAAGCAGCATTAGCTTTGCTGGCTTCATAGCCTCGTTAGCAAGCAGTTGTAGCCCCAAAACGCATTTTGTCAGATTTAAAAATTAGTGCATTTTTTAAAAATATATTAAACTGGTTGAATTGGTGGTTTTATTGGAGAGTCGTGAATAATTTCACAATTTAATAAAAAATAAAATGAAATGAGCGCATTATCAATGCACTATCAAGAGTGGCCAGTGGCGGCGCCAAAAAACTGACTAAGACAAACAAATCAGTAACTTAAAAGATAAACTAACAGTTCTAAAACACCCAAGTTATTTCACGGACCCCATGCAGTCAGGTCACGTACCCCCGGGGGTCTGCGGACCCCCCTTTGAGAACCACTGCTTTAGACAATAAATGTCTAAAAAAAAAACCATGCAAATACCACCAACCGGTTTTAAATGTTTATGTTCTCTTGCTTTTCAAGTGCTTTGATACAGTTCTTCCAGCTCTTTCCCGAGTACCAGTCCAGTGAATTTTATGCGACTGGAGAGGTAAGTTTTATTTATTTTTTTTGTAAATAGACCAATGTACTATATTGTGGGTTGATTCAATTATAAAAGCCACCGTGTGTTCTCCATGTGTCTTCACAGTCTTATGCAGGGAAGTATGTTCCTGCTATCTCCTATTACATCCATAAAAACAACCCCACCGCCAAGGTCAAAATCAACTTCAAGGGCATGGCCATTGGAGATGGCCTGTGTGACCCCGAGATGGTGCGCATCTGCCCCAACGCATGTAGCGCATCGCTCAGGACTATGTAACATTCTCACATCTTTCAGATGCTGGGTGGTTACGGAGAGTTTTTGTACCAAACGGGCATGATCGATGAAGGTCAGAAGCATTACGTCAACAAGCAGACCGACTTGGGGGTGGCGCTCATCCAGCAGCAAAAATGGGTGGAGGCTTTTAAGGTACACCAAAATGTCATCTTCACCTTAGTTGCTGAGCAATGTTGACATGTGATTTCCTTCACACCATTAGTTAAACCTGCATTAATATTTTTTGTTTATTTATTTGTCAAATTTAAAGTATATTTAATTATTGTTTTTAAATGATTAAATATACTTTTAATTTGACGTAAATAAGCTAAAATATACATACGTTTTAAATTTTATTTAACATTTGTTTTTGAACATTAGAAATAATTACAATTAATTTCACATACAATATATGAAATATGTAATATGTTAAAAATATAAATGTATTTATTAATTCTTTGTTTGGTTCTTTTGTTAGACAACTCCATTATCAAGTAATTTATCAGTTGATTTAATGAAATAATAAAATGAAAGTCTTACGTTTTGAAATGATTAAACAATTGTGTAATTGTGATCATTAGAAATAATTACAATGAGTAAAAGTATTACAGATATAAAATATTGAATATTGTCAAAATAAAAATTGCTCAATTTAAAGGTATGTCATAATATTTGGGGTTCATTTGTCAGATATAATGTATATTAAATAATTTATCATTGATATAATGTAAATGAACTGAGATGCATTCCTTTAAATTTTATTTGATAATTTTTGATTATTCATTTTCATTAGAAATGAACAATTAATCACCAGTATTGGTCCATGTGACAATTTTACAAATCAAATGTGGCCATATAGGACTCGGCATTACAGTATTTATTTAGACGTGCGGTTGTACCTTATGTCTGCTGAGTGCATGATGCTGTATATTGAACCTCCTTCCTCATCGCAGCTTTGTTTGTTTCTTTGTTATTTTTGATAAGCAAAAGGACTCTAGCTGCATGTCACTATATTCGAATATCGTGGCTATCTTAGTGTGATTTTATTTGGAAAAGTGAATCTTCTTCATTGTAACATACTCAATCACAAAAAGTGACTGTATATTAGGTAGGATATGGCCTTCTGTAAAGCTTCATCTTTCGAACGGAACTAACAAAACCATGTGTGCTGTCTGATGTCAGGTATTTGACAGCTTGCTGAATGGCGACCTGGCACCGTACCCTTCCTTTTTCCAAAACGCAACAGGCTGCACCAACTACTTCAACTACTTAATATGTCAGGTAAATTCAAATACCAGTGTTAAGACTCGTGTTGACATTCATTTCAACTGTAAATCAACCCTAAACCTGAACGGTAATAATTTGCCATCAACAAAACAGGAACTCTAGTTAGGTGGAATTTTTCGATGCAATTCAGGTGTTCCTAATGAATCGTCCGCTGCATTTGCGTGCATATGTTTTACTTCAGGAACCTGAAGACCAGGAGTACTTTTCCACATTCGTGACGCTCCCAGAGGTGCGTCGTGCCATCCACGTGGGCAACCTGGAATTTCACGACGGCTCACAGGTGGAGAAGCACCTGATGCAGGATGTGATGAAGAGCGTCAAGCCCTGGCTGGGCGTTCTCATGGACCACTATAAGGTGACGACTCCAAACGGAATCACGGCTTTTGTATTTTGGACAGGTTCAAATAAATTTGATGTAATGGAGTTGACTTAAAGAAAATCCCATAAAATTCCATGAATAACAAGCAGGCGTGAACAATGTGCACAGGTGCTGATCTACAGCGGTCAGCTGGACGTGATCGTGGCGGCTCCTTTGACCGAGCGGTTCCTGCCCACCGTCAACTGGACGGGAGCGGCCGACTATAAAACGGCGCCGCGGTTTCCCTGGAAGCTTCAGCCAGAAGACACGGAGGTGGCCGGTTACGTCAGACAAGTGGGAGAGTTCTACCAGGTGGGCCCAGGACCCACAATCACTGTGGATAAGTGCTTTGCAAGCAGATAGCCTTCAAATATGGTTTCTTGTCACGCAGGTCATTATCAGAGGAGGTGGACATATTTTGCCTTATGACCAGCCGGCGAGGTCTTTTGACATGATTGACAGGTTTCTGTCATCACGAGGTTGGATATGAAGAGCTCAATTGATCAACTTTTTTGATGAGTGTAAATAATCAGGTTCTTCATAGTATTGCTGCTAATCACAAATTTGCTTTTTAAACTTGGCATTGTGTTTTCTGCCAATTTTGAATGGAACTGTACACAATTTGTGTACGTTTTTTTTTAGTTCTCTTTTAGAACATTACCAATTATGTAGTATTTTAAAAGAAATTGTTCAAAATGGATTTTAACTGGATGCTGGTTTTCTGTTATTTTAAATTCTATATGATCAGTCACTGTTTTTTTTTGTTTTTTTTTAATAGGAATTCTTGAACAATGCAAAGTGTTGAAAATGTCTTGCGTTTTTAATGATGCTGCAGTTCAGTGCCTTAAGTGGTAAAAATAAATGCCGGTACTCCCCTTGTTTAACTGTTGCGAAAATGTAAATTAGGCAGTGGGCGACAGCAGATCATTAAGGTAGTTATTCAGGAAATATAAAATAGATTATAGGTAAAATGAGTAAATACATTGACTAATTCTGCCTGAGTTTGAAAGGTCTGAATGCGTTTGAATGCACCTCACGTTCTGCGGCCATCACTCGACATCCTTTTTAACCTTTAATGGCTAGCCGCCAGCGCTGGAGATTAGTGCCGTATTATACAATGCAGGGCAGAGTTAACTTGAGTTTAGTTTAAAATAAATACTAATTTAGTCAAATTTAGGGTTCCAAAATTACTGAAGTTGTCTGAGCATCACAAAGTGCAATAGAAAAATGTGACGAGAGAGTGTACGTTGTGGGCTCACGTGAAGTCCCGGTACGCTTGAGGTAAAAATGAGACGTACCCACCCACATAAAGCACAGGGTCTCCTCAAAAGTGACTTTTTGGGAGTTACAAGTTGACAGCGCAACGCCAGCCATATGTGTGTATAAAGATGTTTTTTTTCCCCATCATCAAAACCACGCAACATAACAAGATTGACTTTTTTTTTTTTTTTACTTCCTTCTAAAAACCAAAATATAAATACAGGTAATCGATTTTTAACTTGAATTCCCCCAAGTAAAATGCACAAAAAACAGGTTTCACAAACTGTAACACCTATTACACCCGCCAGGGGGCAGTCTGCGTAAAGAATTTTCACCACCTTACAAAATTCGATACAGTATTGCGTCAATCCGCGTGATTTAAATTGCCTTGATGAAGATTAGCTATTTAGTTATTTGAAATACAATTAACATGGCAGAAAATAGTGAAAGTAAAAAAAAAAAAAAAACTAAACTTTGCACCATTCCTAGTTTTATTTCGCATGTTACCACTTATGCAGTTATGAAATCAACTCAAGCGAGTCTCTTAGCTGCATGTTGCAGAGCAAGTGCTTTATTTTCCAAATGTAACTGCAGCGATAATGTTAAACATCTGTACAAATGGCCAAAACAAGCCGACATGGGGACACAGAAAATGTACAAAGTTATGCAGGCAAGGGTCAGGATCAGTTCATGGCATACAAACAACGTATTAAAGCGCTGAAATGAGCATGGGCATATGACAAAAGGCAGCAAGTGCTGTATGCAAAACATTATTTACACACATGTGCCACACATGTATTCCCTTCAAAAAGAAAGGTAGTTGCATTACATGTACACGATTATAGAAATTCATGGTCTTATGTACAATATTTATAGCTTTACACTTACAATTATACAAGCATTAACACATAAGAATTATTCTTGTACACAAACAGTCACACTTTTTTTTTCTGCATATAAAGCAATGTATAGCTTTTTATTTTTCATTAGAGTGCACAGGTGGGGAACCTTACATCTTGTGGGCCACATATGACCCGAAAGAGCATTTGTTAGAAACCGCCTTGCAATTCCAAAGAAAATCCAAATTAACTGTTGTTTTTAAAAGATAAAAAAGGCCCACAAATGGAAATAATACACAATAATTAACACTCGTATTATAACTTGTTGTTGTTGTTGTTTTTTAGTATTGCCCTGAGGACTAAAACTCGAAAGGTTCCCCACCCATAGTGACATCTTGCACATGATTCCAGTTAAAATGCCACATACAAGAGCTTGATTTGGAATGATCAAATCAGGGATTCTCATACCTTTTGCAATAGACATTTTTATAAGCCTAACAACAATGAACCCCAACTATTGAGTGTACCCCGAAATGACAGGCGAATTTAAAAAAGCCTTTTTTAAAGAAAAAATATGTTATAAGAACCAATTTGTACCCATCTCTAAAGGCAGCCATTTTGTCACTATCTGTCGACTGAAAATCACATCACAGCTTCTCAGACCAATTACAGCTCAGTTTGTGAATATCTCATGAAACTCAGAAACCAGGTAGTGATTGGTCATTACCTGATTCCTGAGTAATTTTGATGTCTTTTTTTTAGTTGTCAGTAAGTGGAAAAACAGCTTCCCCTGATGGATAAAAAGTTGATTTTGTCACTTAATTCATTCAGTCTCAAAGACATGTTTTTTTTTTTTTTAGTTAAATTAGTTAAATGCTGTTCCACAAAATGGCAAAGTCAGTTATTTACGACAAGCAATCCGTTTTCAATATAAAACAGCAACGGATTGTAGAATAACTAAAGTAACTCGTTCACTGCCAGCCGGGGGGAAAAAAAAAAAAGCCGCCAATGGCAGCAAACGTTAATCAAAATGCTGAGTTTTGGGAGCTAATTGAAAATTGTATTGTTTTTAGTCTTTACCAGAACTAAGATGTGTTAATGGTTTAGAATGTTTGCAATTTTACAAAAATAAACTTGTATCTTTCTATTATAAAGTGTTACTATTATGACATTGAGGTCAAAGTAGCAAGTAAAGAAAGTAATAACTGATTTTAAAAATACACCTTTATAAGCTTATACCTCAAATTGTTTAAAAAGGGACAATATTCTCCAAAAAGTATCTTTTCATTAATGCAGAAATGTCAGATATACGTGATAGTTCATCACAATCGGAGCTCATTATTGTCCCAGAGCTAAGTAAGGGACCCAAATGGAGGTATGCAATTTTTTTGTGTGTTTGTTGTTTTTAATTGCAATTTATTTTGCAAACCCCCGAAGAAGATGAAACAAAGCCCTTTTTTAGAGAAACGTTTCTCCTGCATACGCACTAAAACGTTCCTGCAAAAAGTTAAGACATGGAGCGAGATAAGAAAGTAAACTTTCTTCAGCTGCGAGCCGATGGATGAAGCCACAGACACTGCATTTCTGGCTGGTGTATTTAAAAGAGAGGAAGGGGTCACTGAGCACGACTTGCTATAATATGGCTATTGGAGCCTCTGGCATTGCAGAGGACAAAGTGCATAGACAGCTCTGCTTCACCTTACTTTTACAACACAGTGCTTTCGGGAGCTCACGTCAACATTCCTGGTCAAAAATCGGAAGAAACATTCCCATTCCATCGGAAGGGAAGCGTGTACAGTATGTCGCCACGGAGTTAAAAACAGAAATAAGGCCTGAGAAAGATTAATGAAGATAATGAATAATGGAGAGGAAACGCAAGAGAAAAACCGATAAGACGCAAAACTATCAATAGCATAATGAGGCTGAAATGGATATGAGTGGAGAATGCTAGAACAAAATAATCCAGGCACATGGTGACATTTGGGAAAACACTAGCATAAATTGCTGCTTTTTAAGAACTATAAAGTCATACCAGTTGTGGATTACAGAGATGCTCTTTTTCACGGACATGCACTTTTATTATCCAAATGCGGATTTGATCTAGCCGTCCATGCAAGTTTAAAAACAAATAAAACCTCAGAGGAGCTGTTATAAAAATAAAAAGTGCTCATAATATCTAATAATACACATTTGTTTGATTGCTGCATCATATTTTGTCATAAAGTCGTCATGGCCCCGGGAGGAAAAATGTTAAAGCTTCGGGTGGTCCTGGAGGAGATTGCTTAAGCTGCCGAGCTGCTATCACAGTGTTTATACATTTTGCGGGCATATTTGACATGAGCCACAGAGCGCTGTATTGCATATCCCTTGAGCACTATATCATGAAGAGCTTCATATGATTCTTTAAGACTGGCAACGATAAGGTTAACGGGAAAGAATGATAAGCTTTCGTCGTAATGATGATTTATTTCGAGGCAAAACGATTGCACACTGGAGTTCTACAGTTTGGTCCAGAAGTACGAATGGACAATGACAGACGGGTAATCGCTTTTACAGCAAAGGATCACTTAATGTACATGTTTTATTTGTAATGAATGGCAGCGCCATTAATCTGCTCATACCTCTCATTATGTGCCTTTTGGTATGCCTGCCTTGGCCACCAGAGGGTGCTGTAACACATACAGACACGTGTGGAGAAGAGTTTGTTTGCTAACTCTGTAAGCTGCAGTAATACAGTACTCAGAGAAGGGCATGTCATAGGTTTTGAGAGGCCGTCATCCGCCAACAGCCTGTCATCGTCACTCGGTCGATTTTTCACACCGAACCCAAATATAATCGTCAAGTCAGTCACTTCTTCATTGCTAAATAAAAGACAACTAGAACTAGACTAGTTTTGGATATTGGATTTTGGGCTAATTCTAGTCTTGATTTAGTCCAGAAATAGATGTTGGGTTGTGTTAAGCCCGTCCAACGTGGACCAAATTTTGTCCAAATATAGACATTGATATTTGGTGTTTGATTAGCCCATCCAAGTTTAGCCAAAAATAGTAAATCGCCTATTGTTATAGCCTATCCAATGTGGTCCAAAATTAGTCCAAAAAGAGTTGTTCACGATTGGGTTATATATAGCCTTTCCAATGTAGTCTGAATTTAGTCCAGAAATATCCTTTAAACTAGTTAATAAAAAAACAGTTGTTTGCAGAGGATAAAGAATATACACTTGGGAATTCTGCACTGTTGTCTGTCAAATATGTCACTTCACTGTTTAATATTCAAATATTCGTTTGTCGAAGAAATACCTCTGGGCGTACATGTTCTTGAGAAACGGCAGTTTGGTTAAAAAAAACCTGATCAGGAATGAATTGTGTTTGTCAATAGGTTCGATGTTCACTATACGATGGCTTTTAGTCCTACTACACTAAATACTTGTAAGAACATGTTGGGTGCAGGAAACGTTTGGTCAAAAAGAGAATCTTCTAAGAGAAGAAAGCCTCTAATCTCTCCTCGCTTGTTCCATGAACACTTTGGTCCATTTTGTACCGCTATACCGGGGGAAAAAAATCCACAGCAACGCTGCCGACGTAACTTACAATAGCAAATGTAAAAAAAAAGAAAAAAAAGAAATAGGCAACATACCGTCAAACATGTACACATTATAGGGTCTATAAAAATACATACCATGGCTACTGTAAAAAGAAGAGCCTTGGAGGCTTTTGAGGTTTTTCTTGATGGGGTGGGGACGATGTGTGCAGCTGGGGAGCCTCTGAAACCAGAGGTGTGTTGGGGTGAAGCTGTACAGTCCATCCGCTCCCCTAGTGGATGGGATTAATGTCCGTTCGGTTATTGGCTTGTCCGTGCACACTGCTGCCCCCTACAGTCGTGGTGGATGTGGTGATGGTGTTGTGCTGGATGACCTGCTGCTGCGTGCAAGCTGGAGATGGACTTCCTGCCGGACTGCTTTCTGGACCTGAGGACACATTGTTGGGTATGGTAAATGACCTGCAGATTAGGGTCCGTAGAATCTGGCATCCAGAGTTCTTCTAAAATTGGCAAAAATCAGCAGTTTTTTAAAAGATGATTTTTCACAATTTTTACACATAAACACTTTACAAAAAAAATAAGAATATACAATTTTTGGGGGGCATATTTTGGTTGATTCCATCTGTTGTATAGTTAAACAAATACAGAAGGACAAGTCCTAGAAAACACTAATATAACTCGTATCTTTATTGTTGTAAATGTTAAGAAACCCCCCAAAATACATTTTATTCATTATAAATTCTTGAAATTAATAGTTCGATGAATCGGTTACTGCCAATTTGTTCTGCCAAGCGTCATCGACCTCCACCTGGGCTCCACTGTTTTGTGGGCTCTCTGTGTTTTTCCCCTTCACCTTTCTACTGTTGCATACTGTCAGTTAGCCACGCCCACTCACTTTTCCTTTGATTGCTTTTCCTCCCTTGTGCAAGTTTCAATCATTGTTTCTGGGATTGATCGCCTAAGTTCCACTCTATCTGCCTCTTCGGTTTCCTAGTAATCACCTTGGCCTTCTGTCCTCAACTGGAGGCACTTCCCGCTTTTTGTTTGCTTGTCTCTGTGGCTGTTAGGCATTGTGCTTTAATGATACTTTTTTTTTTGTCCCAGGAGGAGAAAAGCCATAATCAAAGAAATTTTTATTTTCTATTCAAATGACATTGCTTGCCGGACCAAATGCTTTTGTGGGATATATTGTGTATGTCGCCATGGTCCATAGATTGCGCATACCTTCTTAAGATGGATTTCAAACATCATAAAATCAAGCCAAAAGCCTTACTTGTAAAAATAGAACATGAACAGATAACACAAAAATGGAAAATAGAATCACTCAGCTCTACACACGCCAGCTGAATTATGGTCACATTAAAGTGGACATGTGTGCACAACTTGAGACTCATTGATGAACGTCTCGCCCAGTCTGGGAGGAGACTCCTTTACAAAAGAAACATTCAGTCAGGACGGATATGAGTCTGATTTTCCTCGCTGGAACCACACAGGGGAGTCTCGCTATCCTAATTATGTCTCGTATCCCTATCAAAGGGCGGGGCACTGGGAAACAAAACGCAGCTCATGACGTATTTGTCACCTTAGGTTTCAGATGTGGGATTTTTTTTCATTTGTCTGACAAAATGAAAAGCAACTCCACGGCGGTGATATCGACACTGGAGGATTAAACTGTGTGTTTGGTGCGAGTGTGTGTGTGTGTTTGAGTGACTCACTGAGGTAACCTTGGGACTCTTTTTGCATAGTGGTGATGGGACAGTCCTTGTGGGTGAGGAGGAGCTGCTTGAGTTGGGTCACCTCGCTCTTTAGCATCGTCACTTCATTCTGTAAGAATTAAAATGATTAAAAAAAAGAAAACGTCATCCCAGCTGCATTGGGTCAGAAAAGTCAATTGGCAGACTGCTTGCTAAGTAGATTTAAGGTTTGTAATATATTTATACAGTGGTACCTCTACTTAAGAACGTCTCTTAAAAAAATCAGGTTAGGAAAGGTGAATTGTTGGTTTACGATCATGAAAAGTACTTTTGTTTTGTTCATTTTCGTCACCATGCCTTTCAATTCTCACTCACGTTTCTCTTCGCATAGTCGCCCAACCCCGAAGGTAAATGAACATTTTTATTATTCTTTACATTATTTACCTTGACTTCCACGATTATTATGTACTGATGTAATTTAAAAATATTTTTTACAGACTTTGATGCATTTTTATAATTTATTTATTGTATTATCAATCTAAAGAGCTTACAATTTTTTTTTGTAAGATTAGGCTATTCACCTGTAAAAAACGACTCTAGTTAAAAAAATTCACGATACCAAATGACTTCAGGAACAAATGTATTTCATAAGTAAAGGTACCACTGTATTTTAATGTTATCAAGCGATTACATTTTTAAGCTAATTAATTGCAAGATTTTGCACAATTAACCATGATTAATCACATTTTTCAACAACTTATTTCTACTAATCTTCTATTAACTTGAGTAAATTCTTGGAATCAATGCAAAATAAATACATTTTAAAAAGATAAAAGACGGTTATAATAGCTTTCTTTTGTCCTTCAAAATGATTAATTTCTTGTAAAATGGAAATATCAAACCTTACATATCAATACAGGCCTTTTTTTTCCTACAGTCTTCTTAGGTTAGCAGGGCTCAGCGACAAAAGGAAGTAAAAGGAACTGATTTTTTTTTCAAAATGCTTTATAAAGTTCAATTTAATCGCGACTTAATGCTTTAACTTTAACCCTAATATGCATATCCACACCTGGATATCGGTTCATTTTTATACCTGAAGCTGCATGTTGGTCTGTGTGAGTTCTTCCGCTTTCTTCTCTAAAGACATCACCCACACTTTCCTCTTTTGTCTACATCGTGTGGCCGCCGCTCGATTCCGTTCCAGAAACTTCCGCCGGCGTTCGTCCGGATCTTCGTCCACTACTCGCCTGCGCCGGCCGCCGCTTGGGGGCGGCGAATGAAGCGTTTGCGTTGGCTGCATATGCTGGGTGGCAGGAGACATCTGAAATATGGAGATGGGGGACGGAGGGAGGGAGGGAGGGGGGGTTATTCATAATGAGACAGTTTACGTCTGCCAACTTGCAACCACAGACGCAATCTTTGTGACACACCTGGAAAACATCCAGACACCTGACTGCAGCAGCCACCCTGCTGCTCTCCAAACAAAAACAAGCGTCCATACATTACCCCCAAAGCTATTTCAAGTGTGCCAACTGCCCTCAAAACAACATCTGGTTCAACGAGTGAGTGACTGGGCTGATTCACAAAGCTGCCTACCTAGTTTAAGAGGTGTCAGGCATTTTTCCACCAGCCACTTCAACTCAGACTAACACCGGCAGACAGAAGTGTGCGTGGACGGGACAGATCTAGACATATACTTGGCAAGGTCAACTGTTTGCAGTTACCATTTTTATGAGAAGCACGGAAAAGGCAAGCCGCTTCAATGCATGCCAAATATACATCAAAACCTTTGTCTTAATGCATTAATGGCGCATTCGAAGCATGCGGAGACTCGTATCACTTCATACAGTGGTGGTCCATCATCTGACATAGCAAAGGGCATCAGACAATCAAAGGACAAAGGGACTTATATCAAGTTATTATTCATGTTGTGAGTTGTACTTGCATACTATGAGCAAATATATTTGCAGTAAGATGTTAGCTATGGTTCTCCCTTTGAATTTAAGCACCTGAGCCAGCCAGACAGTGTAAATGGGTGTGGAGTCAAGTTTCCACTGAATAACCCTACAATCATCAAAACTTATTTCGTGACCTCTTCTCAGCAGCTGACCACGCTAAGGCATGCAGTACATATCCATCAATCCATAACCTAGAGCCACTGGTCCTCACAAGGGTTGGAGGTTTGCTGGTGCCTATCTTAGGTGACTTTGGGCAGTTGGCGCGGGGACACCCTGTACTGGTTGCCAGCCAATTGCAGGGGACACATAGACGAACAAGCATCCATGCACCCAATTACACCTTTGGACAATTTAGTGTGTCCAATACACCTCCCATGCATGTCTTTGGAGTGTGGGAGGAAGCCGGGATGCCCAGAGAGAACCCATGCAGGCTCGGGGAGAAAATGCAAACTCCACACAGGAAGGCTGGAGCCAGCTGGATTCAGACTACGGTCCCTTAACTGTGCGGCGGATGTGCTAACCACTGCGCCGCCATACAGTACATAACCCAACATACAGAAACCTGTCATTAGATGCACATGTGGGAGGAAGCAGATACGTCAGAGAATGCAGGGAGTGGCAACACAAACTTAGCCTTGCCCTTTAAGAAATCATGCATTGTGGGGAATGGGTGTAAAAAAAAAAATGCGACAAAAGAAATACAAATACTAAAAAAAAATATACTGTACAAAATATAAGAGGGCCCTAAAAACTATGTAAAATATTCCAAAATAATTTAGAAAAAACTAAATTAAAGCTACCTAGAATGGAAAAATTATAACTTGTAAAAATGTGAATCTGTAAACAGAATTTAAGACAAAATATAAACTTTCTACTTCTTAAAATGGCTATGTAAGTATTCTATTAAGCAGTAGATACTGTACAGCAGAGTACATTAGAAAATGGTTGCCAAATACCAAACTAAAAAATGTCCCTGATTGAGAAAGCCTTACCTGAGAAGCTGAGTGCATTTGGGGGTGCGGCGTGGTCTGGTGTGGGTGCCCAGAATGGAGGTGGGCATTGTGGGAGTTGTGATGGGGGTTGTGTCCCTGCGGGTGATGATGGCCGCCCTGGCCATGGCCCTGACTGTGGTGGTGATGAGCGTGGTGCTGGTACGCGTGGGGAGGCGCTTGGAGGTGCTGGTGAGGGTGAGAGTGCATGTGATGGTGGTTAGCTTGCTCTTGTCGCGACGACATCATCTCCATCATGTGGCCCATGGAGTTCATGTTTCCGTTGGTGATGGCGCCAGGGTGGTGTGAAAGTGCAGCTTTCAGTCTCTGGATGCAAAGAATGACCAGACATATTTTTTCAACCATGGGTCAACATAAAAAAAACAAAAAACAATGAGTCCTAAATTCCTCATAGTGGAATTTAATAGAAATTAATGGCATCTTGAAACAATTCAATGCAAAATGTAGTATAGTACTTGGCTGGGACCAACAGGGGCACTGTTGAGTCTACCTATACAGGTTTATAGCCAGAAGAACAAGATGTTGTTGGACACAGGATTTCAAATCATTCTGATCCTTTGCATGGATTCTCAGACTACACTGCTTAAAGCAATGGAAATCATTTAATTTTTTTTTTTAATTTCAACCCCAATTTTCCTTACCTTCCTTAGTAGAAAGCATAATTTAACCATGCATTTACCCGTCAACACTATATTATAATTATGTTTTCTATTAACTAAAAATTGTGGAAATTGACCATGAGCTATAGAAAGTCTTTAAAAATCATTCTTAAAAATTATTAGAAAATCATTCTCCATACTGCATCATCCTCGGCTGACACTAACAGCAGTTCTACTGAGAATCTGAATGGACTAGTCCATTGAATGAAAGGGAATAGGGAAGCATCCCAAATACTCATGATAGAGTAGACATTTAAAATCTTTTAATTCAAGATTCAAGATTCAAGTTTTTATTGTCATATGTATCATATTATTATACCACACAATGAAATTTAATTGCATGACTAAGACAATAATAATTGCTAAATCAAATAAAACTTTATTAATTATCTCTTTTATTGCAGGTTTGGGGACCACTAGAAATTACAGGGCCCCAGGCATTGCCAGTGTTTGCTTTATGGTAAGTACCCGGCCCTGGATTACACAATGATGGAAAGTAAATAGAGTTAGCATACAGGCTAGTCAGGTTATGTTAGCATCAGGATCGCTGCAATATTTGCACTGAGTTTAAATTTGCTGAACATACTACTTCTAGAGTGGTATTAACATGCTTTCTTTATATTTCTCAACTTGAACTAGTTCACTTTACTACCTTTTTCCCCCTTGTTTTATATTTGGTTGGGCCTTGACTCAACACTTAAAAAGGTAATGCTGGAAAATACTTTTATTATTCATTAAAATTATATCACAATATAATTCATGGGGAAGTAAATTGAATGTATTTTTTTTTCAATGCTTTATGCGCATCTTCATCTAGTAACTGAAGTTGGTGAAGTAACTTGGAACTCCCGATTCACTGGGGCGTTTGAGTGCATTTTCTAAATTGGAGGTCAGAAAAGCCCAACTTTTCAACTTCCTCAATTTCAGCCTTAGGGCTTGCCTGTTTTCTGAGCTTGGTCCTGTGACGTTCGCAAGCTGAGCCATAATTGGTCATTACCTTAGCAACTGCGATGCCATTATCAGTTGACCGCAAGTAGCTAAATGGATAAAAACGGATAGATTTTCCTGCTTTATATTCCACAAACACTTTTTTAATCAGAATGTCATGATTCAACTCGTGCGTCCCCATTGAACATATTATTAAAAATAAAACTCTCTAGTTGATTTCCCCTTTAAAAATCCGTACCAGGTAACCAATGCGGCCTAGAAATGAAACCGAATTCAAATGATTCATTACCTAATTTCCGATATCATCATCGAGGATTTAGACTCGTGCCCTTTACCCACATCCTCCAAAAGTGAAATATTAAAAGCTTATAGGAACTGCTATGTTTTTATCACGCTGATTACTAACAGTTCCCGTGGCTGCATGCGCTGACAAGATAAGATGATGAACAGCACCATAAATCCATATGTCTGGAGAACAAATCAAAGCACTTAGTCTGTCCTCCGTCTCCCCTTCAATCCTGTCATTCTCCCTTCCATACATTCCCTGATTGCCCATTCCACATCTTGCCTCTTCATATGCCTAATAACTTCCCTCTTTGTGTGTGTGTAGCTTATGTGATGAGCTCCCTGGCAAGGTGTGAGTCTCAGACTGTTGACCCAGTAGGAGGTTTGTTGCCTTAAGTGTGTGGTCTACTTAGCCAAGACTGACGCGGTGGGTCTTCTCTCTTCACTCTTCAGGTGTTCTTATGTTGTTTGTGTTTACCCGATTCAGTTTACCTCAAGAGGCCGTTTGTCTGGCTTGAAGACGAGATAATTGACAAACATACAAGTAGCCAGTATGTCACAAACCTAGACATCATGAAAAAAAAAAGGCTGCCTCTCATTCATGACATTAACCCAAGCGGCGTTCCCAAATAACAGGTCAGAGCTGTTTAGTCTAGCATGATTCATAAATGCATTTCCATTCTGTGTGATTTACGATTTTTTAAATAAAAGTTAGCAAATGAAAGAGACTTCAACGTAAAGCTCCTGCCATGAATCCCACACTTTTCATTTGGGAACTCCCTTCCCCCTTCCTCCCAGCTGCTGTCAGTAAGTCCGCGGAGCGTCCAGGGCTCCATATCTTTTAACAACCTCTACATTCATGATTCCCACAGGGACCGTCATCCAGCTGGTCTGGATCACAATACTTAGAGCTCACCATCAGCTCGCCCTCTCCTCTCTCACACCATCCGCCAATGGAAAGCTTTTTACCAGACAAGAAAAAGAAATTCGCTAACTACATTCTTTTCTGACCTTGATTTAGAACTATTCTCACAATCCCCAAATCCTGTACTTATGATCGCATTACTGTACTGTACATTCCGCTCCGAAATCATGGCTGCCACCGCTAGGACTAAATGAAATATCATTTTGGGAACGAAATCGCTCAACAATTAGTGGCATGCTGCAGGTTAAAAAAAAAAAAAAAAAAACAGCTCCAAACTGGACGAACAAAAAGCATCACGCCTGTGTCACTCTTATGCCCTTACTCTCAGCGGTCATTTCTTCAATGCTCGGAGCTAAACCAGCTAGCTATCTAATAGGGAAGTCTGTGCGCTGTAGCATTCACAATCAAGCTGGGTTGGGTGTATCCTCTTATTCATGGTGACCGATAAAGTAGACTACCATCAAGACGAGCTTTCCACTAATGAGGGGTTGCTAACAATGCTAATTGCTAACGTGAAAATCAGAACCGAAATAATTGTTTTGGACATATCAAAGAAGTATGAGTAGAACCACGTTGGGGTAGCAAGCCAACTGCTTTGAACAGAATAAAACGTCTTAACAAAATAAGACGACTGTTACATACAATTTAACACAGGCAAAGTGAATACAACTTCAGCCATGACAAAGAGCTTGAGGTCAAAAGCAAATTCAATATTATTTGGACTACAGAGTAGTAGAATTTTCAGATTCACACAATAATTAGTCCTAATATCCTGATTATTGTAATCGATTTTGCTTTGCTTTGCTTTGTGCGTGTGTGTGTGTGTGTGTGTTCATTTCATTTTATTTTAAAATAAATTGTGAAAGTATTCACGACTCTTCCATAAAGGAATCAATCCAACCAGTTTATTATATATTTTTTAAATTGAACAATTCTGAAATTTGCATTTGAAAAATGCAATTTGTGACTACAATTGCTTGCTGACGAGGTGATAAAGCCAACAAACCTAAAGCGGCATTTTATTTTCTAATGCTGGTTTTGACTAAATAATTGACCCAAAAATTGACCCATTTTGATATATGAAGGCAGTTTGCCATTTTTATTTTCTAAACTTCAGTATAACTGAAACGTAACCAGTGTACTTGTCAAATTGAATATGTTGGCGAATAAAAAAGACATTTAAGTTTGCCTGAAATGATGTTTTGTTTTGATTCCGCTAACATTTGCAATGGGGGTCCTTGGAAAATTTGCTTTCTGAAAGGGGTCCCTGACTAGTGCTTTATATGAATTTAAGCCATTTTACTGAACCCTCAATCTCTGTTTGGAGCACTTACGCAAAATACGAGGCGGGTAAAAATTCATATAACATTCATATATTCAAAAATAAAATATACAATTCATATATTCATCAAATGTATTTTTTCATGTACTATTACACATAAGTTGCATATTTTTGACAATGCGGCAAGTAATATAATAGTTTTTACCGAACTTGAAAAATAAAAAAAAAACCAAAACAATAAAAAGAAGCTCACAAAACCCCTTTACTGTCCTTGAATTATTACAGTCACAGGCTTTTAATATTTAGAAGGTATGCTATCATGTTTTCAAAATGCTGTTTCGAATGTGCAGTACATTGTGATTATTGTACTAACACTTGATGAGTAAAAAAAAAACAAAAAAAACAATGCATATTATATCCAAAACTCAATGTCTGTCAAAAAAAAAAAATCTAAATGTATTCTTTCCTAAAATGCGCTAAAATCGTAGTCAAGCGTAATTTGTTTAAGGGCAACCTTTCCCTAGAAAGCCTGCCCTCGCTGTCCTAGAGGAAACAGTGGTATCTATCCTATAGAAAGCAGGATTATAAAAATGCTGACCTTGTCAAGCCTGTTTTGGCTGAGAATTGTTTCAGTTTGTCATACAAGAGATGCCTGACATAGTCCAACAGACCTCACACTGTCTTTTGCTTTCGTTATTCCAATTCCATCTGTCTGATCCCGAAATTCATCCTCTGTTAGACGCTTTGACCGCAGCCTCAACAGGTCAATTCTCAGAAGGGGGGAACATCTCCACTGCGTGTTGTGACCACTGGGGTTAAAATACCACATAGGCCACGTTAACACACGGCATGCAGCCTCAGGCCTGCAGCTGTCCTGCTCCAAGTAGTACTACCATACACAAAATCTACAAGAACGGTTTGTAACACTTCCTGAGGAGGAATAATGTGATAAGAACGCTCAAGACACAAACAACCACAAAGCCGTTGATCATGCTGCCAAGACACAAAATGGACGATATCAAGCTTACGGACATCCGTCATCTTCAGCGGCGTCGACGGGGACATCGTCCGCCTATCACTGGATGAATTCTCACAGTCCTTACAGAACACATTTGCATCAACCTTCAACTTGTCACTCAGCGCCGTGAAGGCGAGTCCCACCCCTCTTGTGTAAGAGGAAACCAATCAGACGCAGCCGCAATCTCAGAGTCACGTCAGGTTATCACAAGGAAAACGCACATCTGGGGGCTGCTTGCCAACTGGACGCCATGATAGCGGGACATAGAGAGTATGAGAAGGTGAAAGCATGTTGTGGGAGAGTAATGGAGCCTTGGTAGAATGTACTGGGGGGGTTAGATGCGTCCTCCTAACATGTCATCAGTGACAAGAGCGGGAGCTCCTTTATCGGTGTGCTTGATAGAAGTCCAGCCGGCACTGCTGCTATCTGCTTAGTAATTGAATTAGCAAGCAAATCCTGACGCTAGTCAAACTTAGTTGCACGGATATTGAGAGGTGATGAGGATAACTCCAACTGACTACGCAGTATTTAAGTTTAAAAAAAAAAAAAAGATCAACAACAAGGGCTACAATGTGAAGGGTGGTGGCACGTGCAGATTTTTCTACAGTACTTAAAGTTGATTTTTGATTTATTTATTTACTTATTTTTTTAGTTTATTGTATGTTACTTGGGTATTTGTTAGGAGTAGGTATATTTGACGGTCTCACCATTCAAGTAGATTCTGGATTTTAGGTCTACAATTCAATTCAGGATTGATTTTCCAGTGAGAATTATTTATTTGATTCTGAATTCTGCTTCAATTTATAGCTGTGCAAAGAATCGTTATGGTCCACTTCAGTCTGCTTTGCAAGACACCAATGATAGACTTTTTATTTTTTGTGTTTAGTTTTGTATAGAGTTTAAAAGAGTTTAAAGAGCTAATTTGCACCATGTCAATGCAAACATACAATAGAAAAATGCTAACAAAACTAGCATCGATATGAATATTCTGAACTAAGAACCAGCTTATTCATTTGTATCCACTTTTGTACTCACACAAGACAAGAAAGTGAGTTACATCCTACACAAACATATGAGATTTTTAAGTCTATTCCTATAAAGGAATTGAATCAGTACTTTTACTTAGTATCAGGACTTATAGGTAAGAAAATGTTGCTACATCTGCATGTGACTAGTATAACATGCAAATGGCAAAGTGTTTAAAAGTGTTTTAAATTAAAAAACCCTGACCGTGATATCAAAGGTCCAAATATCTGACAGCTCAGCCAAAAGTGGAATCAAACAAAAAACAACTTTAAGTATTTGTTTCCACAACCACAATGATGCTCTGGAAAGATGCTGGCAAAGTGATAAGTTGGTAACCACTAACAAAACATTAGTTCCTTGATGTCCACTAACACATGGTTTCATTTTGCCAGAGTGTGCCGATTGCCACAAGTGAGCTGACACATGCATTTTGCTCTAATAACACACAGAGTGCTGTACATTTGTACATGTTAGAAAACTGTCATTAAGTAAACAGAGGTGTTAGCCTGTAAGTTCCAGGTTGCAGAATGTTTTCAGCTTTTTTATTTTTGGTATTTTTTGGTCTATATATCATTGGTATATAATATATATATATATATATATATATATATATATATATATATATATATATATATATATATATATATATATATATATATATATATATATATATGACACTTTTAAAGCTGTAGCTCTATTGATGTTTCATTGTTGTGATGAAACGCCATGTGTGGATTCAGCCATCTTTTGTCTATTCTCAGACCTTTGCCCCCTGATCTCTCCACTTTCTCTTACAGTATTTAGACCTTTCTCTTTTATGTGGTTTCAGGGAGACCAAGTGAAGGGGTCTTTAATGATATTTATTAATGGCCACTTGCTTTGACACAGGGGTGCTTTGAGTGATGTCCTGTGAGTGCTCCAGGCACCTTCGAAGAACACGCCTGGGCTTCCACTCCACCAATGACTTCATATCTATTAACCCGGGACGGAGGAAGTGCAGAGCATGTATTGAGGGAAGAGATCATGCCAGGAGGGCTAAATCAAGCCAGTGAGGTCAAGGTGAGCACTTTTATTCCCTTTAACAGTGGAATTGGGTATTATTTGGCAAAAGGCGGCCCTCTGGCGCCGCACAACAGCTCCCAGGCATCACATCACTCCATCCGAGGGAGATAGTTAGCCATAATAAAAAATCCACAGGGGAACCTTCTGAGTGAAATGTTCCAAAAGGGGTCAAATTTAAACTTCAAGCAACATTTTCCGGGAAAAAAAAACAAAAAAGACCCCAAAAGCCAAACTCAGCTTTAATTTACCATGATGCATCATATCACAAGAGATATAAGTGAATTATATGAGTACAGTGAAAATCTAAAGAAGTAATTTTCCTCCTTATTTGGTGTTATTTGATTCTATTTTTTTAAATAATGCAACCTATGTATGAATAGAACAACATGTATAGATGATGATAATAATAACAATAACAATAATAATAATAACAATAATAATAATAATAATAATAATAATAATAATAATAATATATTTTTTGCAGTACATGATATTCTGCACTACATTAGCTCTATTGTCTCTGTTTATTGCTATTTATTTATTGCTCAATATGGAATGCTGTCTGCTGCTCGGGGAAGTGAACAGAATAAGAATTTCATTGTATGGTACAACCATACATATGACAATAAATCTCTTGAAATGTTTGAAAAGTATACAAACCTTTAAGTCGATCATGCCGGCCTATATGGAGCACTCAAGCACTGCTAGCTAGCGGCTAATTTATGCTTAACGCCGCTATAAGAGAACCCGAGTCACCGGTAAACACTTGCCAAATGTCAATGTCAGCTAAAGTATATTGTGAGCATCCTGAATAGGCGACTGTTTTTAAAACTGAAGTACTCGAATTACTCTAGTACTTGTTTCAGCCCTAAGCCTAATATAGGTTTACTCATGGTTTAAATTACTGTATTGAATTCAATAAATTATTGCCTGTGAGAAAATTTGTTTTGGAATTATTGCAAGTTGGAAGTGAACCAACCACACAACCGATGCAGATCCTTTCATCCGGCACAACTGCCAACACTTAAATATTATTTAAAAAGTATAATTTGCTGCATAAATCTTCATTGTCATAACCTTTCCGCTAATATTTTGTGCGGGGTTTTGGTCCCCAAACTCTCAACCCAACATGGTTCGCCATCTGCAATTTCAAAGCAGCGGTTTGTCTGTGTAGTTTTGCCAAAAGCTAAGAGGCTCTAATTCCACTCACTGCCCACTACGTGCCTGGCTGCAGAACCCACTCTGTGTCCCCTTAAACTCCACACCCCCCATTAGTTCACTTTTATTAGATTTCCCTCTCGCCCAGAGAGGCAGTAACCCCCCACCCTTCTCTCTCATGCATTTCTTCCTGCGCTTGCCAAGAGCTGGGGACTGTTAAACTGATTTCCTCAGGGAACGGCGAGGCAGACAGTCTGATGGGAGAGAGCTCGGTTATAATGTCGCCCCCTCTCTCAGGTCCCGGGCCAAGTGCATAAGAGCCCAGCCGGACAGAGTCCACCTCAGACAAACTAGCTGTTCTGCCAAGGCCAGACACTCGGACAAACAGGATGGGTACGTCAAGACGCGCGCCCGCCGAGGAGCTTGATCCAAAGCATGCGCTCATACTTGCCGCTTCTCCGCCATGTCAACTTAATGGACGAGGTTCTGACGACAGTCTGTTCCCGCTCATGTAAAGCAGAGCTCTCAACAAGCATTTAATGCTCACCGCTATAACCGCTAAGCTCAACAGAAGGCCTGATAAGAAAACTTAAAAATAAATATATTGAAAATAATAGTTGATACTGACATACAGACTGCCTTTTCAAATGAAACAGTTAAAGACAGGAGCGACCCATTGTCCTTTAGAAGAAAAGGAACACGAAAGAGGAGTTTTTATTCAATTTCATCCGTTCGTTGGGGAGACAGTGGAGAAAGGAAAAATAAAGTGGCACCAAATGAGATCTCCTAGTGTCCAAGGAGATCAGATATTGACCAAACACATCAATATTGACTTGAATGTAATCTGAGTGAAATCTCTGACCCAACATTCTTAATCCAATCATCTTGCTAATGTGTGAGGTCTGATTGTGTAGTGCGGGGAATAACTCCTTCAATGGTTTGGGTCTTTTGGGTGGAGCTGTGCGTCAGTTGCTTGGACAGTGGACCAGTTCATGGGGTGATGGGTTTGCCGGTTTACCCAAGGCTTGGCTTTGTCAGATCCCGCCCCATTCACAGGCCCTGGACCATGACCAAATGGCCTTTGCATCAGCACAGCAAAAACAACATGGAGTCATCCGAAGATGAAAAGATGCGACACAGTCACCCGTCCACACATCAACCTCCGCACCATATACAAATATTGTGATATCATTTATCAAATCACATTCTAAGAGCAACGTAGTGTTTTTCCAATAATGATCATTCATTGGAGCCAGAAATGGCCAAAATATACACGAACATTCTCGAACAGTGAAAACCAAAAGCAAATAGACCAACATTCAGCAGAGGTGTCACTAGCTTATATGGACAGGTTGTCGACGAATGCAGCGCACGAGCACAATAGTTTACAAGCACCTCTCGGAGACTGATAATATTGTGTAAAGGTTTACTCAACAGATTAGATTTGGACCATTAATGTCAAAAAGAATATATGTGTCTACAGTGTATGTAAAAAAAAAAGGGTCACTGTGTTGCCACAAAGTAAGACAAGCCCTCATTTTCAAGAAAAAAAAAACAGGGAAAAATTCACATTCACATTCAAAATGAAATGCACAGCTCCAATCACCAACTACTGGTGGGTGGAAGCATCAAAAAATGCTGCATGTTTTTACTGCGCTGTCGTGACTCTGTGCAAAGTGAGTTTAATGACATAATGACACTTTGGCTCACAGCACAAAAAGTTTGCCGCTTAATTATTTTAAATATGCAGGAACTATATTCTGATGCATAAGTGCCTAAACGATTAAGAAAAAATACCCCTCAATGGTGTTTTAAATCAATAACAAATGTCATATTAAAGTAGTTGCCCTTCCCTGAATAAAGTTTCAAGTAATACAAGTATTACATGAGTGATGCACCATGCCTAAAATGTTTCATATTCATATTCATTTTGAGTTGTGTATGACTCCTACACAGTATTCTTTTTTTTCTGTTTGCTAACAAAGAAAAAAATTGTGTTATGACTGAACTGAAAATACTATTTTGCACTTACTCTTGTTGGTGAAAGTGAAGCCATTTTAAGTTGTACTTACTCGCTGTAGGAACAAGTGAAAGTGAAGCCACTATACACCATTTTAGTTTCCATATGTCCTTGCAAATCAGGTCACAAGGAAATCATGGACTGGATTTACAGTAAATTAAGATGTTCTCTATTCCTTTAAGTGGAACACACTGGATACGATTCATGGCAAAGGGAATTCTGCAGAAAAGTGGAAACTCAAAAATGAATATTTAAGAAAAAAATTTGAATTAGGTGTATCTTTACTTAAAATCTTAAAAATATGGCTATTTTTCATCAGACATTTGGTCCTTTTCTGTAAAAAACCCAACAAAAAACACATTAAATATGAAAGCAAATTATTTAGGAGAGCTTGAGAACATTTTTGGGGGGAGGTGGGGTTAAATTCGGCCTAATGATATCATTAGCAACACTTTTATATTGTCACACAAAATCAAAAATTATATTTCAATGCCTTGGGAATCATTTTTCCTTTTGCTTATTCGTTCACACACCTGGTTGTTTTTTTGTTAAAAAATATATTTAAAAAAATATTTTGTAACAACCCCCCCCCCAAAAAAAAAAAAGATATTCTGTGTTGCCTGTAGTACAGATATAGCAAAGTGAGATGAATTGTCATTTTTGATGAGTAACGCCAACTTAATAGAATGATAATACGAGCCATTTCTAAGTGCTTGCAAAAAAGTGTAGTTAACTTTTTTCTTATTGTCTAGGAAATTTTAGACAATTATAGTTTTAAGCTAATGATATATATTTTCCATAATAGAAGAATCAAACTTTGCTAAGTTATGACCTCAATTAAAATGTTAAGAGTTTGGCAGTACAGTTTTATGTTATCATGCAGTTCCCGGAAAAAAATTGAGGATTGAGAAAATGTTTCCAAATCTGGGATCAAATAGTGAATGACTTCAGCTTTTGCGCTACGCTCTTTTAAGAAACGATGGTGATTGTGCACATTGTTACCCAGATCTATGCAACGCGTGGCACACCATCACAAAGACAACAGTCCAAGAGACAGCGTGTCTCTGGGTCAGAAAAAAACAACACAGTGAGGGCAGTGTGAGAAGGGGCCCCCTCCATGGTCTGAGTCCAGCACTGATAAACTCACAGCTCCTCAGTCTCCACTCCACTCCGCTCACCTCAATGGTGAAAGAAACAATTGTATATTCATCATCCGTGACCGTGTGTCAGAACATGTTGGCAAGTGTGCTGTGTCAAGGGTCCGCGTTCGACTGAGGTTTACCGCACATACCCGCAAAGACAAGACGGCTCTGCATCAGTGACTCTATGCAAATTGCAAATGTTTTTTTTGTACTCGGGTTAATCCGCAAATGTGTTTTGACTTTCAAGGACAATGACTGCCACGACCAATGGAATGAGAGTGACTCATTTTTGTGCACGTGGTTCACACACACACACACACACATGCTGACACAAATATATACAGTACACGTCCACTGTGAATCCGCGTGCGGATTCAGCTGTGTTCTCAGTTCACCATCGCTCTTCGATGACATCACGCCCTTACAATGTTGGCATTTATACAGATGTTGCTTACAAAACCTGGAGGTCCACTTCTGTTGTGTGTGTGGGTGTGTGTGCGCGTGCGCACTGTGTCTTACAACAAGAAGCCTAGCCTGAGGTGTTCTACAATGGCGCTAACAAATGCAATCATACACTATAATTGTTAAACTGAAAGCAAATGACTTCATCCTAAAACAATTATAAGTGTGTAAAATGTATTACGGGTGAGGCATAAACACATGCTGTAGGCACAGAACGTTTATGAAATGTCCTCCACTTATTATTAGCGTAAAACCCACCTTTATGCTGACTAATTCAAGGACCTAACACTAAGGGCTGTGTAAACAAAATGTAAAAAGCTACTTTAGTCTGGTAGAAAGCTTTTTATTATAGGTCCTCCCGTGCACTATGAAATATCTCTTTAAGAGACGAAGAGATTTTTTTCCCCTCTGCGGAGTAAAAAGGAGCGCATTTAGAACATGCCAGGAATTATGTCATCTACCCGTCGTGTGCCAGCTCCACAGCCAAGAGCGCTGCAGTGGAGCAACATATAGTATTGTTTAGCTCATTAAAAACTCAGCGCCTAGCCTCATGCTTAGTGACACAATTATTGTCCTTAGTAACAATGTAAACAATATTTAATTGGACGCTAATAAATAACACATTTTTCAAACATTAAAAAGACTCTTGGCTGTCTAGAATTGGCGGACAAGCGAAATGGAGAAAAGCGGAGCTGAGTTGAAAGGAACACACAGGCAAAAATGTGCACCAATTTGGAAATGGATGCACTGACATGAGCTGTGTCATGTCACATTCATGTGGCACTCACACATGTTGTTTGAACAAGACCGATTAGGGAACAGGACCAGGAAAAAAACTTTTTTAGGAAAAAAAAAAAGGGCACTTTAGCGTTTATATAAACATAGTGCATGATTTCAGTATTTTGGGACCATTAGGCAACATATACTGTAGGCGAATGCGACAAGTATAATACGATTTCACACAGAAGGTGCATATATCTTGAAACTTTGTAATGTTGAACAGTTTATTCCAATGGTACCATATGTTTATATGATAAACTTTGTGGTAATATGCTTGGTTCAGACTGGACATGAAATGTTAGGTAGTGTTGCACCTGTGTCTTGCTTTTATTTGTAGACTACACGGGTGTTGCTTTGAGTGGAGGAGGGGGCATCAAACAGAAAAAAAACTGCGAGTTTAAGAAAATGAAAGGAATACTGAACATGTAGCTGTTTTCAGCAGTAAAAGGTTAATATTTTGCCTATACTTAATTAGATAATTTACTACTGCGAATTATTATTCAGTTTTCTACTTGCCTGAAAAGGACACCACATGCTCAGGGTTCAGGTAGTAACCAATCACGACTCAGCTAGCAAACATCACAAGACCAAAACAAGAAAATTGGTGAGCTGTGATTTGTCTGTATTCAAGTGTTGAATGAATGAGCCAATGCTATACCAGCTTTAGAATGACAATAAAGGCATTCTATTCTATTCTATTCTATTCTATTCTATTCTATTGAGGTGAGTTAGCATGGAATGCAGACACATATTCAAGCAACGTATATCACCGTTTTATGTTGTATTACTGTTAAATGTTGTTTTCTGTTAAATGTTTTGAAGCATTTTATTTCAGCTGTACTTGTAAAATCGCTATAAATAAATATGCATTGTATTGTATAGTCAGTGCAAACATTTTATTTAAATGTACAAATTGTGCATGAAAAATTGTGTTGTCAGTTACAGACAAAATATTCACTTTTTACTGCTGAAACGGCTACATAAATTCAGCATTCCTTAAAGCGCAGATTTTAAATGTGCCCCATGGTCCAAAAGCTACGATACCTGCCTTCCTGCCTGTGTGTATGAGCGTTTGTTATTGTGCGGAGATGATGAAATAGAGCTGGATGAAGACCGTGTGTGCATATGTGAGTGAGTGCTCACGAGGCCCTGTGGAGAACCGGCTCCGAACAGTGATGTAATGTATTGGCCGGCACGCTGTGGAACTTGGCCTCGTCCCTATTTCCTTCACACTCCTAAGGTCAACTATCCCACAACCTCTAGTACACAACACGCACCGTTCTGTTCCCTAGACCACAACAGAACAGAACACAACCACACCCGGCACTGTAAGGCGCTCCACACAAAAATCACTTGTACCAAAACTAATACATCTCAGCAAACTCTCCCTGACAACTAAAAGCAAAGACAGAAAACATACAAGTCCATTATGACCCCGTCAGGTTTTGCAGTATCACTCAAATGGCTGGCTGGTGACTTAATAGGGGAAAAAGGTTGAGGGAAGAGAACAAATACGGACACAGATGCAGAGATACAGACTCTGGCCCGCAGAGCCAAACAGAGAGCTCGGAGGGCGATACGAGTCCCCAAGGGGCCACAGCAGTCCTTTGGCTCATTAACTATTTACACCAGAGACAGGCCTCCCTGCTGCTCTGGCCCACCACAAAATCAATTAGCCTTCATTAGCCCCCCAAGCTCTGTGCGCTTTCTCTGACAGAGGAGGGTTAAATCCGCGATAGGGGCCTCCAGTCACCGCAAAATATCAAACAAGAACGCAAAATGAGGCCTTTCAAGTGGAGAATTATACCAATTTCCCTGTGTTTAGCGTCTCGGAATATCAATGTCTCTCACTTTTCAACTCCCTGTCTATCTATTTCCCTCATGTCTATCAAAGTCCCACTCAATCCCCTTCCCTGCTCTAATAATGTAAACTTTGGTGGGAGAGAGTGCGCCCGGGTCCATGCCTCATGGGTGTGGGGTTACAGTGTGGAGATTTCCCATTGGCGGAACGTCAACATGGTCGGGGTAATGCGATTAGAGCCGGATCGAGAACGTCGCAGGGGACACATGGGCCTGATCATGGCCCAGTTATCCGATAGCGAAGCTGTATTTATCGACCCGGCTCGGCCGCGGATATTATGGAATTTAGACTCCTTCTTTGCTTATGAAACACATGCTAAAGATCGCGGCCTTGATAACACAATTGCACCCAATTCTCTGGCCCCGTAATCACGAAAATCCATCAGTTGCGTTCCGACATCGGGGGAAGAGAATCTGGAGTGCTCCGCGACTTTTTATTTTTTATTTTGCCTCGCGTCTGGATGGCAGACTAAAGCGGTGGCCTGCAGCCACTTAGTGACTGCATATGTTTATGGAAAGCCCAATGGAGCATTTACAATTCAATTACAAAGATAGGAGGAGTACAAAAACGAGTAAGATGTGTCTGGATGACAGCCAGAGGAGAGATAAGCCTAATACACCAATATTGTGTTACCCCGGTGTGTTACCATAGGAACCGTTGAGGAGATTCAAAAGACCACAAAGACAATCAATCTTGAGAGAGCAGGAGGAAGAGGGAGAATTAAATGCCCTGGGAATGCTCCTGCGCTCTTCTATCAGAGCAATAACTCTTCTAATGACCTCTACTACTCCTCTCTCTTTCGCTCTCACTCATTCTCTCCCTCCTCTCTCCGTCCACTCGATCTCTCCAGCCAAGTCAGCTATCAGCAGCCATTTCCAAGCACGCTTTCCATTACTCATTGTGTTTCCAAGTTGGGACATTTGCTCACTCTGTGGAGAAGTTCCCATTTTTTGTCACTTTTAAGAAAACGGTGACTGGTAATTGTGCGGCGCAAGATTAGTCATCACGCAGTGCTTGGGGCCATTTATCTACTTTATTACTACAGCATCATTTATCGAATTATTATTTTTGATCACTGCAATCAGGATTTTTGGGGCTGATCACAATCCCCAATCGGCGAGTTTAAAATGAACCAATAACCCATAACTGATAACAGACCCAATCACAAGATGTCTAGATATGTCAAATTTAATCCTGTGTTTATTTACAGTATTTACTTGCATACTGTTTATGGATCATGGACAATGTGCATATAATATTTTTTAAATAAAGAATTTTTGCAACTCTTTACCAATCTTTGCCATGGCCAAAACTGACAGCGATAAAAATGCTGCCCCTCAAAACCATTCACGCAACATATTACAGCCAAGCGTCCACTGAGGAGAGCGTTTGCATGTTTGAAAAAATATTCAACAAGATCACTGCTATTACAATTAATGCAGCAGATATTAAGTATGTATGATATTTGGATATCCAACCAAATAATAATATAATAAAGTAATATGTTTTTCCCTTGGTGGAAAACAATTATAAACCTAGAAAAGCAAATACCGCATTTCAACTTAATTATGACTGACAACCCTTTATAAATGTTTGACGATCAACATTTTTTTAACTAATATTTAAACAGTGCTTAGGCCCACATCACTTTCCACTTCCTCCAAATCTCTTCCCATAAATTTTGATCCAAGAAATGAATTTGTTGGCTGAACCAGCACATTTGAGTAAGCATGGCTTGTTGAAATGTCATGCCCATTTAGCGCACTCAAGCGCTGCTAGCTAATGCCTAATTTATGCTGAACACAGCTATAACAGTACCGGAGCCACTAAACGGTAAACACTGGCAGCAGGTGCCATACGTCAATGTCAACGTTATTAAACTGTTAGCCCCCTGAATTGACAACTCAACATAATTTCAGAACAATGTTGTTTTGTTTGTATCGGGAATCAGGAGTGACAGTTGTAGAAGAAAGACTAGTCGAGTTGTTCGGCTGTGATTGCTGGGAACAATTTCAAAATAAAAGTGTACCAAGACATTCAGGTCCATATATTATTTTTGTTTATGCTGCGTCCAGGAAGTGTTTTAGTTAAGAAGAGCATTAATAATTGTTGCTGCGATTGGCATGAAATATTTATTTCTGAAGTGTACGCTCATGAGCGGGTATGAGAACAAAAAATGCCTCGAAAGTATAAGGACTCATTTCCGCCCTACTTCAGTGACAATCCATTTTGTTGTGATGGGAAAATGCAGGTGTCCATAAGAGGGATGTGTTAATATAAATGCAGTTAATTTGTGTTTTGACTAATTAGGGCATGAAAACCACAATTGTAGTGAATACCACATATTGATTGCATGCAAATGAATTACAGCATTTATGTTTTTGTAACTCTCCACTACCTAACGATTGCGCTTGCAAAGCATGACATCATGTGAGTTTTCCTGCCTGTGTGAAACTAGTGCTAACAAGTTACAGGACATGTTCTGTACATTAAGATAGACATCAGGCAGCAAACGGGGCAGCTGTGCCACAACTACATAAAGAGCTCTTTATTCCATTCCCGAGCGCTGAGCTGGCAGGTTGAGACGCAGCTTTGATTACACACCAAATGATGAAATGCACACAGGGCTAAGAGAGTCGGGGGCCGTGCTTGGCAAAGCCCAGTGGAAAAGAAAGCCGCTACACTTTTAAGTGGATGCGCTCATAAATGTGGATGTATGCATATACGGTACTCACCAGCTTGGCCTCTGAGTGCATGGAGGGAATGTGCGTGGAGGAGCAGGAGCTGCTGTGGGCGGGGCCTTGCATACCCATCATGTTGGCACCCATGGACATTTGTCTCTCCATCTGACAACACGGAGGCAACAGTGAGTCAATAAATCCACGATATTTGACAAAAAAGAATGAGAGCAAAGAAGGGCCAGATGCAAGACAACAAGTGAGATTTCACATGACAGGCTGCCCTCCGCACAGTGTGTGTGATGATAACAGGAGCTGACCCAAAACAGGAAGCCGCTATGGAGAGACTTAACACAGGAAGCTGGTAAAACAGGGGTGTGTGTACTGATAGTTGAGTGTGAGTCGCTTCCATTGCAGAAATCGCATTGATGTGAGATAGCCATATGCATAAATTACAATCACTTTTGGTAATTACCGCCAATGGTGGTGGTCAGCCTGGCCTTGTGTGGAAATCAGCTGAGCTGAGGAACAGCGGTGAGACCAGCGAGCATACGGGAAAGAAGGCGCCTTTTGTACGCTTGCGTAAATGTGCGTACACGAGCTGCTGCAACTTCACAGCTGCTAACTCTGGGTGGTGGTGTTAGTGGTGGCGGTGGCCTCCGAGGGGAGATGACCCCCCCTTCCTCCCCCTAACTCCCTTCAGCCACAGAGAATGGTGGACTAGAACCTGACACACAGCCTTAATTGCGCTAAGTGTGTTTTGTGTAAAAATATCACCCTAACCTGCACCCCTTTCCTGAACCGTCAATCTTCCCCAAAATGGCTTAACTCTTAATTTAATAATCATGCGAGCTTTTTTTCATACCATAAACATGAAGTGTCTTGTGTTACGATGTAAAAATGCAATAAATGGACAGAAGTATTGGGACACCTGGACATACAGCTATAACAACTTCCTCTCTTTCAACAAAATGTTGTTGTTTGGAAAAAAAAGGATTGGGGTGGGGGGAGTATTTCAGCCCGGAGGAGCTGCAAATTCAAGTTCTCAGCTTCAACCTGCCAAATGACTGACAGGGGTTCCTCTACAGTCTATTTATATATATATATATATATATATATATATATATATATATATATATATATATATATATATATATATATATATATATATATATATATATATATATATATATATATATATATATATATATATATATATATATATATATATATATATATATATATATATATATATATACGATAACGATATCTGAATAACGATAAATGAATTATTAAAAATGGTTACTGAATTATTTGATCATCTATTAAATGCTGGTTTTTTGACATCTCGAGCTTCAATGGGAGTTAATGAGTTAATGAATATTTGCTGCTGTACATGACATTTCAGATAGTTTCAATGTTTTGCCGTGGTTAAAATGTTTAGAATTACTTGTAAAATACATAGTACATGCACAAACTTATAAGAGGTTGAGTCACGCATCATGTGCAACCCTTGGAAGTTCCACTTTTTTTTATTAGAATTCTCAAGAGGTGTCTTCTCTTGTTTTTATCATTCCTCCTTCTAAATGCACTCCATTTAGGCATCTTTTCAATCAAATCTATCCCACACTCAGATATAGATTTCCCCTGTTTAACAGGAACTGACTTTCTCGATAACCTGCCCTTAGTCAATTTAATGTCGACAGAGTACATGCATACTAGCAATAACTCTGCACAGTGCACTGTGTAAACTCACCATGTGTGAGAGTGAAACAGTGCGGTGCATATGTGAGAGCGCTGAGCATGTGCTCTGTGCGCCATTGTGTACTCACGGGCATCAACACAGCAGAGGAGCCAGGCATGGTGGGGTCTGGCAGCGTTCCAGGCATGGAGGCTGGCAGAGGCTGTCTCTGTCTGTTTCGTAGGTGCAATAGTGAGGACAGAGAGCCGGGGACAGGCCTGAAAGGACACACAAAGCACTATAGTCAATGTAAACCAGGTCAGATCAATAAATCAAACGCTCAAATTGAAAATGCAATACACATGCAGCCACCTAAGTACTGTAATTATTATCGGAAAACATACTCAAAAAGGACTTCTTTTCTGTTAATGAATGTTATGAAAATAATATGCCCTAACCCACTAACCACGATTTTATGATTTCATGGCAATCTGTTTCGTTTTCCACAGAATGAGTTGCAGCAGGGTTGGATTTATTTACTTATTTTGAGTGCTGAGAGAGCTTGGGCATGTGCATGAAGCTCACAGAGTAGTGACGAAAATATTTTGCTTAACTTTTTGTACAGTATATGTAACATTTATTTAACAGAAAACGAAGGCTAAAAAAAGTGTTGATTTTCGTTTATTGTAGTACATTCGCTGTACTGTATAGAGAATTGTGAAGAGTACGGTACAAAAAAAACCCTACCTTGACAGGTTTAAGATGAAATGCCTGGGATGTGGAAGGGTAATCATTTTACGCAAAGTGCTTGATAGCTTGGTGACCTTTTTAACTACTGCATGCTCCACAATGAGGCTGCCAAAGAGCTATTGATTGTCACATTCCTCAAGAAAAAGAATCAATGCAGGCTGCTAGCTTTAAAAAGTGGTGATGATCGCACTATGGACAGATGACTTTTTCAAAACTTAAAGACAGCACTTCATAACACACAATCCAAAGCCCAGGGAGAAGAAATTATTTATAACCGAGAGCAAAAGAATTATCCAGAACATTTGTCAGATGAGTATGGAACGCTTTTGAAAGCTCTGCATAAAGCTGTTAAAAAGTGTGGTTATAACCCACAGAGTATCATACTTCCTTCTATGAGTAATTGCTCTAATATTAATCATTTTCAAAGCAAGCTTTTCTTCAGTGAGTCTGTTTTAGATATGTCAGGATAAAAAAAAGTCAGGCTGCTAAAGTTGAGCTATCAGGGGATGGATTATGGATGTGCTTAAAACATCCACACTTCATGTTCAATGACAGATGATAACGTCAAAGCATTTATCAGAGAGAACACCGGGGATTGCGCTTATGTGATTCCCATTCACAAACAGGAGGGTTTGTGGGAAAATTCTCACCGGCAACACAGTGGACCTTCTGAATAGAGGCGCTCTCTGGGTATGCTTTAACAATGGACGGCGGTTCCTATCACAGCAACAGGTTCGGCTTTGCAGCCATAAAAATGCTGACGCTAGATATCTAAAGTATCATCTAACCAGCACAAAATATTTTTAGATCAAACCAAAACTTAAAAAACAGTGAAGTGTCATTTCTTATTTAACAAACTTTGGAACTACATTTGTAGTAGTGTCTAGATGTATTTTATTCAGTAATTCCAGAAGATAGATTGTAAAACATCATCTGTTCTCTTCTAACCAATGCACTAATGGACATCCATAAAAAAGGTAACAAAATAAAGGCAAAAAACACAATTTAGCAATAAGTTGTTCGGTAAGTTGCTTTGTGTTCCAATTAATTTGCTCGTGGCGTTAAAAAGAATTATATTTGTTGATAGCTGCAGAAACCCTGTTAAATCTCATGTGCCTAAGTGCCTTCATGTATCGATAATGGTGCATCTAGTGCTCTTAAGACAGTAATTTTTTGGACATGAGCTCTTTGTATGCCAGCCATTTTCCAAGCGTCCGATACCTTAATACTTGATTCGTATGAATAATTCAAATAATAAATATATGTTTCATGTCTAGATTCTTGAAAAATTTGTTCAAATATATTTGGGATTGAATGTGTTAATTGATTAAGATCTTTTAAGATTACTTCATCAAATTAATCTCTTATTATTTCACCCTAAAAACGAATGAGATGATTAGAGGGGTTTTTTTTGAGAGAGAGAGACATGAGTTGTCGTTGCAACTCAAAAAACCGAGATAAGCAATAGCAAAACAGTGTAAGGCTTAGGTTGAGACTAGTCCCAATTGCTGGTTGTAATCTTTACTTTGAACTATCAGGAGGAATGGTGCTATTTTCTTTTGTCACTCGCCAGAAATTAACATGAAAATAAAACATTGGTCATCCTGTCTGCTGGGTGGTCTCGTGTTTAGTTTGGCAAAGACCTTAGCTAAGGCTTGCTACATTAGGGTCCTTTTATGCTCTCGTTTGTGGCAGCAGTAGCAGCTAGGTGCTTTGCATTTACGCGGTAGGCTAAACTTGAGCTGTTTCTATGGTAAGCAACCTCCTTACAAGCAATACCTATCAATCTACCTTTAGCAACATCATTTTAAAGTTAAATTTAACAAGTCAACACTTTGCTTGTCAGAGGAGCCTAAAAAGCACCAGCTAACACCACACGTTTCCTTAATATAACCTATATTCAAGCAATAAATAACTCTAGTCATCAGTGTCATCAGGATGAATTATACCTCTCACTCATCAATAAAGCTCAGCTTAATATCCAGAAGCGTTTAGAAATGAAGTGCAAACAGGAGCATTTAGGCTAACTATCTCCAGCAGGTTAATGTAATCAATTGACCACATCATAGCAGGGATTAAAATATCGGCAAGGTCGTGTGCAAGAGTGATGGTCATGTATTGGGGGGCAGCGGCAAAGTAACTGGTCCCACACCTGAATAAATACCTGTATTTTTCCAAACCTAAATATGTGCATTTACCCTCCAGACATTTTGGATTGCTCCGTACACACAGCACTATTACCATCCCGACTGTGTGTCATTTCAGTCTAACATAACAATTTATCACAATCACACTCATTTAACAGCGCATATGACACCTGAGCAGCGCTGCGTATCCAAACATTTCCACATGGGAAAAGTCATGAAAATACAATGAGGTACGTAGTGTGGCTGTGCACTGCTTGAGCGCAGTTTCCCTCCGCCAGCTGTCAAAAGCGTGGAATAACAAAGCCGTGGCAGAAATAAACTCTCGATTTTCTAATTGTTTTGGTGGACTCTCAACCAATTTAAACCACTTATTGTCATGCATACCATTGCAACAGCATCTCAAATAAAAATGTTAAGTATTAAACAGCAATGCAGAATGTTTTTTTTCTGTGAAAGAATCTTGATTTCAATGCATAACACAATTCAATCCAGATATACATATACATATACATATACACTGGTGCTATGATGTATTTAAATGTATGAGTTTGGCTATTATTTTTTAAGGGCCTTACATTCTGTTTGATTTTGTACTTTATCATATTCAATTAAACACAATAAAACAAATTTAAACACAATTTCTGAATGAAAGACCAAAAATAGAGGGAGAATGTAACTGGCAAAAAAAATGGCAATCCGTTCCTTGCCCTTCCTTTATGAATATTTTAATCCATAGAAATGATTCCATTCCCGGGTATCGCTCTCCTTCTAAAAGCAATGATAAAGGTTTAAGAGTAAAGGTGTTTTGTGAGATATTCACCGAATTAACAGTCATTTACATATTAGAAATAAGCTAAGCTTCTTTTTTGGAGGTTGGCTCATTAACTCACCATTCAAGTTAAAGCAAATTAAAGCTAAATTTCAATGATCAAATAAAAATACAACGTTCATATAAAAAGTCAACAAGCCCCTGTTCAAATGCCCAATGTATGCAGCTGGCAAACCATCATTTAAGTAGTTTATTTTTTATTTCCACTTTCAAAAAGCATATATTGACATTCAAATAGAATAAGGACATCTGAATCCCCCTTTTTTTTAGATTGATATCAGCATAGTACTTATGCTTTGAACTTATGTACTTAGTACTTTTGTTTGTGAATGTCTGCGTTATTGCTTATATTTGTCCACAGGACGATAATTCGGCAGTCCTTTGCGTCACATTTTGGAGATTATTTTAAAGAACATTCTGTACACTGTTTTGCATTCTTCCAGCTTTGGCTCAAACATGGTTTATATTCGGTAAGAGACAGCAGCCCTCTTAAGTGACTGTGTGTGCCTCATGCATTCTGTTCTTTTCCATGTGTGTTTGTGTGTGTAGGTGAGTGAATAATGACAGGCTGCGGCTCCTCTGAGAGGATTGATAATAGCCTGGGCTGTGAGCCCCTGGGGAAAGCAGGTAGACACTCCACAGTCCTGACCCTGCACTCTCACATTACTGAGTGCTGGGCTCTCACAAGGGCTCTTTTCCATCCCAATCCCCACCCCAGAACCACAAAGCCTCCACCCACCACCCACCTTTAGTCCACCATTGCATCACTGCTAGACCTTATGCACATATCCTATCTTAACCCCGTTGTTTCTATTCACGTCCAGCTCTACAGCGATACCGTAAACAGGTTTCTTGATGGAGACCTTCCAGATTAGGTAGTGGACACCGCTCAATCGAGTTTGTTTGTGCACAATCCCATCTCCGAGTAAAGTACTGGAGACTTCAACACAAGGGCCTTGGATGCACTCCAAAAGGAGAGAGAGGGGGAGAGAAAGACGGAGCGAGGCGCAGGTCCACTGACTCATATCCTTCCCTCTCTGAGTCTACTCCAGCAATGATGTAATGCTTTTGGCTTTTCGCCCTCCCCCCACCCTGTGCCTGCCTACCCCAAGATTTGGTCACTCCCTCCTGCGTCCTCTCGCCTTTTTTCTCCCTCGCCGCTTTCCCTCCGACATCCGACGTCGATGCGCTCGCCCCGTGCCGGGGTGAAGTCACCGAGCTCTGGGTAGACACAGCAGCTAAAAATTTTCGAACGTAACCAAAACATCCCAGGGCCAAGTTCCAGACGCTCGGGAGACGGTGGTGCAGTTGCCATGGGAACCGAGGTAAACAGAGAGAGAAACAAGGGCCTCAAACAGCTTGCAGCTGCCTGGCTCTCCGAGTAAACACTACACAGGACCTGCCCCTGATTTACTGCCTTTAATCACTAGTGGGAGGAGAGTGCCATGGGGTTTGGGCTGAGGAAATAAAACGAATCTGATCAAATAAATCAGTGCTAATGGGTTAAGACACAGGCTGACTTTTATTAGCTGGCTAGTGGAGGGATGGATGCTAGGATGGCGCTACGCTGCAAGAAAGGATGGGATGGATCTGGGATATGGGGCTGTCCACAATTCAGGGAGACTCAAGATGAGGGAAAGACAAAGTGAGAAGAGCTTGTGAATGATAGTCTGTTATGAATTAGCAGACTGTTGCTCAATCAATTTTCTCGATGTGATGTGGCGCCCTCAGGACACCAAGGATTTGTCTCTCATCCTACATGAAATATTTTGAAAGCTCGTCTATCATCTCCACTCGCCTCTATATGATATAAACCTATTGGCAACAATCGAACATCTTTTTTTTTTTTTTTTTTTACATAACCCGTCAAGAGAATACTGTTGGCCTTGTTTCAATAGCTTCTTTAACACTGCCTGTTCAAGTCTACTAGTTAAAATTTATCTGTCTTTTGTTCCTTGACGTCGCTCTCTATTTAACTGTACCAACACGGAATTGGGTGACAAAGACAACCTGGCCTCGGAAGGTACTTGAAATGCTGTAACGTACAAATGGAACGTGGCCTGTGTGTGCGCGAAAACGCCACAAAAGCATGACTACAGTGTAAAGTTGTGTAATGAAAGCAATTGTCACTGTTTGGACTCTTATATAAGAGTCAGATGCTCTGTAGCCATTTTAAAGCATTTGCAGCAATTATTCGATTACTCGACAACTAATCAATAATCAAAATAGTCAGTAAATATTTGTGATAATCGATTAATGGCTTGTAAGCCTAAAACTATCCAAATCCTCAAAATTTCAGCTTGTCAACAGTAAATTTGATCAAATTTCAATAGTCCTCTATGAAAAAGGACCAATGATCAGTGAGTTAAGTCAAAATATGATTAATAAACACCTGTTATTATTTTGGAAAGCAATGATCAATATTTAAAACAAATTAGTCAATGAATAATTATTAGTTGCAGCCCTAGTTATGTCAATATAAATTACAAATAAATGACCTGATTATTTTGCAGCGTTATCATCAAAGTTAACTGTAATTCAGTACAGTTTTGGTCTAATAATGATTTACAGATCTGAGAAATCCGTTATCTGTTGCCAAATCGGCAGGTCACAGACAGAACGCCCACCTTTGGCAAGCGCTTCAGCATTTTTGGGTCGTGCTTTATGACGCGACACCTTAAAAAGAATACACGGGAGCACCGACTGAAGCTTGTTTACAACTGTCTATCGGGGTCAGTACAGACGGTTCTCGCAGTTTTTATATTTTTACTCATAAAGTATTCACCGAAAGTGGAGAAGCGCTCGCCAAAAGTATACGTTCCATCAGCGACCAGTCGCTTTGCCACTGGATTACCCAGCCGGTTTTTAATTGGTAAATTACTAGGAATAGGAGGAGACAAATACCACAGGACATTTAATAGGCAACTGTCTTATTTACCAATGTTTACCATGCTTTTTTTCAACTGCAAAAACCAAGCAGCATTGCCACACAGGTGATTTGAAAGTCATCGTGGCATCCTCCTGTACTCCTCTTGTAGAGCTGATATTGTGTATTTTAGTATATATATTTTTTTTTGGGCTTGGTGAAAAACAAACATAAATGCAAAAGACCAATTAAAACATTTGCACTAATTTATGAATGACAAACTTTTATAATGCTTTGACAATCCACATTTTCTCCAGAACTTTTATTCAATGAGATGAAGAAGAGAACACACATTTGAGTCGGCCTGGTTTGTTCAAAAGCAGCAATTATGTCAGGCTATCAGCAAAGTGTGCATAGTCAATTACGTCTATTAAACTGCAGTTGAAAAACAATTTGATTGCTTCACCAAATGATAAGGAACGTTTCAGTGCTGCTAGGTAGGGGCTGATTTATGCTAAATGTCGCGCTAATCTCTCGCAACAGGCACCATACAATACATAATTAAATCATTTTTTTAGTGCCCCTAATTGGCAATTAAACATTATTTCAGAAAAACGCTGTGTTGATTATATTGGTAGTCACAACTTAGGATCCTTTTGCTCTGGAAGAAACAGTTTGTGCAGTAAGAAGAGTCAAGTCGGCCATTGTCGCAACATGTTTCAAGGAACAACAATAACCTGAAATCCTAAGAAGGCATTATATTATTTGGTGTGGTAAGGTTTATTTCGAAGCTCTAACAACGTTTGGTGGTGTCTTTTACTACCATGCAGTGCATTCTCCTGTGTAGCCCATTTAAAAAACAACAGACAAAACCAAATGGATCTTGTGCCGGGCACGAACGAGAAATCTCGTGGCGCTATAATCTCAAGAGATCTTGTCACGCAATACCTTGTCCCATCCCTACAAAAGATCCATTTTGTCACTATTTACTTAGCTGACGGTTATGGCTAGTTGCCTTCAATCGCAAATGCAAGCCCGATGAGGGCGCGCTGTTGGAAAACATCCCATGGCAAACTAAATATAACCGCACCGCTTGATGTCTGGTATCCCTCTTCGAGTAATTACACTCCCAGCTTTTACCTCCAAAACCTATTGTCTCAGTTTTACATCATCACTTTCCTTTAGGCCCATCTGACGACATTGTCCCAGATCTTTGATTCCTCTAATCACTTTTGCCCACTGTACAATTTCAACATGATCTATCTTTTCCTTTCCTTGTGCAAACAAATCTCTGATCCCGCTCAAGCCATCTGATGCCTCTCCTGTCTGAATCCTTCATTTCCTCTCCTCCGTGCACCTCCTGCCCCCTCTTCCTCTCCTCCATCCATCTCTGATCCCTTTCTTCCTCCCCTCTGTCTACCTCTGATCCCCCTTTTCCACACTTCCCCGTGCAGTGATCCCTGCGAGGCACGTCCTGGAGTGTGAGCTGCTTGTGCAGGAGGCTGCATGTGTGGTGGCCCTGGGGCAAGGATGACACAGCCCCGCTGGAATGAGATGGAACAGAGACTGGGCGTTCCTCTACAAACGCGCTATTAAACGCACTGCAGTACACAATGAGCTCATCTTAATTCAGCTCAGATGTACATCGGATGTTCTCGCCGCTTGCTTTTTCTCTCTTTTCAGTTGCTAATCAACAGCACACCATTGCTTTGCTGGCTCTTTCAAATGATGCTTATTCCAAAGCCATGCATCATCAGTACATAAATGCAGTGCGTGGTTGACTTCTGCTCATGTGGAGAAGTGTGCTTGTCAAGTCGGGACATGAGGACACCTCAGGCATTTTGTAGAGGTCTTGCTCTCCTGCACTCAGGAAAAGACCTCTCCTCTTATCTCCCTAAACAAATCATAAACACTCATAAAATATGTTTTGTTTAAATTGTCAACTCTGTGAGGTTAAAGTTTATCTAGAGAACACAAAAAGCCTTGAGTGCTGTCTGGTGGAGAAGCTATCAACTCTGTCACTAACATGTCAGGTATAGACAATAGAAGCATAGTGAAATATTAAAACGCCAAATGGAGTTGAGCTGTATTTAAGAAACTCAAACAAGGCCAGATGCCTTTCTGTGGGCGCGCTTTTTTATTGGAGGCATGGGAAAATGTATATTTAATGTGCACTGCATTCAGGCCTCACAATTAAAACCATACTACGGTGGTACTCTTATAAAGCTGCACACACTGACTTCCATTGTTTAGAAAAATCAAAGCAAATGTGTAAACGTAAAAATGACCATTTGAAACAAAATAATTATCAGTATCTTAGATTTAATCCCAGACCCAGTGCTAAATAACATAAACCCACAAAGCCACTGCAAATATATAACTTTACACGTGTTGAATTAGGACTAACTTCGATTTCCTCTATCAGCAAAGACAAGGACGGCAAATAACCGGTGGCTTTAAAGTGTGAAAAATAATGTGCGTTTAATGCAACATGGAAACAAAAAGACTTCCTGTGTCAGTTTGAAAGGGATGCTAAACTGTGTTTAGCCATTTTCAGTGGTAAAAAGTCCACATTTTCATACAGTACTTTATTTGATAACTAAACTATTTTTCTTAGGGTTAGACATAATTAAAATTAATACCTTTCAAAACTCTATTTCCCTACTTGCTGTCAACTGAAAATGGCATCACATGTTTTGGGTAACAACCAATCACAGCTTAGTTTGCAGATGTCACTTGACCAAAGCCTGTCCACTAAATTACTATCCAAGAATAATTCATACAGTATCTACTTATGTGGAGAAGTTTTTTTTTTTTTTTTTTTTAAAGTGTTTTAATGTAGTCAAAGGTCAGGAAAAATATTTTTTGTTTTTTTTTGTAGGGCTCACTGCCCACTGGAAGTGTGTGTGTTATTTCCCCTTTAAGATGACAGACAGCATCACATGACCAAACCCAGAAAACATTTTGTCAAAAGATTGTTAATTAGGAACAGGCACATGACTTAAATGACCAATTGTTACTTTTTAAAAATAGTTTTGGATGTAAAATTGACACCCAGAATGTTCTGAACGACCATGAGGGCTCATGTGTTTCTGGGTTTGGTGATGTGACCCTCACTTGCTGAGGTGCATGGGTGTTTCCACCCAATTTTGGGGGGCTGCTTAAGCATCCCTAAACTGAATCTTAGTAATCATACAATTTGGGAGATTTTTTTTCTTTGTGACATAAAGACTAGCTAATGGCTACCCTCTGAGATGCTTAACTCATACTCCACAAATGTAACATTAATCAGATGTCAAGACTTTACACAATCAGGATTTCTGGGTTGCAACCAGGATCGCCAATCAATGGGTTTGAAAAAAAAATGAACTTAATAACCGATCCGATCACATGAAGGGGCAATATGTCTATTTAAATATTGTTTACTATCTCCATGCCTGTATACTGTTTGTATACACAAAATATGATTAGTTATAAAATACAGCATTTTTGTCATGGTTTAACTAACAGAGGTATACAGAGGTAAAAACATCAACAGGCATTCAAAAACTGGACAGACATAAATTAGGGTTAGAGACAGAAATAATGGATGCAACAATTTATGGTACATTACTGTAATGTATTTACCGGTACATTACTTTAGAGCACCAAGTAAATAATGCTAATAAGAAATTGATAGTACAGCACTCATTATATAACTATATGAGGAACACAAGCGCAAACAAATGCCATAATGCGTTTAGTGCATAATAAAAAATTCATTCAGTTTATGATTTGCAGAACGGATTATTGACACTGTTGATTCCTTGGAAAATATTGACATTACAGCCGGTCACCAATTTTGCATAAAATGACCAATCACGATCAAACCCATCAGATTGGCGTAAATGTAAAACACATTCCTCTACGGAAACAAAAATACTCGACTTCCCCTTTAATTGCTTCAAGACATGACTAATCAAAAAGAATCCCACAAAGTTCATCAAATTCTGAATGATCAATGTATTAAATGATAATAAATCTGCTTTAGTGATTATCATTATTTTTATGATTATAATTGAAGGAGGCTCTAGTCCAAAAACCACACAAATGACAAAAACTCTCGTCAACTGTTGACCCTTGACTAAAACAACACATTTGTATGACATCAACCGTACAGAAAGGACATCTTCTCACAAATACAACAAATGGCCACTCAATTCACTCCGTTGCATTCAAGCTAATTACGCTACGTAATGGAAAAAACTGGAGTGAAACCCTCTCAGGAGCCGAAGCAGGACCATGTCATTCGAAATGTCCCGTGCCCACACCCATCTCTGAGCACATCCCCCGTTATGAGTGAAAAAGGTCCGCGCAGAATGTTGTATCTCATGCTTGACTCGTAACGTCCAACACATTTAACTGTGACATAACTCAGTGCCAGATGTTTACAATTCAAACGCATTTAAATCGGCGAGCCCCCTTTCCTTTGTATGATAATGATAGCCGTGGCTTTCAGGGCTGCTCTTTCTTATTCTTGGTTTTTAAAACTGGTTTGTGTCAGCGTCGCTCCCCGAAGACCATTTTTAGGGACACGGGGAAAGAGAAAGGCGAGGAAAAAGGAGGGAGAGCGAAAGACGTCCTCAGGTTTCACAGCTGCAGGCCCGGCTCAACTCGAAAGTAAATGGACTTGAGGAAAGCCAATCCTAATTGATTCCAAGCCTCAAAGCTCTTTAGTAAACATTGTGGAGCAATGAAAATGACTTGTTATCCTAATTCATTGGATGCTCGCGCTGCGTGTTCGACAAAGCTGAAGAACAATTCAAAGAAGCAAAATGATGTGCTTTGGTCATTTCTCCCCGCCTTTTAGCAATACAACCTCTGCTGAGCTCATATACAAACAATAAAAGTTTATGGGCCTTCAGCGTTTTCCTTGAAAATCTATCAAGCCCATGCCAGGAAAACCTGTTATTGTATGTAAAGGTATTTTAAGTACAGTTATGCAACTCCTTGCAGTAAATGAGCCTCGGAGGATGAAATACAAACTCATCACACAGTGAGTAGATGGTGAAAATCCAGTCATTGCCAATACTTATGGCCATCTGGGTCAAAATAAGATTTTCAACAAAATATTTGGAATAAACACCTTTTCGGAAACAGCATCTTTATAGCAGGATTCTCATTTTAAAAGTTCATCTTCACTTATGTCAAGAATTAGGCATATCATGCCAAATCTTCAGGAAAATATCATAAAAGGTCATATTTCAAACAATCGCTTTTATGACATGCCAAAGGAAAACCCAATTCCTCATTTTCAATAGCTATTTTTAGAACTGGCCTCATGGACTACTCATGTGGTCTTTTGGGTTCGGGGGAGGCAGGTGGGGACCTGTATCGAGCACCGTATTGGTGACCCCTGACCTAAGGGGTTAACCCTACACACATCATAGGCTTATGATGGGATGCCACCACTGAAGCTTAAACAACAGGCTATATAGAAGGTCCGTTGTAAGTCCATAGACATATTTTACAAAACACAGTCCTACATACATTATACACTACACCACTTTTGAATTATGCAAGAATTAAGCACATGCTGGACACATTTTCACATTGACCATCTCAAAACTATTTAAGGATATAAAAATGCACCTGACATCTTCTAAAAGGATTTCATCTCAAGTTTTATATGAACTGTCAAAAAATGCCAACGATGTTCAATGTGAGCACCGTTGGTCAAACAGCACACATCAAGCCAAGAGTCAAAATCAAGCCAAAATTTAAAGCAAGCAAAACTGTTGAGGTGAACATCATTACTGGACATGAAAAAAAAAAAAATTAAAAAAAAATCATTAGCATCACAAAATACTAAATAAATTTAACTTTAATATGGTATCAGTTTAATCTCACTACCATTTATACTTCAGTAGATATGAGGACTTGAAATGTGCCCAAGATTTTTGGAATGTCCTGTATACACTGTACAAGTATTTTTTAACTCCCCAAATTGTTCATTAAGAGGGGATAAACAACATAAATATTTGCCATGAAAAGTGGGAGCTGTCTAAAAATAACAATAATAATGTATTCCCTGCCAGACAAGTATAAATGGGTTTTTGACATTTTTAGCCACAAATTGCATTGAATGAGTAAATAAAAAATATATATTTTGGAAAATTGAAAATAAAATCTCCATATAGATGATTTTTTTTTTGGTCCACTTTTCCCTCACCAGTGTGAGGTGGTTCCAATAGGCGAGTAATTATATTTCAATTAGTGTGACTTCCAACAGTAACAACAACAAGAAATGACCAAGTGTCACATAGATTACACTAGACACAAAAAGATGAAGAATGTGTTCAGAGAATATATTGGTGATGATAAAATATAAATGAAGGCAAGCAGAAAGTATCTCCGCAGAAAGCAAGTGTGATCATAAACCAGCGAAGAGCTGACCGTTCTTCGCTAAGGTGAGGAGTTGTTAACGACAGGTAAACTCAGGTGAAGCAGTTCCCGCAAAGTCTAGGTTACTGGCTGTGATTGCCGCTGCACCTCCAAAGCGGATGAAATTCCATCCTTGTCCTTGACAAAAAGCCTGATGGGGTGTCACTCAGGCTTATAGCCATGGGCCTCCCATCCAATATTCACTAGCTTCTCGAGCTGGAAATCTACACAGGATAACCTCGGCACAGCATGGGCCCAACACTGAGACATCTCGATGTCTAGCTTCCCGCAGACCCGGTTTAAGGTAACGCGGAGCTGGCACAAGTCTGAAGGTGGTTGGGGTAGACTGGTAGAAGGTAAGCAGTTATGGCAGCCAGTCAGTGTAATCGTAAGTAAGATAAAGAGTTCCGCAACCTCCGCAAGACAAAGCTGTTAAGTTCATACATGTCAAATCTCAGGCAGCTGAAAGTCTTCACTGTCACCACATACGGTGCTTTATCCTTTTATCAGACAAGGGACCATATTTGGTCGTGCTTAAACTGAACAGCGCTCACTTCACTATGGGGCTCATTTCTCTGTTAGGCAGGCAAAAAAACTAATATATATGATGGGTTTTTTTTTTCATGATGCAAAAAAAAGCTAATTCGCTCATTCACTGCCATTGACAGCTATTAACATCAAAGATCCATTTTTATTGGGCTGGCAGAGAATACGTTGAGTATTTATCTTAATCTGCTTGTATCAATAGCATGTATCGAAGAATAAAAATGTATTGCCGACTACTCTTTTGCAAAAAAAACTTGAAGTCATTCAGTGCCACAGATGGCACCAGGCGTCAAAGATCAACTTTGAAAAAATGTCAGCTGGAATCACGTTCAATCCAGGGTGTCAACACATGACTTAATTACGCCGACATTGTATCTGTTGTCAGTGTTTACAAGTGGCTTGGATCAATCATAGCTGCATTTAGCGTACGTAAATTATCCGCTATCTAACAGTGCTCCAGTGCTCAATATAGGCTGGCGTGATAGTTCCTACTGATCACATTTTAACAAACCATGCTCCAATTCATTGCTCATTCATTGCTCCAAAAATTGTGAGGATACAATTTATGTCAAATCTAATGTTTCTACGGAAAAAAAAGTAGTGTACTGCTAATCATCAAAAATGAATAAATGATTGTCAATTATAATCAAGTGGAAATTCATTATACGCTCTTCTGTGCTGACAAGGGTTTTCACAAAGAAAAAAAAAAAACACTCAAAAAGATACTCAATATTTGATTAAAATTTTCCGTGGGAAATCCGAAAACCAAAAATAATTGATAGGTGTAGGTGTGATAAGAGGCATAGACCAACATTATCGATTGGGTTTTATGAAAGAGCATCACTTGTTATCAAATTTAAAATTCTGTTGCTAAATTCTTTTCACACACGTGTGACAATATGAAGTGAGATAAGCACCCAATTGGAAGTAAACCAGCTTCCAGGAATGGAATGCGTTCCGCCCTGGAGGTTTTACTGTATTTCATTCCATACTCCAGGTTTCTGGTGTCATTTCACACCCGTGGCACGGTGGCGCAAAACCCACCGAAAAACACACGGCTATGGCTGTCATTCCCCCGCGGTTGAAAAGAGCAAATTTTAAAAGATGAAATGCTAAACCAATGTTAAAGCAGACACTACTAAGGACCTCAACGATGACCTCATCTTTGACATATTCCGCTTAGGGACAATGTCGAATGAAGCGCAAAACATGTACAGCTACCCCCTACACTTCTCGATAAGTAACAAAACACTGACATGACCTCAGAGACCAGTGAGAATGACAATCGGCACCAACACAAAGAAGACAAGTCGAGCCTGTCGCTATTCTTGATGCGAAGGGATACCTGCCAATTGTTGCATTGTGTGTATATTTCACCTGGTGGGCAACGCTTCTAAGTCATTCAGTCACATACTGTTTGGTACATTCTCTGGTTCCTAATTAAATGTGAGGTTGATTACATGGTGTCCGACTCACCCAATCTGTCTGTTGGTGGAGGGTGCCTGAGTGATGACAGAGCTGGACTGAGGAGAGGGTAGAGCTTGCTGGATCACTATGCTGGTGTCGTGGTTGCCCATTCTGGAGTGGGCCTGCTGGTGTTGCCCCCCCTGGCCGTGCAGAGAGATGTTCTGAAATGTCCGATACAAAAGGGAAAATGAGCACAATGCTTTGACAGGGATGGGCAGCCTAAATCTGTTTTTTTTATTGAATCCATGTGCATTAGAGTACTTAACTCTTTCAGTGTCAAGCGTTATCTGAAAAGGCGACCCTTAGAGTGCCAGCCGCACTCAATTATTTTTTTAGTGACATCATCTCAACAGCCATTCCCTTCCATAATACATGAACAAAAACAGTGAAAATGTGTTTTTGTTGGCGAAACAACAGTTTGTGTATGTATATAACTACATTACAGTGTTGGATTGGCATAATATTATGAAGAGAGCTGGCCACAAGTGCCATCTATCCATTCATTTAAAAAAAAAAAGTTAAGAATTTTTGTCACTGCCACAAAACATAAGTATTTACAGAACGGAAATTCTCATCCATGGCACTGAAAGAGTTCAAGTATTTCAGGCTTAACCCAGATATTACGTATACAACCTTGACCAACAACCAACATTAAATCATTAATGCATTTTAGTCACAAAAATCTATATATATAAACATATACACACACAAGAAAATAAAGAGGAGAGTCACCAGCACAGACAGACTGCACACTTTGCAAAGAAAGTTTCAAACACAGTACAGGTATTAGTTGTATATCTTCGGCATAGGATCTTACAGCAAAGCCTGGCAAACGCTGTTGGAGTGTGTTGTTGATTGGCAGAACTAAAAAAATGTCCTGTAATGATGAGTCAGATTTGGCAGTTTTGTTCATCAGTTGTATTGTACAGGGAAAGGATCATATTAAGGAATCAACAAAAGTGATTACAACAGTCTTTGACACTAAATATTTTTTTTGCTGATTTTATTCTAGCAATGATTTTATTCCAGGAAATATGTTCAAAGCTATGAAGAAACACACTAAATTGCAGCCTGGTTCATTTTTTGCCTCGTGCCAAGAGTTAATGCAATTCATTTAGTTCGACTGATCAAACCTGAAACGAATGGAGTTGATTTTGTGTCTTTAAAGACTGCATGTGAAATGCAGGTGCAAACGGCGCAGCTGGAGAGAAGCGATCTTTTTCGGTTGTCTAAACATAGCTAAAATGCTAGAAACCAAAATTATCATGGCATATTGTTATGGCCATTTTGGAACTTAATGAGGCAAACGTTGAAATACTATATTATCAACCCATAGAAAAGTATCGGAGTCCTTAAAAAAAGAAAAAACATTTAGACTTGTATCTAAAGATACCTCATAGGATATGACATTAAATCATATTTGAATTGTATTTTCATTTACTGTCTCTCAGTATGGTACAAGTAGACTTTTTCCACTAAACGGCACATTCTTTCAATGCTATCATTTTTTTCGTTTGCGTAAATTTTGCCCCCTGTTGATTCAGCACAACCTCCCTTCATAAAGCATACAGAAGTGGGAGGCTAGACGTTGTTGACCCGGGAACAGACAAGCTCCAGAGTCAAAACACTTGGACAAGATCCTTAGGTACAACTTGCAGCACACATTTTTCCAGACAGGCAGATTAGATAAGAAGTCTGTCTGTTGCTGATTTGACAAGTAGCGATGCATCGTCTCCATCTGCCAAATCTACAAAGCGTGCTGTATGACGATATGTTTATTTTTAAATGTACAAAGGACTCTCCTGAAACATAACTGCATGTCTGCATGGGTATTGTCAGCATCAATGACGATTTAGGACTCCCTCACATGAGTGAAGTTTTATTTGAAGTTACAGGTGGAGAACGCAATCTTTCATCTCCTCACCTGCGGCGAATGTCAAATCTCCACCTGCTAGCCAGTTTCGTCATTGTCAACCTGAACAATGAGGGGTCTCAGACTGGGCCAGGAAGTGGAATCCACTACACAACTGAATTTTATCCGACAAGGTGTCTTTTGGACGCAGCGTTTGGATTGCATACTATATGTTGGGGCAACAAGAAAAGCTTCGTTTTCACATAGCACTTTAACTAGTTCATCACAGAAAATGATCCTGTTTATCACAGACATATAAGTTCACTGTCCCTCAGGGGGAAATCATTAGTATAATGTGGCCACAAAATGTGTTTGATTCAGATGCAATTCAACAAAATTTGGATTGAGATATTTTCCCGTATCAATGTTTGATTAACGAATGAACAGTAACCCCTGTGAATGGTTAGAATCCTTCCCTCCTGACTAGTTTGTCATTCTTAATGAGCGAGGAAGAAGCCAACTAATATTGCACCGGTCTGACAAACAAACATATGGAGAGTCATGATTTTTAACAATTGTTGAATACATTTACTTTGAATTTGTGTTATTTGAGTCATGATGACAGAGTCCATTTTCTCCTAAATCAAAGTGACTCAGAGATTTAAATCCCAGTTTGGACATTCACTTGATGGAGGTGATTGGTCAGCGTGTCATGGGAATTTTTTAAAGCAGCATAAATGTGTTCATACACTCCGCAAGACCTGGAAGGACAATTGTTTCGACTTGATACTTGACTGGTCCTCTGACTGTTGGATATTATGCACTGTATAGACAGGTGTGTGCCTTTCCAAAGCATCTCCAATCAAGTGAATTTACCACAGATTGTCTCCAATACAGCTGTAGAAACATTTCAATGATTATAAGTAGAATCAGGAAGCGCCCGAGCTAAATTTTGAGTCATGGGCTGTGAATAATTATAGAAGTGTGTTCATATATTAGTGCTGTCATCCTATTCAAATATGTAACTAATTATTTGCAAAATTCTCCATTGCTAATTGTGATTAACTGCATATGACATGTATAACAATTTGTTTGAGTAAAAACTTGGAATTAATGTAAAATCATCAAAGAAAAAACGTGATTTTTTTCAGGACTGTTGAAATACCTTTGTTGGTTCTTTTCCTTAAAAAAATACCAACACTGTTTCTTAGTTTTTTCTTATAGTTTTCTCACAGAAAAACATGCTCAAAATTTTTCACTTTTTGGTTCATTTCTGCTCAACGACACCTCACTCTGACAGCATATGCGTAGCCCTGTCTATATATATATATATATATATATATATATATATATATATATATATATATATATATATATATATATATATATATATATATATATATATATATATTTCTACAGCAGCATATATGTACTTTTTAGTGTTGCCAATGTATGGTACTGAAACTTGGAAAGACGTGGAAAGACTGAACTGTCAAAAACTTCAGGATCCACTGCATTATTCCAAACTACTACTGCGAAACAAGCTTGCGGTTGAAAAGTGATATGATTGATGACTGCACCCGATAGGAAGTCATCAGCACCTGACCTGACCCCTGTCAGAGAGCATGTGGCTTCAGGTTCACCTGTTTTAACCCGAGGCTTCTATTCCCACAGTACCTGTTTCGAGTCCTCTTCTTCCTGAGCCTTGCAAAACTCCTGCTCGATGGAGCAGTCGAGCTCGCTAAACAGTCCCACCTCCTCGCAGTTCTTCAGGAAGCGTGTTGGCGTTGGAGTCTGGTCTGTGGATCAAGCAGCAAATACAAGCACTTGTATCACTTATTTCTCATTTCTCTATGTATTGGACGCGGTTTATTATTTCTGGGAGTTCTGTGATCATTTATTGCATGGATGCTTTTCTTTCACATTTAATTTGAGAAAATAGTTCACTATTTACATAGGCTATGGGGTGACGTTCCTCACGTTAACTGCTGGAAAAGCAAAAGGTGCATTACTATAATGTGGTTGCTATTATGTTTGGGAAAACATGACAACTTTTCAATTCGATGGGGCAGAAGAGACATTTCTACTGACAGCACCAGCGCAGCTGATAAAGTACAGATCACACCCGCCGTGCGGGGGTCTCATTTGTTGAGGGCACTCAAAAGCTGTGGTATTCAACTTGGCTTTGTGGGGGGTGCGCGCGGATCGGGTTTCAGACAGTCGAGGGTGATTTTCGGATCAGGGTTGTTTCAAAGGCTAAAAGCAGAGCTCAGAGTCTGTTTATCTACTTTCAGTTGACCAAGGCTTGTTTCACTCTGAGTTGCACGCTGACCTATGATCCCTAAATCATTTTTTTTTTGTTCAACACATATGATTTTTGGAGGGGTGGGGAGGGGGGGGGGGGGGGGGGGGTCTTTATAATACCAATAGCAGTGGCTAAATGATTTTCAAGCACTAAATTAGTAGATCCCTTAAAACTCGTCTTTTTCCTGTACAATTAAAGACTACGCTTGAAGATGCTCAAAAGAATTGCTGCTGCTTTCATTTGAAGCATATCTTATGGAAATGCTAGCCTTGGAGTTGTAACACGAATAAGAAAACCCAAATCTGATCTTGCTGTCCAGGAGGATGGCTCTGGATTTAGGGCTGAGAGATGACACATGTGGCAGACAGACTGTAATACAAATGAGTTTTTGCACAGTAGATTGACAGATGAAGTTAAAATTAGGAAAAGAACTAATCAAGTTCATATGCAACCAATTCTTTGTCCTCAATGTAATAATAGTCATCATTATTTCAATAATATTAAATGTGAATAGTTGTTTGTGTATCTTGCGGTTTCCACAGCCTAACGCAAGTTCAATTAAAAATATTTTTTAGGCTTTTTTATTCCAGTTGATATTCAATTCAAAATCAAACTCACAGTGACATGTTGTCCAAATTTGCTACAGGACATAAATGATGAGGACATCTGTCCTGAACACTGTAAGTGCAAAAGTAGCAAAACTTACGGTGCCTCTAAAACCTTTTGACATTGTGATATCAAAACATAAAATTTTATTGAATAAACTCTGGGAACAAAAGAGAAAAATAAAATCGCCTGACTGTTTTGTTGGTTCTGCTATCGTGATTGCACAATGTTGCAAGTGTCAGTCGGCAAACCATGCTATTTTTTAAAGAATATTCGTTTATTTTATGATGTAAAGCTATTCACAGTCATAAATGAAATTCTACTTTTACATTTTTCAATGTCTTTTAATGATTGATTAATGGCATTTTCATGACAGTTAAAATGAGGCCTTTTATTTTAATTAAAACAATCGGGGCTACAACTAACAATTATTTTAGCAACCAATCCGTCAATGGTTTTGTGAATTATCCAGATTTTCTAAAAACATGTTTTGATTTCAATCATTTTATGAAAAATTGGACATGTTTTCAAATTGACAGTTCAAAAAACTTTTTTGTGATTTGTTTGCTGTTTTGATCCATAACGTCAGCAAATCTGCAAAAATGTTATTCATTGTTTTCCAAAGTCAAAACAGATGTCTGTTTGATTTTAATTCAACACAATCACAATCTGTCTGGCAAAATGAGATTATTTCTAGTCGAGAGCCTGAAAATCTGGGTTTTGGACAATTTTAGGTCTCTATAAAATGAATAGATGACCAAAATTAATTCTCAAATTATGATGGGGTGTTGACTCTCTGACATAATGGGAAAATAGTATGTTTATAGGATTACCCCTACAAGTATTTTCAAACATGTTTGGAAGTGCATTTGAACGCATTTATAAATACATTTGAATGTTTTTGAAAACGCATTTCAATGCATTAAAATATGTACACATAACATACTTATGCATACATTCGGAAGCACTTGCTTGACATTCAAATGGTTTGCAATTCAAAAATATTTATTCCTCTTTAGCAGCTTAGTGACAGCCAAATGCAACTCGCCCCAGTGTAAACCCATTCAATAAACAGAATCGTCACATGCCGGTGTCTTTTCCACCGGCCACGTGTGCGTCACATGGCTGTAAACAAGACACATCGTGAAGATTACGAGCGGCTGGCAAGCCTTAACTCACCTGATAACAAGTTGTCATTCTTTATGGAAGGAAACTTAAGGGTCATTTCATGTTTGTGTCGATGTATCATCAGATGGTCTTCAGTGGGGAATCGCTGTATAGATGAAGAAGATGTATAAATGCAAAGTTGAATTAAATTCAAATATAGTTACAAGTATAAACATTTTTAATACACAAATAGGTCCTCCGGTTGTTTTACCGTGGTTCTTGTGTTTATTTTTAATTTATAAGGAAGAAACCTCCTCCTCATGCAACTTGTGCATCCTCTTCATATTACACATGAGAACACACTTGTACAAAGTGTGTAGTGTGTTTGTTTGCGAAAGCACTTACCTGAGAACAGCCAGGAGCGTTGCAAACATACGGCCTTTCCGGGTCTGAGTTCATCACAACTTCTCATAAAACTAAAAAAAGGACAAAAGGGGAAAATAAAGAGAGGAAGTAAGTGACGTAGGAATTCACAGCAGCATCCAACAGGGAAAAATACACTCATTGTGCGGCATAAAATTATATTGCACCTGTAGCAGCTGCAAGGTAATTTCAGTCATAAACGACGTCTGCTCACGTTTCACTTTAAATTATATTAAAGTAATGGCTTGTGGTTTTCGAGGGCTGAAAACGATAGATTAAGGCAAACCTCCTCTTGGGACACCTGACAAACAAAGCTGGAACACAATTTAAAGGGCAGACCACATCTGCTGGTGAAAGGCTAGGAGAAAATTGGAGAAAACCTCAATTGTTTCAGTAATTTTTCAATTTGAGGAAAACTAGACAGATTGGCTAAGACACTCAAATGTTACGCTTGAATCTCATTTTCGGTTTTGGGGATTATATCTTCAAGTTTCATCATGAAGAAGTCATTTCGTTGTCAAATTCACTCTGTCAGGTTTTATGACGGTAAGAAAAAGAAAGGTGAGGTGTGCCAGAGCAGGACAGCATGAGAAAGCATAAAAAAAAGCACTTTTGTTTTCAGATGTTTGAGATGAGGGCTTGATGCCAGTTAGCTGCTACGATCAGTCACCAATTAGCAAGCTACCATTCATCTTAGTCACTTATCAAAATTAGATCATTTTATTGGTTTAAACACATACCCTCTCGTTGACGGAAGTAAATGTGAAAAAAAAAAACCAAAACATTTTTTCCTGGTCTGGCAGTGTGAATAGGCTAACTTACTTAATAAATAAACTATGAAAATCAAATGCATTTGCTGAAGCAAGGGTTTTCATCATTGTTATTATTATTATTATTATTATTATTATTATTATTATTATTATTATTATTATTATTATTATTATTATTATTATTATTGTTGTTGTTGTTGTTGTTGTTGTTGTTGTTGTTACTATTATTATTATTACAGTTAATCATTTTAATGCAATAATGATCTTTTTCTGTTTGAGTTTGAAATATCTGGCTGCATTTGAATGCACCACATGTCTCATCCCCACGGTAGCAGTTCGCATTGTGCTGTGTCATACGATGACAGCATAACTGACAAGTGGTTTATTTAATGGTTTTGTTAATGGAACTATAGAATGTGGTGGCAATTTGTGATAAAGGGGTCAAGCTGATTAGAATGCAAACACCATTCGTGGATGAATTTCAAAATAAAAGCTTGGGTAATTGCATTGATGTCCATGTATTACTTGCCGTATGTATTTCAAATCTAGCTAAAATAGCACACGGTACAATGTGGTACATTATTTCGTTATTGTTGTCAGTCCTCATCAAATAAACAAATGGTGGAATACATATGGAGTTGAAAAAAAAAATCCTTGCATATTTTTATAGGTACCCGCATTACTAAAGTATTGCCTTCTGCCCAAAGACAGCTGGGATAGGCCCAGGCAAGCTCGTGTCTCTTGTGAGGACAAACAGTTAAGAAAATGGATGGATGATAAAATTTGACTTAAAGCATTGCATGTAAAGTTAATGGGTGATATTTTATGGTGGCATCTGGAACTAATTATTTCTTTTGGCTTGCTTTCGATAGGGAAATTGTTTTCAATTCCAAACAAACTGGAGTTTTACCAGCTTTCTGGGAAGGAGCGTGTGTGTGTATATATATATATATATATATATATATATATATATATATATATATATATATATATATATATATATATATATATATATATATATATATATATATATATATATATATATATATATATATACAGTATATATATATATGTGTGTGTGTGTGTGTGTGTGTGTGTGTGTGTGTATATATGTATATATTTGATTTTATTTTTTTTTCCCCAGTCTCTACCAAATGTACAATTTGCTATACAAAAGTATGCCACACAGTCAAAAGAAAAAGAGTAAGATGATAAACAAATGCATGGCATTTTGTAAAAATAATATGTAAAACCCATAAAAAAATTATAGGTCTACAAATTCTGTGACTTGCTCATCCCTCTTTTCACTTAGAGTAATTGGAATGTAGACATGGCAACGACACAAAGAAGACATTCGGATTTCATCTAAAAATGCATTCATGGTTGAGCATCAGAGGGGAAAAAACAGATCAAAACATTTTAACGGCTTCTCAAGATCGATCCAAGGCCGAATATGTTGCGGTTTAAAGGCTATGAGGCTCGGTCGCATTTAAGAAAATACAGCTCAACCTTGACTCGCTGTTGCAAATGCAAAACTACAAGCACGGATTGACTACCTGTCTGGGGGACAAGTCCGAGGTTTGATTAACCTATCTAACACTCAACCTTGTTGACGGGATGAGCGCTACATGCGAGTCAAGGGCATTTCCAAGATGAAGTACAGCAGTGAAGCGAGATTGTTCAACAGCCGCGCTAAAAATCAGAGCCTGGATAGCTCAGTCGGTAGAGCATCAGACTTTTAATCTGAGGGTCCAGGGTTCAAGTCCCTGTTCAGGCGTTGCATTTTCTAGGTAGAAGCAATTCATTATGAAATTAGAAGTGCTTTATAGTCATGTGCACTGTGGGGAGACACGTTACCCATACAGTGAAATTTACTTTGCTGTTCACGCCAATATTGTAAAATAAATAAATGACGTACCAACTTAAGTAAAATAAAACAAAGCTAATTTACAAGTCGACTGAAGTGAAGACTTAAGGCAGTGTTCATTCCAATAGAACTCATACTTCTGTTTAGGTCCTGGAATCATTGGTCGATTTTCAGTGTCCGATACAATGTCATTCACAATATCAGCAATTCAGTATTAGTTTCAATGTCACTCAGTGTGTCTATAATGGTATGAAGAGCCAAATTTTACCCAGAATGCATTTTTTTTTCTTTTTTTTTTTTTTTGCTACTACTGAATTGCCTCTTTTGGCTGCTGAACTAATGCAGCATTGAAAGACTTCAACTTGTTGGAAACACTATCCAATCCTTTTATATAACTTATCTATGTATTACAATGCAATAGCTCAAGAACAAAAATCAGATGCCGTACATCATGGGAAGTAGCTAATTCCCATGACAGGGAATGAGTATCGATAACAGCCTTATTTTTACATACTCGGTACTCACTCTGGCATTCAATACCCTGAATGGCAGTTGATACCAATGACTGATAGCATTTATATAAATTAAATGTATCCATTTAAACCTCTCATATTTCTCTTATGATAATGTTTTACTTCATATACAGTATATGTAGGTTTATGATGATTGTCTTTAGAGGTGTGCCCAAATACTCTGATACACACATAAGAATCAAAATCCAAATTTCCTACGATTCTTACGATACTGATTAAGGACAGTAAGAAACCGCTCATCGATTACGCTGTCATTTTATGATACGGCACAACTCTCCAGCATCAGCAATAGCCAAATATGATGTGGTGCATTCAAATGCAGTCAAACAATTCCAATTCAGAAAGAAAAAACACAAATCTATTTAGGAAACATTAATAACTGAAAGTATATAAACAATGTGGGCTTTCTGTCAATCAATAAAAGCTGACATGTATCAAGAAGAATGATGTGGGTGAAATTACTTTGATTTTTACTTAATTACAATAAATGGTCCATCTAGTTACTTATGTTTACAGTACCAAATCAAATAACAAGGCTTCAGTCTTCCATTCTAGCGGTTGGTCTGTCAATTATTCTAAATAATAGCAGTTGTGGTCTCTGTTTTTCTAGAAAAAGACATTTTTTTTAAAATTAAAAACTTAATAATTATATTGTTTGGAATCTAAAAGCAATTCTGAAACGAATGGTGAGATAGTCAAAGATTTCTACCACTAAAACCTAGGCTACTTCTTGCTAACATTGTATGCTGCGTTGCATTAGCCTAACAGACTTTTTTTGTTTTTGTTATACCTTTGTTTTACAGTATCTGGACATGACAGAAACAGCTTGAATAAAGAATGCTCTGCCTCTTGTTTGCAATCTGAACTTCACACAGACACTCTTATATGAGTACTAAAAAAAACATACATCACAGTACTGCTGTACTTTCAAAGTACCGATGCACCCTGCAAAGAAAGCCTAATCTAATAATAAAGCTAATCTAATCATCTGATTTGAGGATGCTGTGTCCCTATCTACATAAATGTATAGTTTTTCAACAGTAAATATAATTTGCGTAAAAGCCAAGGGTTAATATATGCGACAAGTCTGATGAGCCAAATTTGTTGTGTCTCTTTATCAGTGAGGCTATTCAAACATATGGGATGCTATAAAAGACTTATGATTCACCCTGATTAATTCCACTGTATTGCACATAATATTTGTCATTTCTTCCGCACAACACATTTATGATTATTTTACCTTTGGGCAAGTTCAACTGGGCACCAGATGTAAAGTACTTAAATGTGTCTTTTTTTATGGCTACAGACTTATTTCCTCAAGCACAGTCAAAACACTCAAATATTGTGTTATGCTAAGCAGTGCTGTTTTCCCAACAAGCTGTGCTTCATAAGCAAGCCTGCAGAACAGGGTCTGGACAGGGTCTCTCTGTCAGAGTCCAACCAGGTCCTGCTCTCGCTTGCTGTCACCAGGTCACCGCGGGCCCCTGAAAACTCAGCTGGTCCCCTTTGACACAACAAACAAAATATGAAGCCAAACTGGACGAAAAATGACGAGTTTCATGGGCCTCTCCTTTGTCACTTGTTCTGTTTCGCCATCCTTCTTGAAAACGGTGCGTGCTGCTACAGCAGCTAACGAAAAAATCGAAAAGAAAAATATATCATGACCTGATGAGGAATACCTTTTTTTTTCTGCATTTCAAATAGATCTTTCAGCACATTTGCTAGGAAATTCAAACCATATGAGGTGGAGAAGGTGTAATCATCAATTCTGTAAATGACCCAATCACTTTCACACTTCTCATAATCAGTGCTAAATGTCCTTTCCTCTGAAAGCCCACTCGGCTCTAATTTGATATAGATGTTAAGAGTTTAGCAAAGGAAATTTGGTTACGCTTTACATTAACTATAACCTGATGTGTGCACAGGGGAAGGATTAAGGGCGCGGAGTTCGATTTCAAGAAGAAGTAAGGGAATGAATTCTCCAGGTTGAGCGCATATTTGAATTTCAACAGCACATCAAGGGAATGAGTGGCTGGGCTGCAAAGGCGTACGGGGTTAAAGCAAGCGAAAACATGCAAAGCAATTCAAACCTCTAGCTCCCCGCAGCTGAGGCCTTTGACAGCGCAGGTTCAAGGTAGGATCACGACAATGCCTCAGGCAGGGTGCATGGACCACAATATCTGTTGCACAACCTCAAGCTCTTTGAGTGAACATGAAAAGTAAACACTACCGAAGTATACGCCGCAATAGTCGTCACTTTGCTGCAGCCTCCCTCTTCATGTAAACTCACAACTATTAGAATAGCCTTTCCTGACACTCCTTGTGTCTTAATACCAGGGCCCGACCGATTGATTGATCGATTATGGCCCTTCAGACATCGGCCAAACATAATCAGCCAAATGCCCAATATTTTTAAGATTTTTAAATGTTGTCCTTAATGTATGCTAACCGCTACTTTCAATATTTACCATGCATAAATCCATTCCACAAATTTGCGTCCTTAAATTTATAGAATGAAATTTGCTGATGAACCCATTCTGTGACCTGCCGTTTAAAACAAAGCAAATCTTAATTTTCACAAGCAATGTTTAGGTGAGCAATGCAAGGAAGTTGTCTATAGAATAGACCTGGATTATCATTACTTGACTTACAATTTATAGTCACAGAATGTTCAAAAAAAAAAGTCATAAAATACAATATACAATTCTTCGAAAATCACAATGTTCTATCACTTTGGATCAATTGGCAGAACAGTCCTGCGGGCCACTTGTGTGATCCTTGTGGGCTACCTGGTGCTGCGGGCGCCATGCTGGTATAAAATATGACTTCATGAACATGATCATGTACTGTACATGATTTCACGTTGAGTTGTAATCTCTTGATGCACCAAAGATCTACCAATGGAGCATATACAGACTGTACAGTATGTTGCGTGGACTCACTGTCAATTCTCAAACTCAAAACGTGAATCTGGTGCCAGTCGACAGTGTTTAGGTTCCTGGCAGTTGTCGCGAATTTTCACATACCCTAGTGACTATAGTTCAACAAGCAATTGAGTTGTGAAAAAAAAAAGATGGGATACAATCACTGTTAGAAAAATGATAGTTAGTATTGGCATTAATATTAATGTATATGGCTGTGCATCATTAAAAATAGTATAAAAAGTTAAGCGTGCCTATGAAGAGAAGTGACAAAAATTGTTCCAACGCTAACGTGTGCGCATGCTTGTGAGTGCCACACAGCGGCCAATAAAAAGGGGAATGAGGAAGCAGCGCGAGTAAATGTTGATGAAGTTCAGTACGTAAACAAACAAGCATGCAAATGAACGTTTGGCGAACCCCAAAAATGATCTTGTTCATTTTTTCTCATCGAACACTTGGTTGACTGAAGAATTATTGTGACAGGCCTGGTGACAGGCAGACCAATTAAATGCTCTTACACTTGATGTCAGAAGGTACATACCAACTTGCGTATCTGCTTGTTGAGACATTTTTGTCTGATAGTGTGCCAAGATTTTTGCAAAGTAAAATATCCGCTTTGGGTAATTAAAGGTTCGGAAAAACTGCTTTAAATGATGTTTGTTTATGACTGACGAGCAAAACTCTTGACAGCACCGTGACTGATTTCATAGATTGAAGTCACGATTAGGAGAGGATGGTTTCACCTTGAGCACATGTAACAACCATCAGGAAAGAAATGGAATGGAAATGCAGGTCATATTTCATGTGCAGCTGGTTAATCAACAAGCTTGATTCCAAATATGGTAAGAATTAGGTCCGCATTAAGCGCGTAAGCATAGCAAGCTACATAAGTGGCATTTTTAATTCTGGACAGAATTCCCAAAACTAAGAGTTGAAAGTGCATGGGTGTAAATTAATTACAAAGTTAATAAAACTACAATGATCTACAGTATTACTTTCTGCTGTAAAACATCAAAATATTACTTTAAAAAAAGGGGTAGATGTTGCACTCCTACAGTAAGTAGTGCAAAGTATTACAAATTGTGTTGGTCAGAAATGGCCTTATCTGTATGGGATTTTTTTAAAAGCAACATTTGGGGTACATTCTTCTATCCACCACATCTTGTGTTTCTGTTTAAGTCCTGCCTGCCCTCGTGATTTGACTAAAACATCATGGCCCATCTTCTCAGTCACTCTTCATGCAATCATTTTTCCATTTACATGAATTTGTGAAGCACTGCACTTTAAATTGTCGTCGCTTACACTCGGTGTATACAAACGTTGATCATTACACATAACAACAAGATTCTAAACTATACTAAAAGTACAAAGTTTACCTTTTTACATAGTGCAAATCAGTGGTTCTTTTTTTCTCTCAATGGTTTACCCCAATTGTGAATATTTATCAGTCAATTCACAGGTAATTCACCAGCGCAAAGCATTTTTGGATGAAAAAAGTCTTGTCTGTCGGAATATTGCATCGCTTATAATGTGCATCCATATAAAACTTGACAAATTAAAGGCAGACACCATAAAAACACTACTAAAAGCATTAAATTATAGTTGTTGATGCCTGCAGAAACACCCCAGTATCTTCACAGACCCCAAGTGGTATTCATACCCCTAATATACAGCCGCTGATGTAAATTGTATAATTATTATCATTATGGTTTATTGGTGTAGGGCCTGATTTTGACTAAAAAATGTGACTTTAAATACTGAATTCATTTGTCACTATAAAATTGTAAATATGTAAATGTATATGTAAATAATGCAAATATGTTAGACAAAAATATGCCTATTAAAATAATTACATTTTGTAGTGACATGTTTTTTCACTGTTGCCTTGTATATGTCTATGCGTTAAAGTAGTAATACATAAAGTATTACATTAATCTAAATAACACAGGTGCTTAACCGAATAAAAGAGCTATTTAGTTAATGTTTTAACTGACGTGTCACTATATTGAATTAGCTGCGACAAATCCGGACACACTTGAACAGAGAAAGGAAAAATTAGTTCTCACCAATCCTAATTATGATAATAAACAATGGACGCGTTTCAGGGCAGATTTAGCCATAATAATAAAATTTATGCAAAGCTTTCATGCTATGTCTCTTTAAATGTAACTTGTTTTATTGGAGTATACATGTATGCAACGTCGTCCATATGCAGCACCGCTAAATGTAAGGAGTGCTGAATAAATAATGGTATCATCAAGCTTAAAGCTTTTATATGAGGCGTTTGATTACTATAAATAATTAAAGGGGACACACTGGATAATGGTGAAAGCCTACATAATCATTTATCAATACTCACAGCAGCACGCACTGGACACAAGTGGTTATTGATAGCGTGTCACATAAACATAATGACAGTGGGGGGTAATCAAATGATTGCAGATTGGAGCCTATCGTTGTGTGTGTTTTTAAACCCCGTCAGCACAATCTTGCGCAAAATAAGTCTAAACTCACATATCGAGGAAGCTGCAAAATGAGAAATTATGTGGATGACTTTTTTTTTACATGAACGAGGATGAGTGCTTTTCTTTAAGTCGTTGTGACAGGAAAATACCGAGAAGAGGAAATGTGCAGGCTGTAGGGCTGCAGTGCGCGCACCGAACACCGGCTAAACTGCCTATCCCGAGATGGGACAAGCATGACAATGAAAGCCACGGTGTGAGGAGAAAACTAGACGAGCGAAAGCAACCGGTGCATCCAATATAATAATAAAAATATTGTGCGATTATCTCCACGCACTCAATCGAGAATGCGATAAATTATGTGGACTTCAAACTTAAGTAGTGACATGTCACAGGGAGAGCATCGTGACATTTAACCAACCGTAACGTGCATCAACTGGGAAGAAATAATAAACAAGCGTGTCACTAGAACGACAAAAAAAAAAAAAAAAACAAGCTGTTGCATTCAAAAGTAGCGAGCGAGGCGTACGATAGGCGCCGGGCAAAGCTGCACGGACGCATGCAGCCTCCGCTTGCGAGGATTTAAACTTACCAAACAAGTGTAGAAAACGCGAAGCAGCCTCTCAGAAGAAACCACGTTGGACTGAGAAAAGATTACAATACGATCTATTTAGAGAAGCATAACGTCACCCCGGGGTGACGTCACGTGGGATTCCTGAAGTTCTAAATCATTGCGGTCCGCTTGGAGGCGGCGCGAACTGGGCGGAGTTTGCAAGTGCACACACTAAGAGGATGGACCGGGAGGTGGACTGCATGGGGCCGGGGTGGGTGTGGTGCAAAACTGGAGCCTCTGTCAGGCAAATTAAGTATACTGCAAATAGCGGCACTGGAACTGGACGAAACTTTCCGCTCACAAAACTGTCACCCCACATTGTGTGCGCACTCCAAAAACTACAATGGTGAAAGTCAACAATCAATAGTAACTGGCTGCAACAGCTAACTCGGTGCTGGGTCCTGGCCTGCAGGGACGTAGCCAGAAATTTTTCGGGGGCGTGGCCTGATTCATAGAACACCTCAGTGAAGGGTGACTATGTCTGCATGTATCATTCTTTATTATACTATCAACATAAAATCCAGAAGGTATGGCGGTGGCCAGAGAGTGAACAAATTATTTATTTAACCTCAAAAGGTTGGATTAATTGAATCACTCTTAAAAACAGGAGAGTAAAAAAAAACATCTCAAATGTGGTCAAAAAATGGGCCAGCCCAACTTTTTCATAATTCATTTGACCCAAAATGTCAAATAATACCACAAAAATAGTTGTTTGTAACAAACTACTAAATTGTGTGAGTTTGTCCAAAACAACAGATTTTTGTGTTGCTTTGTGATTATTTTGTAACCTAATTAGCCGAATCTTTAAAATGGCAATGTGGAGAATTAAGCATTTTTAGTTGTGAACTAAAAAGGAATTCATATTAAAATAATAGAATACATTTCAATCATGTGGGAAAAGTATGTTCCATCACACTAACGTACTTTTTTTTTTATAGTCATAGGTGTCACAATTATAATTAAAATGGCTAAGTACATGAGTCACGCTGTACCTAACAGGAGCCTGACATGTTTCACTGGCATCTTTTTGCTATGCATATCCAAAGAAGAACTTCACAAATTTAAAAATCGTTGTACAGTATTCTCTTAGATCAGAAGTAGATGGCACTAAAGTCTACATTGTCAGTTTGACATCAGTATGCACTCAACAATTGGGTCAAAAAAAAACCCAGAACAAAAAAACAAAATAAATTCAAAAGGAACTGGCCAAACTTTTAGAGGTTATTTATTAATTCCACAAAGAGGGGCCAAATGGGTAAACCGGCAACTGACCCAATTTGGGGGGGGCTCTTGTGTCAAACCCAAATTGGGTTGAAAAGAGACCAATCCAAGTTTTTTTTTTTTTTTTTTTTTTTTAAACTACAAAGTTGGATCAAATGAATTACCCACAAAATAACCCAAATTTGGTGGGTCATTTGGGTCAAACATAAGCCAAATATGGTCAAAAAAGGGAGTGGCACAATTTTAGTGTAAATAATTTAACCCAAACTAAACTCAAAGTTGTTTTGTGGATTATTCATTCTGTTTACAACTTGGGTTGTTTTGTTTGTCATTGATTTGACCTAACTCAAAATGTTTTTTTGACCTATAGGTCTTTTTATGACCCATTTCAGCCCAATTGTTTTATAATGCCATTTTTTTAGAGTGTAAAAACTGCTTGTTGGCAAATGCACTGTAGTAGCTGCTTGAAAAGAGTTGCTTGTCTAAAAAGTCAAATACAATTTTATCTTGAATCATAATGTTTAGGCAGTATAGCGAACAAGTAGTTAGAACACAGTTCTGAGGTTTTAAATTTATCTCCTGTGTTATGGTTTCCTTTTTAAATGCGAGTGTTGTAATTAGCAAAACAACAGTGCCTGGAGGAGCCATGACATAGCCGAGCTTTCAGTTCATGTATTCACCTTCCATATTTTGGTCCATACCTGCAACACCCTCTGTAGTCTTTATGGATTAAGCTATGACCCATCTAAAAGTTTTTATGGCCTGTAATAGGAGTCCATTTATGTGTCTCAAGGTACAATCTACGCTAATGCACCCAATAGGGCTAATTATTGGGCTCCAACTGTTTGTAACACTGCCAAATCTGTTAAAGCCAAGTCTCAAGGGTAAAGAAGCAAAAGCAGCAGACCTGAACAGTGTAAAGTCTGATCCGCTATTGTGCATGACTTGAGCAAATCTCCTAAAATCACAATATGTATGAAAGGATTAATTCTGGGCATGCGTTTTGCTTTTTCATTGGCTTTATGCATGCTTTTTGCAATACTCTTTCAGCAAGCTGAACCACTGTCAAGCGCGAGTAGAGCAAGTCTCGCAAGACTTCAGCCCTCAAAACAAAATGTGGAAATTGGTACGGTTGCTGGAAAAATGCCAGTCCACTTTCAATCATTGTCAAGATGCTCTTGATTAGGCACCATACCCCAAATCACCGTGTTTTTTTCCCCTTTCCTGGATTCCTCTTCCTTGTGGCTCAGAGTGTTCATGTGTAGGTTCCACATGTTGATGGAAAAAATATGGGATAAATTAAGTTTTCCCAAAGGTGAAAGTGAAGACTAGATACACACATCCCAATTTTGACATCTTAACAGATTTTTTTTAACGTCAGAGAATCCACACATGATGAGGGAAAATAGCCGCGTGCAGCACACCACCAACATAAAATCAAATTATGAAGAATAAAGAGTAGTTGTGGGAGAAAAAAATGGAAAGAGCAAGGCCAACTGTTAGCTTGTCTAGTTGCTACTTTACAAGAACAAAATCTTCTTTTGTTTTTATTGTGGTGAATGACTTGTGAGACGGAATAAAGAAGAGATGGGCAACTTACATGTTGGCAGAGGACACCATTTTTTATCGGTGGGCCACAAAGGACCACACTGATCCTAAGCAGATGTACGACGACAAAGACGTTTTAGATGTGTGTAAAATGTGTGCTTTTAACATTTCACACACACAAAAAAAACCAGTTGTGCTTTTCCCATGTAGCCAGAACATCTCAACCTATTCCGATCAAATGGCTGTGTTCACTCCCACAACGGCGCAAACGCCCATTTCTAAATGTGCTCATCTGCAAAAATATCAAACGAAATCAAACTCCACCCATGCATAACAACTAATGTTATTTATCTTTGACACAAATGCTCCATTTTAGCAGTCACATACTGTATTTTTGTTATAAAAAAGAATAAGAAATAATCTTGCAGACATTTTCCATCACTCCTTTCCTTTCACATCAACTGGAGTTGTTCAACGACACCGTTTTAATGCGCGCCTTTTTTCAGCACATAAGAAGAGATTTAAAGGACTTTTGAGAACAAGTCATTTATTTAGTCGCTCTATTTGACCTGCTGGTGCCAACTGGCTGTGATTCTGTGAGCCACAGACACTCCTAGGGAAGCCACAGCCCGGCTCCTGGGATTAATGGCTCCTCACACGTTGAGAGATGTTTACCACTTGCCTGCGACCACTCCGCTAAGAGCACTGTCACTGAACAATAACGCAGTCTGAAAAGCCCCCATAACTCAGAGCTCCTCCGCCTGTGTCTTTTAACCAGAGCCTTAATCAACGTTTATGACATCCTTTTGTCTCTTTATTGCCAATATATTACCCAACCAGTCCAAACATTATGTTCTCCGAGAAGCAGACTATTAAGGCTGGAAAGCGCAGATGCAGTTTGGGTCGGTGACCCACACTAAAGCCGATTTGATCTATATTATACTAAACCTTTTATTATTATGCCTTTGTGCAACACTTATGAGGGAGTTCACCTTGGAAGGCATTGAAAGTGTTGCATGGATGGCAAAAGGTGCAGGATCTATAAATGCATTAAAGATCAAAAGTATCTTGTGTGAGTGCTATTGTAGATGATTGGATATTTTTGATTAACTTCAAACTGGGAGGAAAAATGTCAGGGTTGGATCCTTCGGTATATTGCAACATGTCGTATTCTGTGTTTGCAATGAACAAATACACACAAACGGTATAGCCGCAATCGCACTACACGTATCCTTGTTATTCCATTGTGAATAATTGAGAAATTGCACCCCCATTTTATTTTAGTTTCAGTTGTTGCTTTTTAATAATCTCTTGAGGTTGATCATGAGCTGAAGTGAGCAAACATAACTAATAATTATTCGTTATTTTCAACATATGTGAATTGTGAGACACCAACAAAATGTGCCTACGCTTGCTGGTTAGCAATCATGATTAGAACTAGCAATTACCATTTGAAGACAGCAAACGCAAACGACCATTTATTCACACATACATAATGTTATCGGTACTGTATATGACACATGTAATCATATCCACACAGTCATCTACAATAATTTTCTGGGGACGGCGTGGCTCAGTGTGAGAGTGATCATATCCCAAGAAAGTGACTTTGAGTACCTATGCTAAAAAAAGTGCTATACTTCATGAGTGCAAATCCATTTCACAAGCTGTTTGTCTTCTTCTTCGTGGCGAGCAGACTGGGCAGGTTTGATGCTTGACTGCCCCCTATTTGTTAAAGCTTGAACATGTAAAACTCAACCATTAAAGAATGCATGTTATATTCTTGGATAAAACAGCTGTACTATAGCACTTTTTTCACAAGTAATTGAACTAGTAATTTACGGTGCATGATCGTAAAACTGCTCCAATAGAACAACTAATACTACCATCTGCTGCCTTTGCGAGTACCAATATTTTGAAATAAGGCCAGGTATTCACCAAGTACTCATACTTTGTATTTGTACTCGACGATGCCTAATATAAAACAAGAATATGTTAAATTACCATACACCCACTTTCCCTTTTGTAAAAATGCCACAATTAATTCACAGCAGCCTATTTTTTTTCAGTTTGTAGTACAGTATTTATCTTGACTTTCAGTGTATGTAATTACAGCGTAGATGTTGATTTCTTTTTTCGCAGACTTACCTCCATGTGCTGCCATGTCAGTCTAATCTGCCAGAATCGAATCTGCCAGGAGGCTTCATAATCAGCAATGCTGGCAAATGTAAATTCAACTACAGTGTGCTAGTATCCAATTTTCGACTTGCCTCACAGAGGCCCAAAATTAAGTATTTTTCTGTCCTCTGATTGCTTGGTCAGAGCAAAACTGTTACAGCAATGTTTGACTATCATAATATGTCGCTAGTGATATCTACACACAGTTATAATTACTTTTTTGCAGGAAACTCTTTCTTGCTGAAGCAAAAATTATATTCACAGTTAGCAATGTTGAAATGATAATTAAAACACTGCCTGCACAGTTAATAAGGCTGCATTCTGTTGCCATTCTTGTGAACTGTGTGGGTTTAATTCCTAGCCAAGCATTTCCCATCAGCCGTATAAACTGCGCCAAACAAATCATTCGAGTAAGTTGCTGTGGCGCTAAAAGTCACAGCAATAACAACATTATTATTTCCCAAGAGGGGAAATTGTTTAAAAATTAGAGCAACGTGGAAGTTAACCAGCATCATGGATCAGATTGTATTGAGTTTAGAAGCTTGTGCTGTACATACAACAATTTTGGAATTCCAATACACTAAGTATAGTTTTTGATACTGTACATTGGTGAAACACAGTGTCAACATCTTCCTGGACTACTGCCTGTAACAAAGACATCTTTGTGTCATTTTTGAGCCCTTGGAGGGAAAAAAAAAGACTGTAAAATATCCACCAGCAGATTAACAGTTGAGCCTATACAAGCATGACTGCTGAACCTAATTCAACAAAATGTATGAACTGGGAGGATCCCACTAGATAACCCCAGTGACATTCCAACTCTCAAACACTCTAGCCTGTAACATTTACATTAGGTGGCTGGAGAATGTGGCTGCCTGTCTGATGCCTCTGTGGATTTATTAGGGTATAGGATAATGGTTTGTGTGCTTACCTTGTACCCATGGCTCTGTTGACATCTGAATCGGGCTGCTGTTTGTGTTCAGTTCTAAGCCATATAATACCAAGCTGGAAAGGGGAAAAACTGCAAGAACTGCAAGAGGGATATATTTGTAGCATCATTTTAAAAAAGTTTATATTTACAAGGTTCCTAATAGCTATCATGAATTATTTATATTCCCTCTGATTAACACGTTTGGGTTTAGTTGCTTGAATGTGACGCCAATAAAATAGAAATTCTATTCATAAGACAGTATTTTACCTCTATCGCCAAACAAAATACGTTGATACACTGAATGCGATTTATCAATAGCTGCACTTTATTGATTGCCAACAAACTGGCAGTAACTCAGATTATTGTTATTGTCGGTTTTGTGACAGACAATATATTTGACCCTGAGATATTCCCTGATCAAAACCACTAATTGAAGACCTAGTCAAAATATAACAGATCAAATTATTTCTTCATGCCAACAACTATAAAATAAGATACGGCCCACCCTTGTTTAAATAAGCAATTCATTAAATGTTGATTGTTGGAAAACACAAATTACATGACCTCATCCACAATTATAATTTAAACTGAAAAACAATGATCACCTGCTGCATTTTTCATTAGCAGCCTCAATAAATTCATGATACCGAAACAAATTAAAGCTGCATGTACTCATCTATCCCTATACCCCGGGTCGGGGTTGAATTGGATCCCAGGTGTTCTTGGAATTTGGAAGAAAAAAAATACGTACAGTACTGTAAGCACGGGAAGAAATTTAGAACTGTGAGGCAGATGTGCTAACGGTAGTGCAGCCAAAATAAATTGAGACAGCACTTTGTCATCGCTCAGGAGTGCTCCCCAAAGATGACCAAAATATCACCTACTGCATATCGCAATGTGTTTGTCATAACTAGAATTGCAGATAAATGGTTTACCATCAGGTCCGCACAAGTTTATGGTAAACGAGACGGTGGCGCACAAGTTTAACCAACACTGCCCCACTGTGGCAGGAACATTGCTTTACACTGCCTCTACAGAATAGAATAGAATAGAATAGAATAGAATAGAATAGAATAGAATAGAATAGAATGCCCTTTTGTCATTTTTCAGCAGGTATACAACAATATTGGAAGAGGTGCTCGGATTTGTGATTATTAAATAAATATGAACAATAAATAGTGTACAATATACATTATAGAACAGTGGTGTCAAACAAATTTTTATTTTGGGCCGCATTGTAGTGATAGTTTCTGTCAAAGGGCCGGAATGACTGTGAATTCAAATACATTTTGAGTGTGTTGATCACACATTTACCAAGATTTGATATCAGAAGCCGGCAAAAACTGTTCAAGAGATTTGGAGACTAAGAAAATGTTTGTTTTTCTTCCACTTTCTTTTTTCTTCCAATTTTTAAAAGTTAAAGACGACTTGCAATTTTAGTTTTGATCAACATTGTGTGTTTACCAAATAATTCCATCTCTATGTCTTCATAATGTCTGTGTTTTAAATAATAAACGACCATTTAGGACTTTAGTAAGACAATGTTGAAGATAGGGAATTCCAAGGTGTTTCCAAACTTTTGACTGGTAGTGTATATGTACACGTATAAAGCGATGCTACTTTACATCGGTTGGGTTATTATCCCATTGTGTTAAAAGAAAACTCGCTGAGTGGCAACTTTGACATCGTTTTCAGGTATCGCTTTTGTTGTGAAAGACAAAACGGCTCACTTCCGGTAACTTTACCTGTCTGCGTCGAGTTTGACGCATCTTAGAAAAAGTCCCGGCCGGCGCGCCGCACGCCACCGCCCCTGCAGCTCCAGCTGTTCCCACCGCTGCGGACCGGCCGTCAGCCCGCTGCCGAGCTCTCCCGCGGTTCCGATGCAGCAGCGACCATGACAGGCATCGCCGCTGCTTCTTTCTTCTCCAACGCTTGCAGGTTCGGCAGCTGCGGACTCCACTTCGATTCCCTGTCCGAGCTCATCTTGCACATCGAGGATAACCACATCGGTGAGAGCCCGACGGCCGAGCTTCGCGGTTAGCATTAGCGGCTAGGCTAACAAGCTAATCGGCGGCTTCCTGCTCCTTGACAACCCTGTTGCTAGGTGTGGTGGGAGTCGCTCTTCGCCTGCTATTATTGTACTTCCTGTCCATCACGCCGCGACATAAATTCAGTGTTTGTGCGCTTGGGATCACGTTGTTATACGTCGTCGACTTTTTGACTGCAACAGGAAGAAGAGTTGTTGACGTTTTGTCATCTCGCTCGTGCAGCATTTATTGCAGCGAAAGGCCCTGCGCGCACAACTTCGACCGGAAATGCGGTTGACTCGCACACAACCTCAAACAACTCTAAAACTTGTGAATTTCATAAAAGTTTTTATCTTTTGACATGAGGGAACGCCTTCAAAAATTGCTTGTTTACCATCGTTAACATTATTGGGGTTTTGGGGAATACTGTATTTCAAATTCTGAGAAGTTTGACTTTATAAATGTTTGAGCACAAACCGTTCATTTCATCAAGGATTAAATGAACTGATTTAAGTACCACTATTCCATTAATTTTTTATACAGCGCCGGTATAGAACATTGCTCAAATAGTGGCTTATTTCTGTGTTTTTTTTAAATGATTGCTATTGTTTTAATAAGTTATTATTTTATAAGTTATTCGCGTTTTTTATAATTAAATTCAATTGTTTTCGCCATTGTTGAATAATTACTAACCTTTTGAAATCCCCTGATAATTCCCCTGATAATCGTGATCAGGGGTGTCAAAGCATGAGATTAATTGTGATCAATAAAAAAAATCAATCTCATATATATATATATATATATATATATATATATATATATATATATATATATATATATATATATATTACCCTTATGATTTCTGTATGTTGATTATACATCTAGCTTCTTGTGCTTGAGTCAGGTTGAGTTTTTTTCTCAATTGTTTTCGCGGGACGGTGGAGACTAAAAAGATTTCATATTCAAATTGTATACCTTAATTCATTACCCTCTCTTGCTCGCTCCCTCTCTCTTTTCTAAAATTATATTGGTGCCATAGTATTGGAACATTTTCCAACTTTGCGTACAAATGTACACTATCAGCATCAGTCTGTGTTGGTGTATCTTATATTCAGCTACCTTTTACAGGGGACAAGGTCACCTTTACAATACTCTAATAAAACAATGAAAACAGGAATCCCATTACAACAACGTTAAATAAAGAGGGGGGTGGGGGGGTTGATAGGCTTTTGGCGCGTCCAGATTTAAAACATAGCTTAAGGCGAGACTTAAAATTGTGTGGCGGGTCAATATTGTCAGGTGATGGTGGAACTGAAATGAGGAGCTGCACAGCTGAAAGCTCTGTTTTGAAATATTTTATTACAAACTCTGCATATACTCAGTATGGCTTTTTCAAGTCTAGCTTTTAAATATTGATATCAGGCAAATATCAAACCTGGTGAGCTTGTTGCTGCATCTGCAACGAGTTTGATCGTGTAATAATGAGTTGCATGTCCTCGACTTTTATTTTAACTAGAACCTTGTCATTTAATGTCATAAAATGTTGCTGTTGCTGTTGACCCAATGGCATTCAATAGACCGTTTTGGTTTTGTTGCTCACTCGTGCGTGTTGAATTCCTCCTGGCATTCATGTTTGTTATATAAACTAGCTGCATCATCAAAACGGCACTTAATATTTATTCAATGTTCTCCATGGATGCGATGCTTTTAACATGAGGCTTTGATAGTTAAGAGCAAATGTCTTTTAGCTTGAAGTAATCCCAAAAGTAAATTCCCTTGCTCACTTTTTAGCATACTTAGCTCCTGCATCTGTTCCCTCGGTGTAATATTTCAGTCTCGTTATTGAAGCTGACAAGGGCCCAGCTGCCTCTGTTGTTCTTGTTTGTTGCTTGAATGGCTTTAATATCCTCTCCCCTCTCATTGTGTGTAGTGCGTGTGTCTAAGGTGTTAGTCGCAAGGGAGGGGGGGAAATCCCCTAAAATGACTTATTGGGGAATAATGAGGCAATTAGTGTACTCTGTGTGGAAAAACTTTATGCCCCCCTAATCCCTCACCCCACCCCCATTGTGTGCCCACTCGTAGAAGTGCGAAATCTTGCACGCTGTGCCAAGTGCCTGCGAAGCGTAATTACAGACAGAGTGCCTGAATTGGCCGCTCTTCCTCGTCATCTGGTGGCCTGCTGCATGAAGCACATTCTCCTTTATAATTAGGCGCCTGCAAAACAAGCAACAACATCCTCCACTCGGAGCAACAGGCTGCCCGGTGTGGCTGACAGACGATAGATGGCGCTACCCAGCTGTACTTGGTGCAACAGGGGACCAGATGAATATGTGCCCTGCACTCCCATTAGGTGGCTTGAACTACAGTTCCGATACTTTTGTTCATTTAGTGTACTGGTAGTAAGCTTGGAAGTCTTCAAAAGAGTATTGTGGCCTCACCGAAAAGGAGAATGATTTTACTGGCTTAAAGTTCCACTTTAGTTCCATTTTATTGGCATAGTGCCAAATCACACGTGACGTTATCTAAAGCTTTTTTTTTTTTTTTTTTAAATACATGGAGCAGGGCAAAGACCACATGCCTCACTTAAAGTACCAGTGAAAATTGTGTCATTATCAAGAAACTTTAGAATTATTTGGTAAACAAAAATGTTAATATAAAGAGAATAATGTTGCTAATTTAGATTATTCAAAGTCGGAATCTTCTGCCCAAATAACAGTTTTGTACATATTTTTACTTTTTAAAGTCAACATTTTGATGTTGATGATGCTTCATGACCTGAAATGACTTTCAGTTCACAGATGTGCATTTTCAAAAGGTAATAGCTTGAATTTGTCAGCCTCCTAAGTTTGACATCTTCTGAAATTGAAGGTGTTTCCACATTAAGTTTTATTTAAAAAAAAAAAAATACAGGACTTGGACAATATCCTTGTAATATAGAGAAAAAATATGAAAAAGTTCATTTTTGTTTCAGGATCAAAAATGTATTTTGTACTTCCACTGCAATTTTACAAGAATAATCTTGTTTTTGTTAAGGAAATGTTGAATAGTCATATTACAAAAACTATGTTCTCTTAATAAAAATGTTATAAATAAAAAAAAAAAACATGTAAATTTACTAAAACATTTTCAAGGATGTTATAATGTCCCATGAATAAATGTCAATTTTATGGAGAAAAAAAAAAAAAAAAAAAAATATATATATATATATATATATATATATATATATATATATATATATATATATATATATATATATATATATATTATTAATTTTTTTTAAGAATTAGTCATAATATTGCTGTACCAAAAAAAAAAAAAAAATCATTGTCTATGAGAAAAGTAATAACGTATCATAACGATACCAAGTATTGGTATCTGTCCAAAAACAGTTGGGTTAAAATAACTCAATAACTCAAAAAAAGTGGTATTTTCCATTTTGTTGTTTGTTTCTTATGGGGTAAAAAAAAAAAAAAAGAAGGTCGTTGGGTAAAAAAAAAAAAAAAAGGTCGTTGTGTAAAAAAACTATGCAGAAAGGTGGGTTAAATGGACCCAAATATTGTGTTGGTCCTTTTTCAACCCACGCTTGGGTTATTTTTTGAAAATTACAAATTAGAAAGATTAAAAAAATTACATTAACTTCATGAAATTTTAAAGACAGTTGCAGTATTTAAATAGATAGGTCTTTTAAAAAATTATATTGTTTATTGGGGGTATTTTGTGTTTCAAAAGTATTAGTATATCAGTACTGGTATCGGAATCGCTGACCATCTAGAGGTTGAATAGTCATTCTGGTATCAGATGAAAAGTGTTATAGAACATCCCTAGATTTAATAAGATGCATTTGTAATTTTGTGAAAAATGTTAAACAATTATATCTTTCCTGTAATGCTAAAACAGTCATCCCTCAACATATTTGCTCGCCTTATAAAATTAAAATGTCAAATTTGGGTTTTCTCATGGCATGCCTAAATCAATAGCATAGTTGGTATATGGTGAGACTGAAAGCTGTAACATCTGCAAAGGGGCAGATCCAAGATCACTAATGGGTTCTAACTTCGTCAACATATTCAGCCACAATGAAAGAGCGGGTACTAACAACGACCAGAAGAAAAGCTGCTTGAGAGGAAAGATTTCAGCGTGGAGCCTAAATCAAGTTATTAAGCTTGAAAGATGTCCTTAGTGGTCTAGTGGTTATGTGTTGAGGGAAGAACCTCACTCAAATGTTTGCTTTGTTGCTAAGAAACCAGACCTAAGTTGACTCCAAGCACACAATGAGTGTTATTAAGACCTGTCCGCGTGCGTGCGTGTGTGTGTGCGCGTGCGTGCGTGTGTGTGTGTGTGTGTGTGTGTGTGTGTGTGTGTGTTGCTGGGGCCCAGCGTCATGATGGCCTACAGTGGCCAAAGCTAGCCAACAATCAGTCTGCTTGTTGCCAACCCTCAGTGGAGGCTCATTTAGAAGATTTTGCTTGACATCCTCTGCCCCGCACACGGAAGTAATAAATTCAAAAAAAGCACTAACTAGTTCCCTGATCCGTGCACCTGGCTGGCCTAATTAGCTTTCCCCACCCCCCCAAGACCACCGTTCCTTTTCATGTGCAATGACTGAGACAGAAAGCTAAACCTAGCTCAGATTAATAACATTCAACAATGGTATGTTTGCGAGTTAACTGCTGGTCCAATTTGAATATACTGTCCTTAACCATATGTGCGCTGTAATGCTATTGGTTTTACATTATGAGGACTACATTTAGTACAAGCAGACTGCCAGTTTTTTCTGTTTTTTTTAAACATCATTCTATTTTACATGATGTAATACTATACAGTATACAGTATTAGTTTTTCAAAGTAAAAGCAGACTTTTGCAAATGCCTTATTTTTCATTAAACACAAAACAATCAGTCCGCTTTAGTGACGACAGGAATCAGAAAATAAAAAATGTTAAAAGGCTGAAATCAGAATAATAGCTAAAATAATTCTCTGTTTATTTAATAATTAACCTCACTTTTCTAAACACAGTATCCTGATAAATATTGTGCTTGTAGAATATAAATTAGAAGCAAAAGGTAATAACCAATGAAGGCTGAGTTTGCTAACATCACATGACCAACTTTAGAAAAATGTGGTGATGTCCTCTTTCTTAGCACTTGTACTATGGACTTATGAAGCTTGTATGATGTTCAACAACGGCTGTAGTGCCCAAAAAATACCACTTACTGAGTTACTTGTCTTCTGAGGTGAGCAGAGTAAGAATTTCACAGTGTGGTATTGTGCCGTACATGTGACAATAATTCTCTACAATTTAGATTCTGACAATGCCTTCATTCGCTAATTAAAAATTATAGTTCTTAAAGCGGTACTCTAAAGAGGAGTGGCTTGGGGCAAAGCTACTTGTCATTTGGTGTAACATGCAGCATATAAAAATGTTTATGTTGAAAAAATTTGGGGACGGATCGTTTGAACCGCTTTCCGTGTGTCGAGTAAGCCACGAAACATCTGACACATGGAGCACAACTACGCGCTTTCATTTCCTTCTTGAGGCCACATTATAACGAATCGCCTGCGCCACCGCCCCTGCTAGTGTCCCCCGCTGATCACAGTCGCTATAAACATGGCGGCACGGCACTTGGCCCTAAACCGCGTTGCATCTGGCCTTGAGGCTGGATGGGGAGAGCCAGACGACGGTAGAAAACGAGAGGCGGGGGAAGGGGTCGTAGGTCATAGAGGGCGTTGTTAGCAGGCGGCAGGCGTCACTTCCTCTCTTGTCTGAGAAAGGTTTGTTGCTCGCCGCTTGAGTTCTGTTGTCAGCGGGGCACCGATGAGAGCATGTTCATCAAACTAAGGATGGGCATTTGAAAGTATGCATGTTCTAATTAGAATATAAGTTTGGAAGGTGCCTTATTGAGTGCTCCTCGGAGAAATTTTGTCTCCGTGGAGGTCTGCGTGGATATTGCTCAACTTCCCATGATGTGTTGTTATTCCTCTTTTGACTACACATTAGAGTCCTGCATTTCGGTTTAACTAGGCAGGTATACGTTTGGCTTTCACTTGTTTGTGGGTACAGGGGTTTTTGGGGATGGGCGTAGGATGTTTTGAGGTTTCGAACGGCATATTATAAAATATCTTGAAGAAGGGGTTATGTTCTCACCATATGATTTGATTTGATTGATCAATACTAATAATGGCTTAGGGGTGGGTTTTTTCCAAATATTTACTGTAATTACGGCTTTGCTACTAATTTATCATAGATTAGTGAAAAATTGTGACGCATTTTAATTTGAAAAAATATTTGTACAGGTTACGCTGCTATAACAATGGGTCCAGACCTGCTGTTAATCTGTTAGTAATTATAGTGAATCATTTCTTTCATCTGCATTCCAAAAAATAAATAAACTAATAAACCCACACTTTTGTTCTCATCCAAGGTTTTTTTTTTTCTTTTCTCTTTATTTTAAACATTAGTTTTGTAATATTTGCGCTTAACTTTGGTCAGTTCATGTCCAGGGAAAGACTGGAAAATCTGGAAAACAGTATCGGCTTGTAGAGAAAATATCTTAAATAGCAACGGTCACTCAAATTGTAAAGTGCAATAGTCTTTTGAAATATTCATTTTTTTTAATCAATAAAACATAAATGTTTGCCCCTAATTACGAGGGATATTTTTTTTTCAGATGGTACTACTCAACTATGAGTAGTCACCAATACTGTACTGTTGATACACAAATTACCCCCTCACACAAAAAAGCAGACAGTTAATTTGGAAAAAATAAAGACCAACCTAATCCAATGTAGCATTTTTCTTAAAAACCCATGAAAATAATGGCAATTTTCATTTCTCTTAATTTGTCATTTCTAGTTTGTGACCATAAAACTGCCCCATGTGCAGCGACTAAGATAGCGGCTGATACTTGCACTCACTCATTCCAATACTTAAAATATACAGTACCTCAAAAACAAACTCATGAATAGTCTTTGTTCAAAGGTATACTTTAATTATTTAACAATTTCAGCAGTTACAAATTCTTACTATGTCTATCATGAATTTGCTAACTGAATTATTTTTCACGTTTAATTGGTACGTTTAGAACATTTTTCTGCCAGTAGTCATCTGAAAATGACATCACATGTGTGAAAGACTCAGGTAACCAATCACAGCTCACCTGTTTTCTGGCTTTGGTCATGTGACGTTTGCAAGCTGAGCCGTCATTCGTTATCTGAGCCTGATTACGTATGATGTCATTGTCAGTGGGAAGCAAGTAGCAAAATGTGTTTTTACAGACATTAACTGTACATTGGTCGCTCGTTTATCGCCAGGATTACAAAAGCCACGAGGTAGCCATCTTTATGTTTTTTATTTTACAATAAGTATACATGTTTTAAAGCTGTAAAAAACCTCAGATTACACATTATACAATATTATCAGATTGGAATTAACATTTTCTTACATTTGTCTTTCGTTTAAACACTCCTGACGTTCAAACCTTTGTAGATTGGACACACAAAAAGTATTATTAATATTAGTAACGCACGTGTATTTCACAAATCAACCATTTTGACCACGATTCACCTTCTATGTTTCCAGTCACCCGAGCTTATCAAAGGACCTCCGTAACTAGATATTCTGACTAAACATCTCTCCATACCATGCCTGCTAATTTTTGCCCACCAAGGTAGACCACCGGTGTAGTTTGTTTAAAGGGGTTCCCATCGCTACTTGAGGCGCCTTCCTCCTGGTCCCCCCGGTCCTGGCCTGAGCGTTGGTGGGCCCCAAAAGAATAGCAGAGGCTTGTAGGGAATTGCCCCCCGGAGACCATCCATCTCCGTAGTCTCCACGTGAGGTGTGCGAGATTTACAGCGTGTGGCAACAGATTGATGCGCTGCTGTTTGAGCGGGCTGCCATTCCACTCGCGGAGGCTCATTAGTGAACTTCTGCTGGGCTTACACATACCACCGTACAACGCTCACAACAACATGACTTTGTGTGCCGCCTCTGGCATTTGGCGCTTGTCACCATCTTTCCTACACTGTTTCCATGACTTTGGATGGAAGAAGGAGAGTAGTGGGGCTGTCCCTCTCACCAGATCCACCGCTAATGAAACACATGCGTTTGTTATGGAGTGTCCTTGAGGGTGTCAAGCTGTTCTCAGAACCTTACTTGCCTGTATCATAAAAAGTGTCGTATGATATTCTATGGCAGTGGTCTGCAACCCAAAATTGTTGAAAGAGCCCCTATGAACCAAAATGTGGTTTTGTATTTTCAAATATAAACTGACAAAATGTGAATTCTCTATATAAAAGCCAATTTGTGGTTTTGTTTGTCAAAAATGTGCCTTTGACGAAATTGTGTTCTTACCCGTTTAATGTGACTTCTGTTTTCTGACATCACTGGACAGCTTTTCAACATCAGGCATATTAGATGTTTTTGTTGACAACATCTCAGTAAACATGCAGACAATCCTTGTCGTGGTATCCAGACACGGGTGGATGTAATCCATCTTCCGAACCGCTTTCCCTCGCAAAATATTATTACTTAACTGTCAGATCTTTTTCTGAAACTCTTGGGGATTTTGACCACTGGACTGGTTATTTGGATTATATTGACCACCACCAGGGGGCTCCGGTAAGCGAGCACATCAGTCTTCAAGTTGAACTCAAAATGTCTTTTGCCTCAGTGGTGCACAAGTCCTTGAATATTGTAAGGTGTCATCAAATATCATGGCTCATGTATCGTGTAGTATCTGAAAAATAACAAAATAACAAGTCTTGAACCCAATAACTAACATAGCCGCTTCCCGAACATTATTATGTAAACACACTGTATTTAAACTACATTAGCAGTTAGCAATTACTAACAACAACTGCTAATTGTAAGTGCAACGTCAACACTAAACGAACATATAAACAGTATAAACACCCATTGCTTACTTAACACGGGCAGTAACGTGAATTATCTACATAAATGATAATAAACTGAAATATGCACATACACTGTCATTCACTAAGTCACCGCAACGACTAAATGAAAATCCATGTAGTAGAGGTTGATTTTTTTTAAATAACTTTTTGACTGGTCTGACTTAAAAGGAAGAAATATTAAAAAAAAAAAAATAATAATAATAATAATAATAATAATAGTAATAATAATAATAGCAACGTAAACCTGCAATAAAAACATGGTTATAAATAAAACATGACAATAGAGTGAAGCTGCCATAACATATCCAAAAACTAAGTTGGGGAACACTGTAATGACAGAAAACTTATAAAGGATTTGGTTTGTGGTATATTTTTTCCACTTCCATGTACAGTATATGCATATAAATTACATTTGGCACACTGTATGAGTATGAGTTTTATGGTATCGATATTGATAACCAGAAGTGAAACGTCTTGTTTACTGAAGCCGTACCTCTCACTGTGTGGCTGTCTCACCCCCTTCCTTCTTGACCGCTTATTTCCACGAGTGAATCAGAGCGAACAAAGTGTCCCTCAATTGGTCATTACCTGCTGCTAACTGCTATGTGAAAGCTTTGAATTATTTACCACTAACCTTGACTTTCCATCTGTATGATCCCAAACACTCATTTTTTGCCACTTTGGCGTTTTCTACATTAAAACATTGTAACTAATAAACAAAATGTTGCTATTTACTTGGCCGACCTGCTGCAAAATCCTCCCTCCCCCACTCAGTACCCAAAAAGAGACTAAAAGAAGTATACGAATGTTTTCTCAAAGCAACCAGTGTGGCCGTTTGCTGACATATGCATTAGGCCTTAATGTATTTGGCATCACGCACAAAGTGGTGGCGCAAGCAGCACGGGCTGGAAGATCCCGTGAATGGCGGGTGGATGGAAAGCAGCCACATGGGGGTAGCAGTCTTTCACAGCTCAGTCAGCGGCAGACAGACAAGGAGGCGGAGCTCCACAGCCAGCTAAGTTTTATGGGCCATCTCTCTTCTCCCACATGGGCGCTGCTGTGAGGAACGTTTGAAGTCGGGCCTGCTTCACCTCGGGGTGTGGAGATTGGCTATTGTTGTACATTTAGCACCGCTAAACAAGATGGATGTCTGGCTCCCAGCTCAGTGTGTGTTTACCATAGTCATGAATGAGTCATAGTCATGACTGTATATGTGGATGTGAGCTTTGCAAAAAGTACAGTATTTGAGATTATGATAGGAACACTTATTTTTTAACAACGACAAAAAGCATGTGATATGACAATGGCATTATGTTGGACAAACGCACAGTGGAATTGCCTTTTGATTCTATAATGTCTTGAAGCAAAAGTCAAAATTGACGTATTACTTGGCTGCAACCAGCAGGGGCACTGTTGATTCACTTGCTGTCTGGAGTAGCAGTTCTCAAATGGATGTTGGGGCACCCAGTGATATTTTGAAAGGACAGTCCACTAATATAGCCATTTTCAGTCGTAAAATGTCAGTATTTTGTCTATAATCAATTGTATAGCTAAATCATTTATCATGTACAACTAATATCTTTAAAAACACATTTTCGAGTAAGCTTGAAGCATGCTTAGCAACCACTCAAGTCTCATCTGTTTTCACCTGCACTTTTTGACAAGTAACAAAATGTGTTAATTTTACATGAAAGATAATTTAGTCATCAAATGAATTATAAACAAACAACTTTGTAAGTGGGGTATCCCTTTAACCCGCAGGCTGAAATAAAGTTTGAGTATATTTGTTTTGTTTTTACTTCTGAGTAAAAAAAAAAAAAAATGTCTTATTAAATATGAATGTGGAATAGTCAGGGGATTAATTCACTGTTTCAAATCTGCAACACCCTCCTGGAGAGGGTAGCAGGGTTTCTGAAGGTATTACCTGATCAAATTTAATGCTTTTAAATGCTGTGCCAGGAACAGTACATTTTTCTTTTCAAATTAAAAGTAAATTAAGTTGAACATGAAACATTTTTTTCCTGCATAATGTTATCGTGACTCCATTGGAAAACTTAGTATTTCCTTTTTCCTTTCCCTTTTTTAAGTGTTATTCGGATTTTCATTGTCATTTTTGTTGCAATATTTTGCAAGAAAAGCCAGGGGAAAAAACAATGTAATCTCGAAAATTGATAGATAAAATAGGCCCATCACAAATGATTTCTGCTTTTGTGTCATTGACTGAAGAAGGCTCGACCATATCTCTTTGTGGTCCCCAGATACGGACCCGCGTCTTCTGGAGAAGCAGGAGCAGCAGCAACCCACCTATGTCGCCCTCAGTTACATTAACAGGTAAACAAAAACTCTGAGCGACGAGCTCAGTAGACCGACCACTTCACTGTGTTTCAACAAACGCTGGATGTGCGTCACTGTGTGCCCTATCAAAGCGCATTTTACACGTCATCTGGGGGATCGTTTAGAGGAGTTGAATCGGGATTTGGGAGCTGGTTTTGTTTTTACAACAGCGAGTCAACTTTGATATGGTGACCGAGTGGCACATTATACAGAATTGGCTGCCGACGACTCCCGGCCTGCATGCAAGCACGTTTATGTGGTTGTCACTTAATTTGTTAATGCCACTTTTTGCTTGGACGTTTTCATTTTTATGATGTGCATTTAAACCAACTCTCCATAAACCTCTTGTACGGGACTAGACCTAGTGGTGTTTTTTTTTTTTTTTTTTGCATTTCAGCAATTACCAGTATCTTCAAACACATATATCAGAAACAGATTTCTGAATTCTCTTCACAATATCCCGAACCATAGTTCAAGCACGAGACGTGTATTGATGCTCTTTTTTCCTGCAGGTTCATGACGGAAGCAGCAAGGCGAGAGCACGAGGCACTGAAGAAAAAGATGCAGCCCAAATTGTCGCTGTCTTTAACTGGAAGTTTGTGTCGCAACAGCGTGTCGGCGCCGCCTCGGCACGCCAGCGGCAACCTCACGCCTCCGGTCACTCCGCCCATCACCCCCTCCTCGTCCTTTCGCAGCAGCACTCCCACTGGTAAGTTTCCGCTATTCATGTCAATTTGTTTTCCATAGCCGCTTGTCCTCGCTTGGGTCGCAGGCTTGCTGGTGCCAGCCAATCGCAGGGCACACAGGGACGTACAACCAATATGCTTCTATATACCGATTCTTTCAATATGCCATGCTGCCGTCCCTTCTAAATGCTTGCAAATGGAGATTGAGAGTACACCCTACAGGTGTCGAATTTAGCCCATGGCAGGCTCATTTACTGCCATTCAAAATTGGGAATATTGTCAATTTTGGACATATTGAAAACCCGATGTTTTATGATGCATTTCCCCAGATTTAATCCTTTCGACGGCAACTCGCAAATGGGTTGCAATAGAAATGTTTGTGTTGGTGCCAAAAAAAACATTTATGACATTTGCAAGCCTTTCAATGACTTCGATGATTGGCTTAGCCTGGACTTCCATAATGCAAGTCTTCAAAAGTCAAAATACTCTAATTATGACATAATAAATATTCCATTTCAATTTCATAAATACACACCATAGTTACTATTGCTATTATTACATTTTTTTACATGTTTACATTTTTCAAAAAATGTTTAAGTATGGATAGGGCTGATGCCACTGAACATTTTGAGGTGTTGAAAGAAAATATATATTATGACCCTTTCAAAGTCAGCTCAAGTTGGGGGATAAGGCAAGGCTACTGGAAAATCCCCGGACACCCAAAGACCACTTAAGTTTGCCTAAAGGTCTGCTAGCTTAATGCTAACACAATGGGAAACACCATAGACAAGCTAACCAATAGCATCAGTGTCACGGTGGTACAGAATAACCCTTGAAGCAGTGGATATTTGAACACAAGCAGTGCAACAAAGCAAGAAGACCAGGAGTGCCCAAACCTTTTTGCCTCGAGATCTACTTTTCCAGCAGCCAAGCTCAGCACCACTAAAATAAAGTAACCGCTCCTCTTTTGTAGTGATATCGCTAAATAAAGAGTAAAATGACTCAGGCAGGATAGACACATTTACCAGGCAGTCACTGTTAGGGAGAATGCACTGCCTACCAAACTTCTGTATCATAGTCAAGCAGCCAAATGTTGTGAGGCCGGTCATTGCTTCAAAATAAACTAACAAGTATGACACAAATGGCCTTGGTATGCTTTTATTTTGAAGTTCCTTCCGCAAACATGGGTCGTGACACCAGTCAAATTGATAATCTTTGCCTCCCACAGCAGCTCGCAGTATAAACAACAGTGTTTATTTTTGATTGACTGTTTTTGTTTTGTTTTGTTTTTTTTGGGTGGGGGGGGGGGGGGGACTGTTTTTTCCCCACATAGTGCAAAGTCTGAGGGGCACAGTGGTTTATGAGTTAGCACATCTGCCTAACAGTTCTGCGGGTTGAATTTCGCCCGCTGCCTTTTCTGCGGGTACTCTGGCTTCATCCCACATTTAAAAAAAAAAAACACATCTGCAACACTAATTAGGAAAAATGGATAAATGGCAATTAAGTCAGAGAAAGTCCAGATTTCCTAGATCTCCACCATTGAGCACCGCTTCTTGCCATGCTTAGCGTAACCCATTCTTAATTTTCGATGGGACTTGACACACAGGCAGTGAGTGCGACGAAGAGGAGATGGACTTTGAGGAGTCCGACAGCGACGAGTCTTGGACCACGGAGAACGCCATCAGCTCCCAGTCCATCCTCAGCTCCATGTGCATGAACGGCGGCGATGAGAAACCCTTCGCTTGCCCCATCCCGGGCTGTAAGAAGAGATACAAGGTTGCTTCCACACTCTTATCAAATCAGATGTCCGGATAGTCACACAATCATATAATTTAGTACTCACCAAGCACAACTTTTATTATGTTTTCGTTCCAGAATGTGAACGGGATCAAGTATCACGCCAAGAACGGACACCGGGCGCAGATACGAGTGCGCAAACCCTTCAAGTGCCGCTGCGGCAAGAGCTACAAAACATCTCAGGGTCTTCGGCACCACACCATCAACTTCCACCCGCCCGTCACCGTCGACGTAATCCATCGCAAGATGCAGCAGTAGTGCCCGAGGCGGACGACTGGCGCCATCACCAGCAGATTTCATCATCTTCTGCTCACCGTTCACGATGACACTAGATTTTTAGGGGGCATGCTTTAAAATGGAGTATTATTCACTACTGGTTTTATTCCAAGCGTTCAACGGGAAAATAGGTCATCATTTTTTGTAATTTGCACATTGACTTTTTTTTTTTTCTTAAAGACCTATATGTCGATTGTTTAAATGAGACAGAAAGGGCAAAAATGTCTTTTGTCATTCAACATGTGCCAAACTGGGGTCCACACAGATGCCGATTTACACACGCTGACCACACTATTTACAATCCAATGAAAAGGGCTGCCTTTGTACAGATCATACTGCCCAGCTTTTAGAAAGCATTTTACCAATTTTTATCCAGACCTATTTATCGTCCAAATGGGTCTAATGTGAGCGCCAACGGGTGTCCGGCAATGTGCCCTGTGATTGGCTGGCAACTCGTCGAGGGTTTACCCCACCTCGCAGCTTGAAATGAGCTCGAGTGCTCTGAAAAATGGATAGCAAAAAATTTGGGAAGGATGTCCTGTCCCGAATAAAGCAATCCCAGTCCTTCCATTAAAATGATCATGTTTGTGGGGGGAGGAATCACAATTTTAGAAGACGAAGAAATCATTCCTAAATTGTGTTCGAATAAAAGTTTAAATGTTTAAAAGTTTTTATGAAAAAAAAAAAGGGGGGGGGGTGCCCCATTTTATTTTTTTTATTTTTTTTTACCTATATCTCCAGATTTTGAAGATATGCTGATAGTCCCGATTGGATACCTCACCAAAATAGTAAGGACAGCAAAAAATGGTTTCTAGATTTTTTTTTTTTTTGCGTATGCCTTTTATATGGCTATGAAGCAGTATTTTAAACCAAATAGCCGAAAACATTGAAATATTCCCCTACTGGCTGTTTTTACCATTGCAGTTTTCAGCTGTGTTGCAATGTTGCGTAGCGTAGTGTAAAACAAATTTTTCCCCTTATGACCATTACGTGTTCTTTTATAGCCCTTAAAATGAAAAAAATATACATTTTAAGAAAGTGTACATTTTACTTTACCCCTGTTTGCCATCGGCTGAAAATGATATAATCCTGTCTGATTTCTGATCACATGATCAGGATCTAGACGTTCTTGATTATGAAATTCTCAAAGAGTTAGATTTATTCATCCATTTATTTTACGACTTTATTCTGGGACATAGGCAGACTGAAGGCGACATCCCAGTGATGTGCACCCTGGACAGGTTGTCAGCCTTGACATTTTTATGAATATAGATTTTCCTCATTTATTCTTTTGTCTTGATTTTTTTTTTTCCTTTGGTCAGTGTGGCGTATATATATGCTGACCAACATTTAAGTTCACTTTAATTAGATTTGGGTGTTTTTTTGTAAGTATACATTAAGTTCGTTTTAAGAAGTTGTTTTTTTTAAGTGTTTTTTCACATTGCAAACACCCGAGTGCCCGTGGGTGAACTCAGGTGATATTTGTAAACATTTCAGCACCCCTTCTAACACGTGTTCTGCCAGTGTTTAAGCTCTCTTTGCTATCATTTAGCTTCATTGTCCCTATGCAGTTTTTGAAGCACTTTTGTTTTTTGGAACAGGTTGCCAACAAATGATCATTTTTGCCAACCTCACGTTCCCGGTGTCTGTAAATATTTACAGTAAAAGTGGCAGTCATTTGGGGGGGAATCGAGCACCAAATTTCCAGTGTTTCCAGTCTTGTGACGTTCGTGCTTGCCTTGAATTGTGAACCATTCCATAACGACAGTGGGGGCATCCATGAGCCCTCACTCAGCAGGGGTGGGAAACCTTTTTCCTCCAAAGGCCATACTCAATTTTCAACACAACAGAAAAATCACATGAGTCTTTGTGGGTGGGTGGGAGGTTTTTCCCAACTGTTCCAAAGATGTTTTGTAAGGCCCGCAAGAGGTAGGTTCCCCACCTCTGCTAAAAAGGGGGCCTTGTCTTTGTACTAGTTTCATACTGCTCCAGCATAGTTGTTATTGTTCAAAATGTTTTGGCATGGAACATCAGTCTAACGGCAAGTTGTCAGTATTGTACTGCCAAAAATTTTGAGTATACCTGTACAGTGAATGTATTAGAAGTAAAGTGCATTAAATTATATTTTCATATGTTCCTGGGGGTTGGGAGGGCACTATTGTGTAATGAGCGTAATACAAATGATATAGAAAATTGTTGATGTATTTCCTTGAAAGAGAAGCTTTTTAATAAAAGTGGTCCTGATGTTTCAAATCTTTATTAGTTCCATTAACAGATAAAACAAGTATATGGGGTAAAATAATCGCGTTAAACAGAAACTCAACAACATGCTTTGACGCACCAACTAAATATTCAAAGCCGATAGAAAAGAAACCCAGAGTGTCACACACAGTATCAAGCCAGTCACAATATCATTCATTGGCTTACTTATTCTAAAATAAATCTGACAAAAATCTGTATAATAATGTCTTATATATACGGCTTTCTTTAAAGCACGGGTGGGGAACCGGTTGTGATATTATGAGTATGTGTCGCATAAGACCTGTCTGGCCATAGCTTCCCCACCTCTATCTTAGATAACGTCAACAGTGTGAGGTTAAACATTTGGTTTTCAGGATTAACTGTAAAGTGGAAATGTTAATCAACAACATTTCCACAAAAAAGCCAGTAGGAAACTAAAACAATTCCGATTTACTGACAAGCGTCTATGAAAGAAATTAGTAGTACGGGATGGATGTTCATACCACCGTCGTCATGCGTGAAACGTGGCGACTAGTCGAATTCGAGAGGATGTCCGTCGAAGTGGGTGAGCACGTGATTCTCAAACACCTTCTGGTCGCAGTCCAGCGGAAACTGCTCGCTGCACATGGGGCAGATCTTCCAGTGGCTCTCAACATGCTCCTCAAACTTGGACTGGTCGTAGTTTGGTGGGAAGATGACCTCACACAGCGGGCATCGCTTCATGTCCATGCTGCACACAAACGCACGGAGGGAAGGGAAGCGTTACTTACGGCTTGTTTGTCAACAGTGCAAGTGGCAGAAGCACTAATGCTTTGTACCTAAGTAGAAATTCAGATTCATGCAAGAAAAAAAAAAGACTGGTAAAAAGTTAAGTTCTTGAGTATAAACAAAAAAAAGCACAAACTGCAATGTAGTTATTCAAAGTGATTATTTGACATAATGTAATTGCCAGCATTACAAAAATATCAAAAAAGTTAACACATTTTCCATTGAGAAAATACTTCCATGCTTCCATTTTATTTTTTAAAAAGAAGGTAATATTAGGTTATGTTGCAAGAGACTAAAACTATTTTGATTGATGCCTGCCAACCACCTTAAGTTTCATCAGAAGGTATGGTGTTGTTTTCTTTTGTCAATTGCCAAATAAGTAGAAATTACCGCTATTCACCAAATATAAGACGCACCCTGAATTTGGGGGTCAAATTCTGGTATTTTCTGTTACCTGCGCGGAGGACTCGGGACGTTGGTTCAGTATGCTCCATTTTTTTATTGAAAGTAATGCCGTAACAACCTCAGCTAACACGAGCTGCTGTTAGTTGCAACAGACATGTGCTGCCAGCCAACTGATTCTGCCATCTATAGCACTTCTCTTACTAAACTCGCCAATAGGGAACCCAATGAGCCCACTATATATCATGGACTTCAAGCAATTTTTCAGATCATTTTAGTAGGGATGCACTAAAATTAAATTTCTTGGTTAAAACCATAAGTGATGAACCTAATGCTGAACAAATAATTTATAATAAGGTACATTACCAAAAAGTACATGGCCTATATACTTTTTTGCACTTTACCTAATTTAGGATATTATCACATAGCGACAGGAAGTGGTTAGCACACAGTTCTGAGGTCCCAGGTTCACTTCTGGCCTTCCTATGTGTAGTTTGCGTTTCTCTGTGTACGGTTTACACCCACAATCCCAATAACATGCATGGTAGGTACTCCAAAATGCCCTTAGGTGTGTTTGTAAGCGCGAGTGGTCATTCGTCATTATGTACTCTGTGATTGGCTGGTAACCAGTTCAAGGTGTAACCCACCTACTTCCCAAATACAGTCGGGATAGGCACCTGAAAGTCCACAACCCTTGCGAGGACAAGGGCTGAACAGTATGAATAAGCTTTGTTGTTGGTGTTGTTTTTTCAACTCATACCCAGCCCTCTTTTGATTTATGGCGTTGCCTATTTCAGTACTTTTCAGATCCTGCACTTTTTCAGTCTTACTTCAGTCATTGTTTAAATGAGTACTTTTACCTGCTTTTTGTTATTATTTTAACAGAAGTAATTGTACTTCTACTGTAGTACTGAATGTGACGCATTTTTGCCATCGGTAAGCATTAGCAAGCAGTCGAGTGATGATGCGGGCAAAGCAGGAGCCCACAGTAGTAAAATGCACGTCTGATGCAACGTGGGTGGGCCGCCTCTGCCGCACGCAAAACGGTGGGAGAGTGGGGAATTTTGTGCAGCAGAACAAACACGTTTCACATGATAAAAAGCACTGCGTTGGGAAAACAGGGACCATATCAAACTGCCTTGCTATATGAGATGACGTCTTACCTGGGATCAAAGCAAAACGGAGTTTGTCCATCATTCAGAAATGGGTTGGAGGGTTCTGGTGCCGTGGGCTTCTCGTTAATATTAATCTGAGAGGTAAAACATACGCTGCTTGGTCACTGACAACACTCATGCAGTAGAACCTCAAATGGTGAATAAAATCTGGTCAGTGGCGCTAGTTGAATTCATGTCAACAAAGATGATGCAGTATAAAAAATAAGCAAATGCATCCAATTCAGAGTGCAACTTCTCTTCCTAGAATATGTACAGTAGGGTGAAGCATAGTTTAAGCTCAGTCTCCCAAAATCTACAATAAACAAGAGGCTGTTACATTGTTATTGTTGGTGTTGCTGGGCGTAGTCTCAGACTCCTCGCGGCCATCGGGCGGGGCGTGGTGGCGGGTGGGTTGGATGCAAACTACGTTGCTGTCCCAGGAGGGCGGGCCCATAGGAGGGAGACAAAGCAGCTGCTCATCTGACAGCTCGTCATCGTTGTCGTCATCTGTGGATCACGCATTGATAAAGACAAGCGACTGTGACCGATGAGGGTGTCAAACATGTACAGCAGTAACGAATATGGATGTCAGGACTAAATCTAGTGAAAATTTGATGAAATACAGAATTTTGCTGAAAGGGTATACTATTTCATACTATCATCTATTTTATGTGTTGCATTGTTTTAAAAACGTATTGCATCAAGTAGCAATATATTGCTCAGGAACAAGGTTTGATTTTTTTTCGCAGAGCAGTTTTATGAATCGCCGACTTATTTCTGTATACATGTCACATTCTGACCTTTTGAGTCCGGGGCTGAGGAGTATGGGTTCCCAAAGTGCAGCTTACTGGGACTCTGAGAGACCAACAGTGGGGTGGGGACATCCTGGGCGTATGGCACGGGATACTGTAGGAATAAAGGCACGCTGGACTGGACATTTTCTGCACCGGCTTTCCCACTGGGCCCCTGCTCTGCTTTCTTGCTGCTCTTCTGGAGTTCCTGCCGAGGCAAAGGCAGGCTTTGCATAACTATGATATGATATTTAAGGTGTCCCAATGACTTTGTAGTCTAACAATATAACCAGTTCTCAGTAACCTCAGTCCAAATACATAAAATTAATTGGTCTCAGAATTTAAAACTGTTCTCACTCATTTTAATGACACTCTTTTAAATGCCGCAGCACACTTTCCACTTATTCGAAGGCTTCCTGAAATTAGCCTGTTTATTTACAAAGATAAGGGGCAGAGTGAGGGACTAGCAAGAATGCGCATTTGTGAAACTTTGTGAAACGTTCATATAATTGAGATCCACTTGATGAATTGTTGCAGTTTTCATCAATAAATAGTTGATTTATCAATTCGAGATGAATTGTTGCAGTTTTCATCAATAAATAGTTGTATCAATTCGAAGCCTTGTTAATCAAGGGTGCCTGGGACACAAGCAGGCGAACCTTTGAGCTGCATTTAATTTTTAATACAGAGAAAGACCAGGTCATTTATATTTGTGAAAACATTAATATGAACATGTAGGTACTTGCATATCTTAATCATAAAAGAATAATTCATTTTCAGAATTAATTGTAAAATAGGTAGGACGGAATAAAAACAAAGCTGGCCATCGTGTGAAAATCTAATATTCATATTACAAATTATCGAAAAACATTTTAGAAAGCCAGGGTTGTCATTATGTTTTCAGCTGCTCACACAAACACTTTCAGGTCTCACCAACTTATTACTCCCCCCAAACAGGAAAAAACATGGGACCTTTTCGTTTTAATTGTGCTAGTAGCAGATGCCTATTGAATTTACAGTCTAAGCCTCTAATTTGGTCATTTGGGAACTCTAGAGCGGCTCCAAACACAATTTCGGGGACGATTTAGGGCTTGCTGTGGTCCATATTAATGGAAGGGAAAATGAGAGCACATTAACTTCACTTTTACAATTAAGGAGCATTTCAAGCTCGAGACATAGATTGGGGAAAATGGCTGTTGTTTTCAGGAGGGATTTTTTTTTAAGGGTGGAAGGAGTCTATAAAAGAGAAAATGAAAGCGATTACAAAGCACCTCCAGTTTCTCCTTGAGTTCTTTCAGCTCCCGCCCCTTCTCAGCTACCTGGCTCTGGAGTAAACAAACAATGAAGGAATGAGCACACTCATTTTTGCCTGTCCTTTGTCTGTCATTCACTCCTCAAAGTAGAGAATTCAGTTGAAACGTGAGTGACATAAATTGCGCCATTTTACAATAGCTTCTTCTGTGCCAAACACTGATTTATGCGCGGTGCCGCTCTGGAGCCAAACAGCATGTTTGAGTTCCTCACAGACACCAGGGCAAATATCCGCCTGCCCCCGAGCCAAGCCAAGCATTAAGACGGCAAATGGAGAGAAACGTTCCGAGCCAAGCTTCACTTGTCTCCAGCGGCGGACATAAACAGCCGTAAAGTGTTGTCTCCAAGACAAGTTTGCTCATAAACAATAAATGTCACAAGGCTTGTGCTCAAGGGAAGACATGTCATCAAATGCTGATCCCCTCTGAGCTTACACTAGGCATATATAGAGGAGACGACGCTGAAATGATCGAGGCCATTTCCAAAACTACACAGGCTGTCCACATGAAAACTTTTTGTTTTGCAGCAAATAATATAAGCAATAATAACTAATTATTTGAGCTTGTATGCACTGTGTGTAAAATTCCAGTACAGACACCTCACAGAAGGTCTGTTTTCAAATCTGACTTTGTATGGGGACAAATTCAAAAAGACTTTTACAAGCGAGACAGGCTGGAGGAGGCACCCACCATGCAGCGGTCTTCCTCTGACGCCAGCTGTAATTTGAGATTCTCACTGATCTTCTGCTGCTCTTTCATTTTCACCGCCATCTTGGCCAGTTCATCGTGCATCATGCCGCTACGCTCTTTCTCCTCCTGAAAGATCAGCAAAAGGTAATTAAAAAATGCTTTCAGATACTGCAGAATGAGCGTTGAATCTTCATTACCATCAACAACTGCTTGTACTTCTTGTATTTCAAATGCTTGTCAGAAGCCTCTCTGCTGACGCCTTTGAGCTTCTCTTGAATGATGGCTTCCAGCATGGGATCTGCAGAACCAGGACTCCCTGTGAGGACCATGAAAGCTAATCAGACAGTTAAGCAAGAATGAGTATTTGGAAATTGTCCAAACAGTAAGGTATTTGTGTTTCAAAGTGACAGACTTACCTGGAACAGATGTGTCTGGACTTACTGATGAAGGAATTGTTGTTAGCTCTTGTGCTGAGTTTCTTTTCAGCTCCTACACACAAGTGAAAAATAATGTCTGTTATTGAAATTAAGTTTAAAAAAAAAAAAAAAATTAATTACATGAGCACAGTGTAAGGGTACCTTGGCATAATAGACCATCCTGCCACTAAATAGAATGCAGACCTACCCCTTGCTGCTCAGACAGCTTTAGCACTTGTTTTTGCAGCCGAGTGCATTCTTTGTATTTCTCCTTGTAGTGCTCAGCTGCCATGTGCAGACGCAGTTTCAGGTCCTCCACTTCTCTCTGCAGCTCTGCTACGAGAGCCGGGTCTGTACAGACATCCTCTGATTTGGCCTGCCGAACATAGGGATAGATAAGATAAATGAAATATTAGGACATATTCAAATACTTGTCTGCAGACAATAGGTATAACAAACTTTTTAAAAGCAAGTTCGGTTTTATCAACTTGTTGTCTTGCTAGTTACTATGGCATACAAGGAAGTCCCCGCTAAGCTTTTCCGTGTTTGTTCATATGATTCAAACCCTGAAACAAATCACATCTATTACCATTATTTCCTATGGGATGAATGGACCAATGGCCCAAAACAAACTGCGTTCAACCTCAAGAGAAATATGTAAATATGCTGTGCATATTAATTTACGACTAGGACTGTATCTAATAAATTGGCAAATAGATGTTGTGACTTACCGCCTCCTGCTTGGCATTTTCCTTCATCTGCTCCACCAGACACTCCAAGCGGCCACAGTGAGCCTGCGCCTCGGCTTTGGCCTGTCGCAGGGCATCGGCCTCCAGTTTCATATGATATAGTTCAGACATGGTGCGGTCGCGGGCGCTCGAAGCGTCCCTCAACTCTGCTGATAGCATGGTTGACTGCTGCTGGTTGGCCTGGAGTTGCTCCTCTTTCTGTCTCAGCTGCTCCTTCAAGGCCTTTAAATCTCCCTGTTAAAAAAAAAAAAAAAAAAAAACTTTTATGAAATGGGCTATGTGTATTTAATGATAATGAATATGACAGATGGATTAAGAGTGAGTACCAAGGGGGAAACTTTGGCCACGATCTCTTTGTACTGGTTCTCTTTCTCAGTAAGGCACATTTGCAGGCGTCCCACCTCTTCTTTAAACTGAGCAATGGTGTTATCTTTGTTAACAGTCACAGATTTCATCATCTGCAGCTCCGCACTCAGCTTAGTGTTTTCCAGCTCACGGGTTTTCAGGTGAATCTGATGCAAACACAAAATGAATACCCGATTCATTTGTACACTGGCTATACAATGACAATTAGGGCATGCTAATCCATTTATTATACTTTATTATAACTGTCAAAACGACCACACAATGACTAAAATAAGAAACAAAAAATTGGGTCAAGCCCAGACAACATAAAGTTTTTGCTCAAGTTGAATGACAAGGCTTTTTTTTTTTTTTTTTGTGAGTTTGTGGCAATCCTATTTCCTTTGGAGTGCCCACCACAACAAACACCTACAAGCACCAGACGACGGCTCAATATGGCTTTTTGGTTTATGTTTGGAGAAAAAAGCGCACAAAATAATAATCCTAGTAGTTAAAAAGAAAGTTGAAACCAGACCTCCCTTTTGAGGCGATGTAATAGTATGGGAAAAATTGCAAATTTCATGTAACATAAAGCTGTCAGTGAACATAGTTTTCTAGCAAACCACTGCCAACCAAATTGAGAAAATGATTATGTGACAGCAGAGCTTCTTGTTGCCACATCCTGGGAGCTTGCCATTCCAACCTGCTTTTCATCTTGGGAGCAGCATTATCCCAATGAGAACTTGTTTTTCCCACAGAAATAATGGAAGAAACCCATAAAATGACAAGCACAGTACCTTGTAAAGTTCTTTCTCATCTTTCTCATTGTTGAGTTGAGACTCAAGCGTTTCCTTTTCTGTTGCGAGTTTCTTCATTCTGTCCTTTAAACTACAAAAACAAAACAAAAAAACCCACACAATTTTCATATCTGATATACTGGTTGGTATTAATAATATTTTGCCAATAGTATATGTAGAACTTCAGGCTCTAATGCTAATTAAGAAAAAAATATTGTGATTTTTTTTTTTTTTTTTAAGCACGTGACTAAAACTAAATCAATAAGATTCAGTGCAGCCGCAAGCTTTTTTGTCCATGTGGATGTGGCTTGTTTGAATATTTTTTTTGAAGAAAATGCAAGTGTGTGCATGCAAATGTTGTAAGTATTTACAAGTCCAGCTCGGTTTCCTTTTGTAGGCCTCTCTGGGTGACTCCAATAAGATCTTCTTCCAGCTGTAACACCCTGGATGTGGCCTCTTCAAGCCGCCTCTTCACTTCCTCCTTCTCTTCTTGCAGGACATTGGAAGAGTTCTGCAGTTCCTGGGAAGCAGAAAACAAACTGTTAAATTATGGTATGATTCCTAAAGTAAGAATAATACAATCAATGAAATAATTTCATAATAATAATGCAGCCTCTAACTGTAAAGACATTCTGTAGTTGTCATAAAAATAGTACGATAAGCGAAACATAAGAATTCACACTCTAAGTGTAAAAAAGTTATTTAGTTGTAATCATTCTTATCTTAAAAGTCAAGACGTCCAGTCAGTTGTTTTGCCAAAAAAGGGTTAATGTGTTTAAAGAACATTCAAACAATGATGAACATCCAATAAATGGAATTGAAGACAAAAATAAAAAGCAAACTATTTGTTTTACTATGCAAGGACATAATTTTTGAATCATTACATTCACACCATATAAAAAACATAAAAGTATGCCCATAAAATTAACAGCCACAAAGTAAGCCATCGCTTTCTTGTGAAAGCAGTTTTCAAACGAGCAGATTTATTACAGAAGACAGCTAAATGAATTCGAACTGGTGTTACTTTTAAGACTTAATGTTCGAGTTGTAAAAATGCTGGATTGCAAGTTGATAACGCAGACATACATATCTGTCAAATCTTGATTTATGCCATCAGAGGCATACAGTATGTTTAACAAGGACTGCATGTCTTTCACTAGGGGGTGCTAAGAGACTGTTTTGGGCCCATTTGGAAAAGATCTCATTTTCTAACAGTTTAGAAACATTGGCTAACATGTACATCTGCATGTATGGATTTATTTAATTTAACTTTGTTTAATTTAACTAAGTTAAATCATGACTCCCTCCTGCACTCTAATTCTACTTTACGTGATTTTGTCTTTTCAGCAAGGCGCAGTTCTCCTCCTCCTGTTGGAACGCTTTCTGCAGGCTCTCCTTGTCCAGTTCCATCTGCTTCATCTCCTGCTGCAGCAGAGCCACCTTTTTCAACAGCTCATCTTTCACTCGCTGGGCTTCCTCCACTTTTTGCTGCACACAGAAAACGTACTTCTTGAGCTAAGTCTCAGAGCCGTAATTTATGATGTAAGTTGAAGTGCAATTGTACTCAGGTATTTTAAAAAGGGCTTTGGTTTCATGTTCCCAATAAAGCAAAAATGTGCTGTATTGTAAAATATGTGAACATAATTAGGCCTAATAAAACATGTCAAAGAAAAAGGTTTTATAAGGTGTATTTTCTGTATTTGTGCATTGACGTGCATTTAAAAGGAGTGAGTGGCCTCATGGTTCAGAAGCTTTGACTCCCAAATAAAGTTCATTTTTCATTTTTCACACATTTAGTCCAGTGTCAAATCTACCCATGCTCTATTATGAGTGATTTTATACTGCACTTGTGTTTGCTTGGTTGCTCCGTATTATAAAGATGCTGAAAGTGCCTCAATTACCATGGGGCCCTCATCTTTTTTTTTCCCCCTCCATTTGAACATTGGCATATCTAAAGTCAAACTCAAATTTGGCATGCAACATAAAAAAAAAAAATCACAAAAGCAGATTATCTGAAAAACATCTAAGGTGGGGCGCTTGTAACTCAAGGCACCATTGCAAGTAACGATTATACTTGTAATCAATCAGTTGATTTTCTGATGAGTCACTAAAAAAAAAAAAATTGAACACTTAATAAAAACAGGACATTTTAGGGATTAAGTAATTGATTGTTTGATAGATTGATTGACAGTGTAGAAAATGTAGTAACATGTTTTTTTTTCATTTACTGGTTTGGACATGAAATTATTACAGAGCTGGCTAAATTATTATTGATTTCTAATGTGAATAGATATTTGTAACTGTCTAATTTTGAGCAGATTAAAAGAAATCAAATAATATTTACTGATAAGACACCAAAATACTGAGGATTTGGACTGTTTTTTTTAAATAAGTCATTATAAAAAAAATAAAATATTATATATATATATATATATATATATATATATATATATATATATATATATATATATATATATATAAATTTGATTGATCGCTTGATTGTCAATTAATTAGTGCACCCTTACATATTGCTACACTCAAAAATGACTTTAAAACATTTGCGATCAGATAAAAATGTGGAATCTCAAGCACTATTTTAGCCAATCAGACGTCTGGGTAACATTTTGTATTCTGATCTAAAGGCACAGGCAAATGAATGTCCAGTCTTCAGTTAGTAACTGTTTGGATTAAAAGAAAATAACAGTTGATCAAATATGTCATCAATGATTACCTCAAGAAGGCCCGCCTTGGTGGTGACCACCAGGATGTCAGAATTGCACTCATCCTCCACAGTCAGCAGCTCTTCCTCTGAGGGGCTATTGGCGCGAAACAGAAAAGGTGTGCTGGCTCCACGAATCTCCCCTTTGTGGGTCACATAACAGAACTGATAGAATTCGCCGTCATCGTTGGGCACATAATATCCTGAATACACATAAAAAAAAACAACATTCAAGAACAACAAACTTGATACTGTATTAAAACACAACTACAACCAATTCCACAACACACAGCATTACTCAATAAGCCATTTAAAAGGCATCTAAACTGTGGTTTATTAAAAAGGTATCATGTTCTTTAGCACTGTCATCTTACCCTGAAAGACCACTGTTCTGTTGACTGCGGTACCGTCCACATAGTTCTCAGGGAGGGGGGACCACAGGAATGTGTAATAGTCCCTTGCTGTGCTCCAGCCGACCTGCGACACATTGCAGGGTATCTGTTCAGACAGACGCTTTCCCCACATCAGTGGAGTATAATAACAATGGAGACGTCAACACCCGTGACTCCTAAAAGAGTCATTTTTGTTTGTCGTTATTATGGGACATTTTATTCACAGGTGACATGAGTGTAGACACAGCAAAGAAATTTTCAAATTGAATGTTTTTAACTCATGGTCACCATCTGTATGCTGTTGTTTACAACAAAAGTACCAGCATTTTCTATACAAATGCGTTTTGGAAACTAACGGTAACTCCACTAAAATTATGAAATGCTGTTTTATGTGTTGTTAACCAGTGGCTGATGATAGGCGTGGGTGTACAAGTACAGAAAATACATATTTCACTTCCATCTGCAGCCATAAAACCGTCAAACACAATGGCAGTCAATGGAGGGTTCTGGCTTTTAGTGCGCTCACAAAACAAGCCTACTTACTTCCATACTCTGAACAAAAATGCTGCATCATTGTAAACCTATCACGTTTATCTTTCTAAAGGTATTGAGATGTTAAGGCAAATAGTGTTAAGCTACAGTATGAACTACATGTCTGGAATTACAACAGTGCGAGCGTTCATCAGAGCCAGAGATAGAAAGGCCCCCGTTTTGCTGTGAACCCCCTAGTTGTTAAGCAGCGCACTTCCAGCCTCCAGCAGTAAAGAACAGGAAGCAATTAAAACATGCACATAGTGACTTTATGTCATTACTGGAGGCGAGCCCCCACCAGTGCACTCATTAGTGGCACTGGCTGAAAACTCTTGAGAGCAACTCTTTGACTTGCCTCAGACATGCCTACAATGTGTGAGGAAATAGACGAGGTCCACAAAATTAGGGATACTGATGTCCTTGGTTTTGATTGACCTTTTCGTAAAGGTATTCATTTAACAATGCCTAGTGTTAAGATTCCAGTTATACTTGCAACATGACAGGATTTTTTTTACTTTTTCTTACATGAAAATGTGTCTAAATGTAAAAGTGTGTTTGGAAAGGCTACTTCAACCTGAGTACAATGCAAAAACAACTTTGTAATGTGTATAAAGGGTTTTGGTGAAAGCCAATTAACACAAATGACTAAAGAACACATTTTCACCCAATTATGAGTAAGCAAAGTTTATACATTTTAGTTTATCTTTTTTTTTTAACTTAAAAAACTCTCCTCTCAAAAAAACATTACATTTTGGACAAACATCTCCCGCTAAATTTTGATCTGATAAATTCACTGGCTGAAAAAGCAGATTTGAGTCAGCTTGGTCTAGTCGTACAGTCATTTACCTCCATCAAGCCAGCCTATATGGAGCACTTGAACCATAGGTCTCAAACTGCATTCCTCGAGGAACGCTATCCTACTTGTTTTCAATGCTTCCCTCTACAAAACACCTGAATCAACTAATTAGGATCATTTTCAAGCACGTGCAAATAACATTTGAATCAGACGTTTTGAAGAGAGAAGCATCAAAAACATGCAGGATAGCATTCAAACTTTGAGTGTTGTTAGCTAGCGGCTAATTTATGCTACAAAGACTTTAATGTCAATATCAGCGGAAATAAGTCGTTCGTTAGCGCCCTGAATTGGTGACTGAACGTTATTTCAGAACGATTTCCGGCATGTTTTACAGTCATGCGGAGCATGAAGAACTGCTCCTAAGATTGGCTTGACTTTGGTTTATCTGGTGTTTACACAATAGGAGGGTTTCCGGGGCAAGAAAAAATAAATCTCTTGAACATTTTTTTTAGGCAAGGTAGTCAAATTACTTGGACTCAGAACAGGTCATGTAAAAAAACAATCATCTTTTTTTCCATTTTGAGAATGTATTTGTTACAGGGCATTGTAGAAAGCATTTAGAGTGCTAAGCCCATATTCTTTCAAAAGTTCATAAAAAGCTGGTGGTCATTTGTCACATTGATAGAGCGGAAAAACAACCACTGAAAAATCCCATGATAGAAAAAAAAAATCAACCATGATATACCGAGGGACAATTGCATTACCTTAAAATTGAATTGCAACGTGTCTTTATACTTTAAAAACTTAACAACTGTCACTTAAAAATGAACAATATCTTAAGTGGTTGAGGGAGAAAGATTTCACTATACAACGTAAGTAGTTTTCATAACGTGTACTTTTTTATTTTAAACAAAGCGAGCTACGTACGGTCAAAGGCAACAGGTTGCTGCTGGAGCAAGGAGGCACGTTTGCTGTCTAAGTGTCAGTCAGTCAGAATGAATACATGCAGGAAGTGTTCATGAATCACATGGTGAGTGAGACATGCTAATTACAAAGCAATGTTGGCATTCTCCTCTCCCTCCTGACAAGTCGCCCCTACCCCACACCTCCATCAGCCCTAAAGCAACTGCAGTCACGTTGTATAGGAACTGTTCAAAAGGCCAAAGGCTGCGATTGCAGATGTGTCCAACAAAAAAAATGTATAGTGCCCATATATCTACCTGTTTGACATCTATTGACCTAGGAGAGTAAATACAGGTTGCTAAATGTGATTTACAGTTTTAGCTTACCTTGCATAGCAAAGTCTACAACACAAACATGTTAACTGCAGAAATGTAATGCTTTTTTTTAAATATACTAAATGTCTGTCAACTCTAGCACATAAACAGCTTAACCCTACTTACCTAAGTAACATTTTCACATCTATATACAGCAATATTTAGCATTCTATCAACTTTCACTTTTAGTCTACTAGATTTTGCTATTACAATTTTTTAATTGATTATGATTGGAACTGGATATTTCAGTTACCTATGTTTGTTTTGGTACAGCTTGTTTCAAATCTTACACAAAACTGACGTTGACTATCAGAGAATTTGTGACATTTTTGCTCACAAATTTCATTTGAATAGACAACTAAGTCTGAATTGCATTATGTTAGATTTGCCTGATTCATAACTGGACTGTGCAATATATTGACAAAATGTCAGTGAAGATTATTTAAAATATATAGATAATAGAAAAACAAGTGCTCTTGGCTGGAGGGTAAAAGGGGTACTAAAAATCAATTCAAGGTTATCTGCAACCATGCGAAAGCAAGCACTTTGCATGCGTCATTTAGTTCACCAACACTGCTTGGAAGATGGTCTGGATTTTAGTATCTATTCAAACTTTGCTAAGCAACAGGATTTATGATTCAATTGTTTGTACCAGACCTCACCCACGTAGTACCTCCAACAAGAGGTAATAGGCACCTGTATAAATCCACATACAGTGTCATAAGAACGGTCTCTGCTTGAAACCAAACCTTGAGACTTCGGACTTTGAAGACAATAACAGCAAAGCCCCCCACACCCCATCCTCAGCATTCTGGCATTTAGCAAGTTGAGATCATTTTGTAATACTAAGTGACTATGAAGAGGATGAGATTAGTCTGATTTTTTCATTGAATTTAGGTAAAAAACGATGTAAAAATTGTGTATTGGCATCTGAATTGACATATAGAAAGATCAAATTAAATATCCTAGATACAACTTGCACATAAGCAAAACATACACTTGATACAAGGGTTTGGAGAGCCACAAATATCTTCCTCCACCACCCTGCAAAAAACTGATAGCACCGGTGCAACCCCTTATTTTTTGGGAACATACCATTGAGAAATTAGAGAAATTTCTGAAATACCGAACATGTTTAGTTACCTTGAAAATACCAACCCAGTCCTTTGGGTGTGGCTTGATGAATTGTGTAAGGGTATAGTGACACTCCAGAGCAGCATGAGGCAAGTAGCTCTTGCCTACATTCTGGAAAATGACGTGGGCAAAGTTTGATGTGTCCATGTTGTTGTCTAATGAAGGCTCATCCGCAATCAGCGCCATCAATCAATCAACAATGGCTGGAAAGGAATAAAAATGAAAAAACAATAAGAAACAAACACAAATGACAATTACCTAAGTATAAGGTAATTCATGCAAAAAAAATCGTCTCACTATTCTAAAAATGGCATTTGATTGTTGTTGCATTTGTGAAGTATGAATTACGCAGCAAAATCCTCTTTTTCTTTTTTTATCCATCTCAGGGGTCAGGCACTTTGCCACTTGCTGAAGACTGAAAATGACATCACAGTAATTCAATGCTGCACCTTCTACATTGTTCTGGACCCACTTGACAAAGCTGTTGTTTTAAATCTGTGCCCTAAATGGTTTGTATTTGACTTTGGAGGTTCCACTGCACTGATGTTTAGTATAACAGTCTTTCTGTTCTGCCAAATATAAACCTTTCTCAACAGGGTTACAGTTACACCTGTGCCTTTACCCTGGTAACAACACTGCATAAATGCATGACAGGGATGAAGTGCTCATAACATTGTTGCATGTCAAATGCCAGCAATCCTTCTGCTGCCCAAATCTTCAAACAATATCCACAAAAAGTTTCCACCTTTTCTTTTTTGAAAGGCGCCACACGTCCACAACTAATGTTAAATGTCAGCAATCTTTCTGCTGGCCAATCCATCAAATAACATTAAAAAATAGCCATCTTTTTTCTATTTTTAAATTAATCTCTTTGGTAATGTATTGAAATTCAACTATAATGTACATTTATAAATACAATGGTAACTTGGCGGTATGGTGGCAGAGTGGTTAGGTTAGCATGTCCACCAGGCCTTCTTGTGTGGAGTTTGCATCTTCTCCCCAAGCCTGTGTAAATTTCCTCCAGGCATTCTAGCTTCCTCTGACATTCCAAAAACATGCATAGAAGATATATTGAACTCTAAATTGACTGTCCTATGGTGTGATTGGGGGTGTGAATGGTTGTTTGCCTTTGTGTGCCCTGCGATTGGCTGGCTACCAGTTAAGGGTGTTCACTTTAATGTTCAGTATTTTTAGAAATTGACTTACGTACCTGAAATAAAGACTGGAGAGAGGTCTTTAGATCAGTAAAACACAACACGTTTATACGAGGCTATGCCTTAAAACTATCAGTTTCGATCGTTAAAAAAATGTACGTGACGAACCAGCTTATTTAGGAAATTGCTTTGGACTACGGCTGAAATTTAAACTCCGTTAACTTTTAGACCTTGAGTTATGCAAAAGGATATTGAAAAGTCGAAAGTCTACATTCCAGAAAGACCGAATACTGAAACTGATAGGCGAGGCCTAAAGCGATTAAAGAGACAACCAAGCGACTAGATGGCTAATGTCAGTCGCATATCTATTTACCAACAAAATAGCTGTGCCTCGATTGTACTATGACAGTAAACGAACGGTAAACCTCAAGCCACATAAACTTATCCGTCACTTAATTCCAATTACCTCCTTTCAACTTGACGGCTACACTGGAGGACAGTTAGCTAACGTTACCAGTTAGCAAACGCCGACTCTCGACGTTGAAAATCGCAGATCAAACCACGACACATTTTAACGAAAAACTAATTGTCAGCGAAGCATTATCAAACAAACGTTATACATACCCCTTTGCCATACTGAATAACGACCAAAATCGTTATTAATCATATAAAATGACTGTTGACGCAGTTCAGTGCCTTGCCCGTATGCTCTTCCTGGAATAACAACAACATACGTCATTTCCGAGTTGTCCGGTCGTGCGTAATGCTTTTGAAAAAAAACGAATTACCAACGAATTAAAATATGTTTGGTTGCAGCGATTTTGCGGCATTACTGTATCATCGTTGCTGAAATCAGGTGAACCCATAATAAAAACATCTAACATTGTTTATCTAAATAAATGGGCAAATGAAATAAAAATATTTTAGTGCAATATTATTACTTTCAAGAAAATCAATACATTAAAAATATATTTAAAAAATATAATTTTATGAAAAAAAAAACATTTATGTTGCGCGTTAATGACGCACATTCGCACCAACGTGCATATCTACTCAGTCAACCCACCCCCGCAGCTCATTGGCTGCAATCTGGGGCAGTGCTGGGTAAACGCGATATTTGATTGGCTAGAAATTCCGTCGTTGAAGCGTGCAAGATTGCGTCAGCAAGTTTGGTTAAGAAGAGACAAGCATGGCGGCCGTGCTGAGAGGGAGTCGGTACCTTGTAGGAAGGCGGTGCAAGAATGTTCACTTTGCGATTGGTAAGGACTCGGTGAGAGTGCATGCGTTACTCTTAGTCGTTGGCACCTCAAGAGTATTTTCTTCCAGACATCCTCATAATTTTGCCAAAAAGTTTTAAAATGAGGTTTGACTACATTTTCGATACACTGTTAAGCTAATTCAGGGTGATTGTGCTGTCATTTACATTTTTTTTCTCTCGTTTTTACCTCATTTGCAAGCTATGTACTTTCTGTAACGTATTGACGAAAATATATACACCGTTTTGTTTTTATGAACTTCTTGTGGTGAAACGGGATAACATGTGCCATTATTTGACTGTTTGACTTTATTTAAGGATTATTACGTAATAACGTCAACTTTCTCAGCAGACCGATCCCACTGACCCCCCCCCCCACACACACACACACACACACATATGAGCCATTTTTTTCCTGTTCACTCACTTTTCTTCAATGCTGATGTACCAAAATTATTGGTTAATGGATAGATGTAATCTACACATTCAAGTTATTTCAAGATTAGACACTTTAAAAACTTTATTCAAGAATTTTCAGCGATGTCAAAACCAATTGTTTTTTCTATAATTAGTTAACTTCGCCATTTTATGTGTAAAAGTTTTGCTTAGAAAAACACCATTTGCCTCACCGTTTACCAAAAATAGCATCACGGTGCAGGGCTCATGCTATAGCCAATCACGGCTCAGCTTGCTGAGTTGTTAACAGCCAATGAACAACCCAGAAAGCAGGTAAACCCAGATTGGTCATTACCTGAGACTTGCATACATGCGATGACATTTTTGGTTAACATCAAATGTGTTTTTAATTTGTTACTGTAATTGTACATGAAAAACAATGGAGTTATCAAAAAAAAACCTCTAAAACAAAAAATCCATCCTTTTTGCTGCTGAAGATGGCTACGTAAACTAACCCTTTAACTTTTTTAAATCTTGTTGGCTATGTGTTAAGGCATAGTGTGGCATGATTGACAAATATGCAGAATCAGAAAAAAAGCACATTACTGTGTAAAAACACACAGTCAAACAAAACAAAGAATTAGCTAAGTTGATGCATTTCATCTAGATGCGTATGATGTCATGCATCATGAAGCCGTGTTGTCTGTCTTCATGTGTTGCCACAGCTTTTATGTTTGAATGCCTGTCGCTCAAAGGGTCACAACACTGCAAAAATGTACGCGAGTTTTGCTTCATGTGTCGGCATTATGCTAGCAGTCATCTTTCTTATCATCTTTGAAAATAAGCTTTTACTGTCACCATTCTGTTCTAGCCTCCACGCGGTCTATGGCCTCCAAGACACAGGTGGGCTTTATTGGTCTTGGAAATATGGGAAACCCAATGGCCAAGAATTTGCTGAAGAACGGCTACCCAGTCATTGCCACAGATGTCTTTCCGGAGTCCTGCAAGGAAGTTCAAGAGTTAGGTGCCCAGGTGCGATAGTAAAACTGTATAAGGTTCTTCTTTATTCATTTTAAAACACTTCCACCTGTTTGTTCTCATCAACCATCACAATTTTTTTTGTTTCCTCAGATTGTTGATAATCCTGCCGAAGTAGCAGACAAGGCTGACCGCATTATCACCATGCTTCCCTCTAATCCTAATGTTATTGACGCATATACTGGAACCAATGGGATTCTCAAGTATGGCTTTCCTTTTCTACTCATCTTCCCTCATAACTTGCATCGTGTTTCCAGATTATCATTTTACAATCCTGCTTTGTTAACAACAGGAAAGTTAAGAAGGGCTCCTTGCTCATTGACTCCAGTACAATTGACCCTGCTGTTTCGAAAGAGATGGCAGCGGCTGCTGAGAAGATGGGAGCGGTTTTTATGGATGCACCTGTGTCAGGAGGTAAATTTTATATGCCAGATTTAAATGCAATATTGGCGGAATGCACGATTCCATGTGTACACGCGCTTCGTTGTCGGTGATCATAATTGAGTGTTCCAACTGTGCAAGAGGGTGTTTCTTCTCCCTTATGAACATTTTTGAGGATGTGGTTGATGTGCTGCTGTTGAACTGAAAAATGTGGGTGGTCTCAAACTGCAAACTGGCAATTTGGCTAACATGAAGCAGGTATGTCCCGGATTGTTTTCTATGCTTGTTGTTCGAGAGTAAATTTAATTCTCTAATCTGTCATTTTCTAAATTTCTTTGTGTTTAACCGCAAAGCAATCTTTATGATGCAATTTAGTAGTACATGGCTTCACGTTCCAATTAATTTGCTCTTAATTTGAAAAGAAAAATGTAATTTCCCTGTCAAGGCATTAAGATGTATTAAAATAGATTTGCTGGTACCTGAAGAAACCCTGTTAGTATCCTATATACCTCCGAAAGTGCCCCAATTTTAGTACCACTGTTTTGCGGGGGATGAATGAAATGTTTTAAGCATCAGAAAAACTAAATGGGATAAAAGCTTTTTGATTTTTTTTTTTTCAACATCAGTCCCCATCAAGGTCTTCACACTTGCTCCAACGATGCCGAAGCACTTTTATCCCAGTGTAGAAGAACTCGTTTGAGGCATGCATCAACGCTTCATATGCATGGTGCTTTAAAGCCCCCGTGTGTCATATTTAGACAGTTGTTATTTTAAAACCCCACTATAAATTTCAATATGATGTACATAAATGTGTTATATCATATCAAAGATTTTTTATATACTATATATTTTGCACGGTATGGTCTCTCTGAGACACCGTGGTGCTCGTGCTTCATTCATGCAACACCAGTCCAGTAGACATTTCATACACCCCTTGGAGAAGACCATTCGGACTTAGTAGCTGCTCCAGCCTGTTAAATCTTTAAGAGGAACTTAATGCTTTTTGGTTTAAGATTTTAACCAGAGACAATCTTTTTGACACTGGTTCAAGACTATTTCCATTTTGTTTTCATTGTCATTTGTTTACTGATGGTCATAGAGAGGTAAAGGTTAGATTTGGTCCCACGCAATTTGTTTGAACGCTACAGATTTTAGGTAAAACTCACTTCTCTTGATTTGAAAGAAAGAACTGAAAGACTTCACATGGCTTAACACCTTTCCTGTGGGCACAGCGCCCGCCTTTGGCCGATAGTCAAAACAGGCAAAATTGGCCTTTATCAGGCACACGTTTTTCTATTTTTAGGTCCTAAACAGACTAGAATTTTCAGAATTTTAGAGAAATTCAGGGGTTGGGGTATTTTAGAATTGTAGAAATAGTTGGGGTATTAACGTCTGTTACGTACAGTTTCGGACGTTTTGCTCGTTTAGACTATCGGCTGAAAGCGGCCACTGTGCCCAGTAAAGTGTTAAATTGTATTCAGGCAAAGGGAGGCTGAAATTGTTTATATGTATGATGTCAATCACTATGATAAAATCATAAGAGGCAATCCTCTGTGTGCACTCCACTCAAAAGAGGTACAGTGGTGTGGTTATTACTGTTCAATCCTGTATTGTCAAATCATATCTGTTTAAAGCACACATGGAGTTAGGAACCTAATTGAGTCAGCATGTGTCTTCTTCCTGATTTTTTATGTGAAACAGTCAGTGCCAGATGAAAAAAAAAACTGCCATCTGATTTCTTTTTGGAGCAGATTGAATGCTAGAGTAGCACACTGAATTAGTCACCAACACAGTCTCACAGTGGAAAGGGGGACTTTCTGCTTTCAAGTTGTAAAATGTTTTTGAAGGTTCTTTTTATCAAACCAACTCTCTGGCTTTACACTGGCAATCTGTTTTGCAAAGTGACTGCACAATAGCATCACTTACAACCACATTATACAGTGCTAAATTGCTCATAAGACCAATGAAATGAAATGAAATCTTGGTTTCTTTCCATTGGCATCCTGTAAACTCGATGACTGATTTCCTGGTACTCTTATGGCCTGCTTTTTAACCCCATGTGAACCAGCAACGTTTTAACTAGCGTACTACATTTACTAGTTCAGGGTTCTAATTTGCTTTGACTAGATTGGCAGCTGTTTTTTGTGAGCGGACCAAATTCTTCCCTTGTAAGCTACATTGAAATGAAAAATACCATACTCGTTAAAAGCTTTCTTAGACTATTTTCTTTAAATATCTTTTAGCTATTTAGAAATCATCTTTTAGAATAAATGATTTGCTCAATATTTCTGACACAAAGTAATCAATCTTCATACTGTAGCAGATCTTCAATATTTGTACTCCGGTTTAACTACTCTTTTGATACAAAATCTGTCAGTGAGTGAGAAGTATGAACACATGGCCATTTTATGGGCACATTGCTCTGATTTGCTTCTGCCATCATTCATTCATCCATCAACCTCTGAACTATTTGAAAGTAGCAACAAACCGTGACAGTCGCATAATTTCCATTGTTTAGGTGTGGGTGCCGCCAATTCAGGAAAACTGACTTTTATGGTGGGGGGAGCGGAGGAAGAATTTACTGCCGCCAAAGAGCTACTCAGCTGCATGGGAGCCAATGTGGTGTACTGTGGTCAGGTTGGGACTGGACAGGTAGGACACGTCAACATTTTCTGTCATTTCTTTGTCAAAACTACACTTGTAAAAAAAAATTTAAAAAAGTTGTGTGAACTCAAAATTTCAATGCAGCAAATTGATACAATTCTAGGTTTGGCACTTCAGCCATGAATGTTTTTGCTGATATGAAAATTGGCTTACTCACATTTTCAGTATAGAAATAAGAATTTACATGACAAATTGGCCTTTGTATTGTCCCCAACTCAAAGATACAATTTCAAACCACAAATTAATGACGCAAACAACTTCGAACGAACATTGTTGCAAAATGTCAATCGTTTATATGTTTAAATTTTTCCTTAAAACTGTTTTACCTAAAAAAAAAAAAAAAAACTAGTTATATTTTTTCTGTGTACATTTGCTTAACATATAAGTGATGTTTTGAGCTTTATAGGGACACTAACATTCAGACCGTTTTTCATAAAAAAGAATAAATGATTATAAATTTGAAAAACTTGCAAATAAATGTGTTCTTAACGACCAACAGTATGTTTTAAACATAATCGCAGGTCTAGTTATCATTAAATTATATTACATGGGGCGTGGCACTTCTCCAGAGGCTGCTATGTTTTAAACATAATCGCAGGTCTCGTTATCATTAAATTATATTTTATGGGCCCTGGCACTTCTTCGGAGGCTGCCATGTTTATTATAGCTACGGACAATGGTAAATGCAGCACCTCCTGCTGTTCGTAATAAAAAACTTTCTAAATCTTACACAGTGTCCCTTTAAGTTGAATTCATCAAACAGGATTTTCTCATTCACTGTGTACAGGCTGCTAAAATCTGTAACAACATGCTCCTTGCTATTGGAATGATCGGAACAGCCGAAACCATGAATTTGGGAATCAGGTAACCGCACGCGACAGTTGCAATGACGGCAATCTGTTCCAAAAATTATATGTATGCCCACCCTGGTGAATGAATGTTCCTTCATTGCAGACTTGGGCTGGATCCAAAACTTTTGGCCAAGATCCTAAACATGAGTTCAGGCCGTTGCTGGTCCAGTGACACCTATAATCCTGTACCCGGAGTGATGGAGGGAGTCCCTTCTGCAAATAACTTCCAGGGAGGCTTTGGCACCCAGCTTATGGCAAAGGTAGCTTCACTTGCTTCTTCAGTGTCACCCTGACCTTGGAGTATATTCTTGTGCTTCAAACAAAAGTTGGCACTGGTGCTTATATTACGATATGTTTAACCAAAGAATTTTAATATTCGTTGTTAATTGATTTCTGAGTTTGGTCATGTGATGTTCAAAAGCTGAGCCATGATTGGTCCTTACTCGATCCCTTAATAACTGTGATGTCATCTTCAATATCAAGTGTCAAATGATCATCCCGCTGAGATAAAACTGGTGGGGGGTTTTTTTCACTTAATTCATAATCCACAAACACTGCATTTATGAGGATGCTATCTTTTTATTAGTGGGACTGCTGACAACATATTATTGTAAAGAGAATTTGGAGGTCAAATTCCCTTTTAGTTTAAAATGACATAATTCCACATGAACCAACGAGGACGTAAATTGTGCTGTCAAAACAATAAAAAAAAAAAAGATTTTTTACATATGACCTGTAAATAATTGATGTAATTATTCTCATTTTAATCTCGCCTAAATAAATTTGAGAAATTCCATTAAGATACAGTACATTTTGGTATTGCAGCACATCAAAAGATTGATACACAACAACAACAACAACAAAAAAATCCATACTGCTCCATTTGTTTAAACACATTGCCTCAAGAAATGAACACATAAGTGCATTTTCAAATTCATTTACAAGCATGTCAAGCCACTAGGCAGGAGTAAAGTTTTTTTTTTTTTACAACTTTGTTTTTGAAAATGCAATATACAATAACAACTACCATCATGGTTTGCAATAAACAAGTGAAGCTTATAACACATGTGAAAGCATAAAAATAAAAGAGAAAAAAAAAGAAGCTGGCAGTGCATAAATGAAGTGCATTCTATTCTTCCCCGCTACTGCAATTTTGTCCAACCTAGAGCAGTGTGAGTTTGCATCAGATGCAGAGCAGGTGAACAGTACACAGGTGTACTGTACAAAGGTACAAAGAACAGTACAAAGGTGATAGGCGCTTGCTTGAGCTATGTGTGTGAGTGACGCATATAGATCGATGACTTTTTATGACTGCTATATGCAAATGTGGATCCAGAGAATTTTTTCAAATCTACACTCTGTCTGGTGTTTTCAGAGGCTATTTTAATGGTGGAAAAAAGGAATAACGCAGACATTTATCGCCAGTTTGCAATAACCCTAGCTTCACGTAGATTATACCCCATTTTCTTTAGCAGATGCAGCTGTAACCATTTGCCTTTTGTTGTGAGATTAGTCCCAAGTGTTGGCTGTTTTCTTTTGTCATTTGCCAAATAATTAGAAAAAAAACAATCAAATATTACATCGTCTATCCTGTCCCTTGCAGACTCGCTCAAATTTGGCACGTTTTCAAGTTTAGTTTGGCAAATATGGCTCGCTATATTAGCCTCTTTGTTGCTGTCTTTAGCTGCGGCTGCAGTTCCAACTGGGTTCTTTGCATTTATGTGGTAGGCTAAACGACCTGCTTCTGTGGTAAGCAAGCGCTTTCTTGCAAATAATGCATATCACTCTACCTTTATTAAAGGTGCTATCGGGGCATTTTATAAAGTTATATTTACCAGCAACTCTTACATGTGCTTCCATTTTCACATCTTCCTTCTGCCCTGCCACCCACAACAGGAGCCTAACAGGTTATGCCAAACACAATAACAACCAATTAGAGTTCTACCTCAGGGTGTAATTGACTTTTGTTTTCCAACCCCCTACAACTCAAGCACAAGAAGCCCAATGCATAAATTTAGCAATTGGAAATTCGATTAAGGCAATGACAAAATGATAACTATAACTAATTGATTTTGTCATACTTGTGGTGTAACCAAAACATCCTTTTTGCTAGGCTAACATTGGAATTTGAAATTCACGTGACAGTACCAAATGGATTCTGAAATAATGATACTTAAAGTAGTTCTCAAAAAAAAAGAATGAATGAATGAATGAACGTTGCTCGGGTTTTTGTTGGGATTTATGTATGAAAGTTTGGGGTTATGAAGATCTTTTTATGGAAATAAGTGGTGTTAATTTAAGTTATGTTTGGTAAGCGCCACATTGCAAAGTAGTACAATTGATCATGTATTTCTCCAGCTTCTTAATTCTTGATACTGAAACTTTATTGATTTCCATATTCTGTGAATTTAACTGTATTGCTTTTTGTAGAAATTATACTAAATGATTACGGTAGCAGAAATGAAAATTTACTTGTGTTTTTCAGGATCTTGGCCTGGCCCAGAACACAGCCACCAGCACAAAAACCCCCGTTCCACTGGGCTCCTTAGCTCATCAGATCTACCGGATGATGTGCGCCCGTGGTTACGCCAGTAAAGATTTCTCATCTGTGTTCCAGTTCTTGCGCGAGGAGGAGGGACAGTAATATGTGCCATCTCCTCTCTGTCCCATGGAGCCTTACCTGAGCGGGCCTGTTAGCGCACAGGGCTGCTGCCATACCGTAGTCAGGGGGTGCCTTTTGGGGCCCGATGAGGACTCTTCCAAAGTTGTCAAAGACAGAGCCACGTCAGCTCCCAAAACAATGTTTTTCTCAACAATGCAACACTCCTTTCCTTGTTGAAGGTGATACTGTGCAGAAGTTTTAAACGTTTTAAGGCTGCCCCAAAAAAAGCGTTTATACTGTCAGCTGGGGATTTTAGTTACAAGAATAAGACGGTGTATTTCTTGTTTGCAATCATTTTTATGTTACCCTTTTCTTTCTATTCATTGGTGATCGGACTAGCATAAGAGTGCCCTAAATGTTGCAAAAAAAAAAATAAAGAAAATGACATGTCTTGAACTCGAGTTTCCTGTAACTGGAATCACTAAACACAACACCATATGCTGTTTGTCATCTTCAATCTGATTTAAACTACTGAGATTTACAGTGACGTTAATGCATATTTTAGCTGTTTTAGTGATAAAAATTTTGAATTTGAAATATCTGACTTTTTTACCACTCATGGATTCAGTAGCTTTTGTTTTTTTCTCACACAGTAGTGAGATGTATAAAAGCCAAAACACACTAAGGAGCTTCACAAGTGGACCCAGCAAATAAAACCCCAAAGACCTTATAGTGACTAACTCAAATTCATTAAAATGTGCACTGTTTTTGGATGTGAGCCATGAGCTTTTGCGGCATGTTTCTGATCTGCTCCTCCAAAGAGAGCCACTGAGGGGCCAAGGTGCCACAGGTCATGCGATCACAAGACAACCCCATAAAAAGTCCATTAGGCACTGTAGGCTGAGAGTTGTGTTGTCATCTGCTTGATAGGTACTGCAAACACACCAGTACTTTGCTCTCGGGCCTTGCTTGCGTGCAGTCACGCCAACTCATACCCGTTTAGGCTCAAAATGATTTCTTTTAACCTTTTCATGCATACTGATATTTGTTACATAGATGCTCTCACATTTGTTACAGTTTTAAATCATATGTCACAAAGGTTCATTTTTGGCCATATAAAGGGGAAGTTAAGTCAGATATTTTCTAAACATTTGTTCTGTAATTAAAGACAAGAAAAATCCATCTTTTTTAATCCGTTCTCAACTGAATATGACATCAGTTGCTCAGGTAATGACCAATATTGGCTCACCTTTTCTGAGTTTGGTCATGTGTCATTCGGAAGCTGAACAGCGATTGGTCATTACCTATATGCGACAGTGACCTCGTTTTTCAGTCAACAAGATAATTATGATCATGTATTATTTATTCTACAAAATAGGATTACAAGATTTTGATGCTGACTTTCGGAGCAGATCAGGAACGCATTAAGTGGGAAAGGAGCTTCGTGTTTAGTGTGGAAAAATGGGTGTGTTACTGTATTTCGTTCCTGAAAGAATGCATGTAAGTACTGTACTATAATCTTGTTAAAAAAAATACACAACAAAATTCTAAGAAGTTTGGATTGTTTAGGTTGATATTGTCATTCAGCACCTTCAAAGCAGAACCAGACAAACTGGAAATATAGTCGGTGGCACTTTTTTTGCTCTGTCACATTTTTTTAATACAAAGTATATTGAACGCCAGTGAGTGAATCTGTTCATAAGTATATCGGATATAGATTGTTTTAAAATACACTAAAAAAATAATTTTACATCATAGAAAACGTTGTTTACTGTACTTTCAAAATTTTAATTCCACAGCTTCCAAAACAATCTGAATCCTGAATCCAATCATGAGGCCCATTTGCGACTTTAGATCATTTTGACTTCCCCATGCACGTCAAATACTAAACATAAAACACAGCTTCGGCAAATATGTTACAAATAAAGGTAATGTGTAGCTCACACACAGTTTGACCTTTTTAAGTCAAAATTGAGATGTAGGCAGATTTTTTCCCTATATAAACCACTTATAATTACATTGCCTGGCTATTCAATTGTTTATATTAGCTTTAATAAAGGCTACAGGGGGATACATGAATCCTTTTTTTTTTTTATTGTATTTTAAAAAACATGAAACGTTTCATTGCGTGTGTGTGTTGTTGAAAATAAAACGTGTTTTTCTTTCATAAATGTTCACACATTTAAGTAACTCTTTAAGGAAAATTGAATCCGAAGTTATTCCCTCCTAAACGTACGCTTGCCTGCATGTACATGCTATGAACTTGGTCCATAAAAATTTACTGCCTCCAAAAGGTGGGAAAATTCTATTAAACAATAAATGAAAGGGCCTCGCGGGGCCTAATGTATCATTTCCTTAAACACTAAATGCAGCAAATAACCTAGATAGTGAAATGCTGGATATATTTTTAAATGTTTTGAGTTAGTTGCAGTATCTGCGGCGCTTCGACCATTTAATTAAGGGTTTAATGTTTCTTTTGTTTTTTTTTAGATAAAGCAAATACTGATTGATGAGCCCTTTAGTGTCTCTTTGTAAAGTTCCTCTTTGCTCTGCTATTCAGTTGGGTTTGCAACTCTTTTGTCTTTCAACTTGACCTTGGACTCCAGCCGCGTCCTGCATGCACGCGTTTGGACTACTGCAGTCAAAAGACATCGCCTTTTCTAGTTTTTGTAATTAGTGGTCCTTGAGATAGCTTATTTGTACCAGGAGAGGACGATTATTAATTTGACGAACCTGTTTTTGTTAATTCTCCTTTGAGGACCTTTTAAAGGATAAAAGCTGCACCTTGGACTCATTAAGCGTTAAAAGAATGCTTTGAAGCCATAGAAGGAGCATATATGCAACTATTCGTCGGTAGTTCAGAAATTAGTCTGTTAGCATGGCATTTCTAATCACAATTTAAGAAGAAAACAATGCAGGGTGTACAGTATGTGTTTGCGTGCATGAGCTGATGTGCCTTATTATCTCTTGCGCAGACCTTGATGGTCTCCTTTGCATGTCACGTGTCTGGCCCGGGCCAATAACCTCGCGCTGGTTCCGTGCGGGTATATGGTTCCCCTGCCAAGGAGTCCCCGTCGGGGTGCATTCGATCGAGGGGGGTTCGAGGAAAAAGAGCCGCACGCGTGCACGTGTCGGGACATGCTATGACCGCGTCACTGCTGTTGCACTCGCACTGGGCCGAACCGCTCATGTTCGTCTACGACAGCAGCGCCGAGGAGCGCGCCAAGAACATGCAGGACGCGCAGTTCCCCGGGGGGAACTTTGCGCCCAACCAGTGTCGGAATCTGCTGGCGCATCCCGCCTCCTTGGCTCCGAGCAGCGCCACTTACGCCAGCGGGGACCTGCCCGCGTCCGGCGTCGGTGAACCGGCCAAGCAGTGCAGCCCGTGTTCGGCCACGCAGAGCTCGCCCAACGCGTCGCTGCCATACGGATACTTCGGCGGCGGCAGTAGCGGCGGCGGCGGCGGGGGCGGCTATTACCCTTGCAGGCCGGTGTCCCACGGCTGTGCCAAGGCCTGCGCTCAGTCCTCCTCCTTCGGGGACAAGTACGCGGATTCGTCGCTGGCCGCCGAGGAGTTCTCCAGCCGGGCCAAAGAGTTCGCCTTCTACCAGAGCTACTCCCCGGCTCCCTACCAGGCGAGCTACTTGGACATGCCGGTGGTGCCCGCGCTGAGTGCGCCCACCGAGCCGAGGCATGAGCCCCTCCTGCCCATGGAGCCCTACCAGCCATGGTCCATCACCGCCAATGGCTGGAGTGCAGGCCAAGTGTACTGCGCCAAGGAGCAGCCCCAGCCCACGCCTTTGTGGAAGTCATCCTTGCAAGGTGAATTCATATGCTAAAAGTTCAAATCTGTTATTCAATGCTATGGAAAGAAATACGTTCGTGTTGCCTCCTTGCATAAAGATGCATGGTTTGTTTCTACAGTTATTTTCCCCATTTGTAATGCGTAGTCATTAAAAACATAGAAAATAAAAATAGCAGAACGTAACATTTCCTTTTCAAGGAGAAGTGCAAGTAGCTTAATTTATTTAATTATGTTTAGTTCCGTGTCATTAAGAGATGATTTTATTCATGCCTAAGTCCAATACGATTTTCTAATGCACAATGACGGACGACACGTGTAAAGAAATAACAAAATGTTAGCTTTACTCGCATAATTAATTGGCTTCAGCTAACTGTTACCGTCAACGTCCACAGAATGAGCCATCTTTACTTTAGTATTTTACTTTTACAGTATTTAAAATGTATTATGGTTCACTAACAACGAAACTAAATATGGTATATAACTTTTATGTCAAGACATATTTCTTAGAATTTGAAATGATTCAAAGTCACAACCACAAAGTTTTTTCTTTTAATTTGAATGTTTTTGAAACATTCCTGCAATATTCCATCCACCAGTTGTAAAACGAATATTCAAAATAATATGTAAAAATAATCATTTGAATGAAAGCACTCACATACACACACACACACACACACACACACATATATATATATATATATATATATATATATATATATATATATATATATATATATATATATATATATATATATATATATATATATATATATATATATATATATATATATATATATATATATATATATATAATTTGCATTGAATCTATTCTAAAGACCCTTTTCTGAAGAGCAATTTTACGATAAAATTTGACTCTTTTTAGACTGTAAGAGTAAAATGTGTATGGAATTTATTTATTAAGCATTTTAGTGAAAAAAACAACGCTTTTCTACCACGTAAAATGTTAATACACTCACCACATGTTAGTCATAGCATTTTCTCGTCAGATATCTCACTCCCCACACACACAATGGAATACCATTTATGCATTGCATTTTCTCGTTAAAAATATATATTTCCACACAATAAAATACTATTTTTGACTATATAAGTACATTAAGAAATCAAAGCTCGTCAGTTACAGTCACTGTATTTTTGTAGTGATTTTCATTTTCGATGTTGCATATTTTATTCTTATTACAAAATAGCAATGCATATTTTAAATGATCATTTTTTTCTTAACGATAAATCCCCACAACTCGACTATAACATTATGAGTAATGCAAGAAAGAATATTTGCGTTTAAAGCATGATAGTTTTCTTCCTTTTTTTTTTTTTTTTTTTTTTTTTTTGCGTGTGCGTTAAACTGGCATATTTCTTATCTTGTCCCCTCCAACATTCAGGAGTAGACAACACATGTGGCGCTGGCGTGGACAGTCAAGTTCGCCGTGGCAGGAAGAAGCGCGTCCCATACACCAAGGTGCAGCTCAAAGAACTGGAAAGGGAGTACGCCACCAATAAGTTCATCACCAAGGACAAGCGCAGGAGAATATCAGCACACACCAACTTGACAGAGAGACAAGTTACCATTTGGTTTCAGAACCGGCGCGTAAAGGAGAAGAAAATCGTTAATAAATTCAAGAGCTCCTGTTAGCTCGATCGTCTATATTTGCTTTTGGGGAGATTAAAAAATGGACACAGACGTGCCTTGATCACAAATAAAATGACTTATTATTTATTACCTTCATTTTTGTCACCAGAGTGCCTCCTTTCACGTTTTTTTCCTCCCTCCTCAAGTTTTAATTGAAAGCAGTCCACGCGGAGCGTTGACAGAAATCCGGAACTCGCAACAAGCGTGTGTGATAAATTGCTTCCCACGCATATTCGTCTTCATTAGACTTCCTTATTAATTTTATTAAAAAAAAAAAAAAAAAACAAGAAGTCAAAATTCGAACTATATGAAAAAAGGCGCTTGTGGAGTTTCGCCAATTTTTTACTCTTTTAATTTATAAATCACCAATATGTCTTTATGAATCTATCACAAAAGCTATTTAGCTATTTGAAGTCCAAATGAACTAATATGAAGCAAGTCAGTTCTTGTGTGGTTTGATATGCTTCTAAGAATTGTATTCTTGTGATCCATTTGTGACTTCATCCCATACATGTCTTTCATTGTTTTGTTTTTTTCAAATTCCTTCCATTAAATGATGTTTGACATTTTTAATCACTTGTAAGAAAAAACTTGTCTGATTAATAGGGTGGTTGTCACTGCATGTACATTTCTCCTTTCTGTCAGTCATTGTGATTTCACAAGAAAAACAAGCAAGAAAGAAGGAAGACGTATTTAAATTTGTAAATATTTTTTGGCATAGCCAAATAAAAATGTCAATAAATGTTTCTGAGCATCTTTAAAGGCGCGTGTGTGTTCCTGGTTGATGTTTTAAATGATTGCTGACTGAAGTTGAAGTAGTTTCTCACTTGTCATGATAGTTTTTATCTAGGCTTGCTATTGGGGTTTTAGAGCCATCTAGTGTACAAAATCTGCTGTTACACTATGAATGCAGGCAAGACTTCCAGATTTTACTCATGAATCCGACATTATATGCTAATTTATCCGAATAGTTTACCACGATGAGTATTCATTTATTTTGTTTCCTTAATAGCCACAGAATGAGAAAGATTAGAGCAAGGTAAGTTGTTTGATTTTTTTTTTCTTATAGAATGTCCTTATGCCTTATAAGAGAAGTCGAGTCTAAGATTTTTCTATGCGATATTCATTTTGCAAAATCGTCTTATACCAAAATTTCCATACCGTTGCTTGGTGCTGAAGTAATTAATCACTCCCACGATTCGGTTTCGACCAAACTCAGGGAATAGTTGTGAGTCGTGATTGGTTTAGCCGAGCAACTGTGATGTCATTTCCAGTTGACAGCAAATGGCAAAACGGCCGCCTCCAGATATCGATTTAAATGGGGGATTTATTGCTCCGTTAATTGTTCACAAATATAGAATGCCGTGTTAAGACTCGTAGGGTCGCATGAAAACAAAAACTGTTTAGAAAAAAATGGGTCTTGACTTTTCATCTAATTATACTAATTGAATGTGTGTTATCACGCAATTCACTTCTGCTTTCACAGCGTAAGCTTGCTTATGCCTAAAACAGATGTTTGTTTGGCTTTTGTTCCGATTCGGATAATGTAATCACTTTATGGTGCAAACAAGATCTTTGTGGCGTTAAAACCTTGTCAAATGTTTCATTTTTCAGATTCCGTTTGTCTGCAGCCACCATTGTGTGGCTGTAACTTGGTGTCATTACGCCCTCTAACGGTAGAATATCTCAGTTGTACAAAAAGTGAAGTGTCCAGTAGGTTACCACGATTGGCAATTTAACAATAATGTATAGGATTTTTATTTTCTAGACCTAAGTTTAATCATACACTTGAAAAGATTAAACAGTAGAAAAGAATAGGTTTGATGTCATCTTGCCCGTGAATAACCCCAATTGTGTAAAGTGGATAAAAATGTCAATTTAGCTAAATGAATGAACATCTTATTGATGTTCATGACCTCTGTTTTCTTGACATACAAAACAACATAACGAACCTTAAAAAAAAAGACAATTATCTAATCATCAACTTGTTTACTTCTCACATACTTTTTTCCATTGCCAAAAGTGAGTATATTACATAAGTCAAGTCAGCACAGTAAGTACAATTGTTTACTTGTTGCTTTTGGTCATCCTCTTAACAGCAGGCTGGGAGAGAAGTGTGGCTTTGACTTCACGGCAGACATGTTTTTATTATGACTTCCATCCCAGTGAAAAGCGCCTCTCTGGGATTAATGCAATAACACACTTTATAAGTGTCTGGTTAACCCAAAATATTTATTTGAAAACCTCTTTTGCTGGGCCAAACACGACAGCAGCCTGCCACTCTGGAAGCTTGAACTGTTCACAGATGAATGAGAATCAGAGAAGAATGACCAAAACGTGTTTTCATTTTAAAGCAGGTAAAAAAAAAAAGTTTGTGTGTGAGCCATAAATTAGGCAGTACAGAACATTTAAAAAATGTCAACACAAGAGGACGCTCTGTGATATATGTGACACATGTGGCCACTCATGAAAATAAATTACAGTTACATATATATGTCATAGAAATACATTCACTTGTAGACAATAAATTAGCACAACAGTTGTATCATAAAATACACTCTAAAAACCTTTGCATTAAAAATAACCATATTAAAAAAAAAAAAACAATACAATGTTTGGGTCAATTTGACCCAACTTTCTGAGTTGTTTTGCACAAAAAATCCCTAAACTATGTCAATTTGTGCATGTCCGCTAAAAAAATTGGGTTATTTTGCATCAAAAAAAGTTGGGTCGAAGTGCGTCTGTCCTTTTACCCATACTGTATTTGGATTATTTATAACCCAACTGTTTACATTACTAAAAAGAGTTAGGTTAAAAATAACACATTTATACATGCTAAAAACAGTTGTGTTGAAAAAAGAAACAATTAGCCAAAGTGTGCCAGAAAGGGACTGACCTTATTTATTGGGTTGTTTATTCAACCCAACTTTTTGCATTATTCAGTTGAATGAAAAAAAGTACAGACCAAATGTTTGAGTCAATTTGACCCAAATTTTTGGGTTGTTTTGCATAAAATCACCCACTTGAAATAGGCCTGTTCATACTAGGCAAACAATAAATGAGGTTGTTTTATGTGAAACAACCCAGGAAGTTGGGTCAAAATATTTTTTTGGGGTTGAGTAAAACAACTCAGAAAGTTGAATCAAATTGACCCAAACGTTTGGTCTGTGCTTTTCTGATACAAGTGAATAATAACCCAAAAAGTTGGGTTGGATAAATAACCCAAAAAATTAGGTCAGTCCTTTTTTGGCACATTTTGGCAATTTTTTTTGCCCAGCTGTTTTTAGAGAGTGTTTTTGGGAAAATATATCAAAGCAACATTGAAATACTTTAAACTGTAAGTATTACCATTAAATTTAAGAGTTTGGAAGCGTAACGAGACATGTATACTGCTGTTTTTCCCCCGTTGCCATGGTAACCTCATCTTTCGGGCTTCACTTATTTCATCTCTTGCTCAAGCCAGAGGTAGAGAATTGCATAGAGCGCGGGTGGGGTTGGACTGTCAGTGTGGAAAAACACCACATGCCATTTAGTTTTGCAGTGTTCTTTAGGCCGGGTCAGCATCAGGACTTTGGCAAAGCACGAAGGGGAAAAAGAACATGCAACGTGTATTTATATACTTGAAGAAAGTGTGATCTTTGAGGTGTGTGCATCCTTTGGGGTTTCTCTGAAGCCTCCGCCATCTTTCCTGCATAGACTTCTCTGACTAAAAGGCCATTGTGGTTTTGGTTATATAATGGGAGGTAAAATACACATACTTTGTTGAGAATTTTAAAAGTCTACACACCCGTTTGAGACCACAATTCATAAATTCAAAACTTTCTGCACCAACAATGTACCCTATGGCTGGTGAAAATTAATTTTTAAAGAGGGGACGTAAAATACACGAGAGAGTTGTTGTTGCATAGGTTTGCACACCCGCTTCTAACTGTGTGTGTGTGGCTGGGTTCAGAAAGAACTATGTGTTTAAATGCATGGTAAATGGAAGTCAACACACACTTGTCATCATTTTAAATGCCTCTGATTAACTCCAAATAAAGTTCAGTTGTTGTAGTAGGGTTTTTTTCTGATATATCCTATGATATCTAGCAGATGGCTGAAGTTTGTGTGCTACCACTGACTGGAACTTGGATTCATAATCTATAAGTCTTTTTTTAATATAATCATTACTGTAATGAATTTGAATGAATTAAATTTTATATTTGAGAAAGTGAGGTGCATTGGACATGGCTAAAACCTTGGGTTACAGTGCAATGCTGCGTCTTAAAGTTAAAATCACGGCATGCTTAAAAGAAGTTGATATATGGGTGCATAAATACCAGAAATTCACTTGATCAAAAAATACATTTTCAATGTACACTCGTTACTGAATAAAAATATGAATTGAAATTTCTCATTAATAATGTTTTTGTTGTTATCAATAAAGTACATACCTTTAATCACCAAACTTTGCTGGAAGTGCCCACCGAATTTTCTTTTGTGGTCTATATATATATACGTATATGTATATATGGGTGCATGAATATTTGTTCAACTCTGTGTGCCCTGCAATTGTCTGGCAACCAGTTCAGGGTGTCCAGTGCCCAAAATCAGCTGAGATAGGCACCAGCAAGCCTGTGACCTTTACGAGGATAAGCGGCTCTAGAAAATGTACGGATGAATCTGTTGCTAAAAATATAAAGTAATAATGCAAGAGGGATTATGGGCATATATGTGCAAACAATGGTTCAGTTATAAGAGGCTCTGGAGGCAACCTGCACTATAGCTTGAAATGCATACTGCAACATTATGTCATTATGTCATTGCAGATATTGAAATTCTTAAAATTGTTGAATGTACAGGAGTTTTTTTTTTTAGATGATGGTGGTATTTTACTATTATTAACATTTTTATGTTTTTATTTTAATGTTTATTACATACAGTATATTATCACATATTTTTGTTTCTAATGTTGATAGCATAATATATGACCCACTTTGTGGTTTTCTTGAAGTTTACGGATAGTTGCACACTTGCACTGCGAAGCCGCTATTCTTTGGCAGCATCACTTTATGAGTCTAAACACGATTGGACAACATTGTTTGCAATGCTTACTGTCACAAAAGAATGACTTAATTTCCGTTTCTATCGTCATCGTGGCCCTTTTTGACATTTCTGTCTTGATTTATTCTTGGCATGCTGTCTCGCATTACAGGACAGACCCACTTGAGTTTTTTTTAGGGGGGTGGTGTAGTGGTGCACCTGTTTTACCATTTTGAGAGGGCCTATAGACCACATTGTTTGAAAAAATTGCAAAGTTTAACTTTTTTATTCACTTGATATTCCTGTGTAAATCTACCGGCTTATCTTAAACAGAATGAGTATTGCCGTGAACCGAACTTCGGGAACCACTCCCACAAAAGCGCGACGCCATAAATTGTTTATAAACCAATAGTATGGTTTCCTAAATCATTAATTTTCAGTCATAAATTATGTGACGTGGTCTCGACGTGTGGCAGGTAAAGGTGCTGCCACATTTCAAGTCTCTCCTCCAAAGGGGCTTAAGCAGAGGTGGACTCATTATTTGGCAAACGGCACATCATTGTAACTGTTATTGGCGTGTTAACAAACTAATAATAGCTCATTTGCAAACCGTTTATTATTCCTTTCGTTAGTATATATTTTGCATACTGCCCCATTTGTTTTACTGCAAATTTCCAAGCAGTACTTTGCCCACCAGTATTAATTAACTTCATACTTTAAAAAAATCTGCAAAGTTTTTAAGAGCCTGATTGTTTGATATAAATGCCATTCACCAACTGGGTCTCCAAAATTGTAACTAAATAATAGGTCAATGCGTGCAATTTCAATTTTCAACGTACTGGCCCATTCACGTCACCATAAGGCAACTCACTCTGACGTCACTTTCAAATTCAGACTATCAACACGTTTTTGTGTTCACCTCAGTGTCACGTAGATGAACGTTTATTTAAAGGTAAAATCTGCGCATGCGCGTTTGTTTTGACTGTCAAAGTAGACCTTTTTTGCGGGCGCCTATAGCATACATTTTTGACGTTAAAAAAAAAACACATATAAAAACAAGCATAGTCTGCAGCTCTCTGAATTATATATATATATATATATATATATATATATATATATATATATATATATATATATATATATATATATATATATATATATATATATATATATATATATATATATATATATATATATATATATATATATATATATATATATATATACATTTTTTTTAGTGTTTAGTGTCAAGTTTTATTTAAAACTTGACTTTAGTGTGTTGAAATCTGTGTGATTTGCAAAATGTCTTCAAAAGTGGATTCAACTTCGAAAAGTGTTGAACAATACATTTGATAACTATTGTTATTATTTTATTGAAAGCGTCATTAATTTCACGAGAGGGTGTCACGTGGCGGTCCGGCCTATAAGCCTGCTTCAAGGTATGACTGCAGGAGTTTGAATTGGAGGAAAGGAAAAGCAGCGTTAAAAGAGACGCAAGTGCCTTCAAAATAAAGACGCAACATTCCCCTCCTCCCCGTGTATTTTCCCTCTGGTCGCTCAGCCAAAGGTTGACTTTATAGCGGCGGGCGAGCAGTTGACTCACAAGAGCAAGCAAAAGCTCCTGCGGGCCCATTGAGGCGTGTGTCATGTAGTGCCAGTGGTCACATGGCTCGGGATCGACATGGATCTCACGCACGCACGTCAGCTCAGGACGCCTCACTAAAGTCACTGCAGCTCACTCCGTCAGCATGATGACCCCGAGCTGAAGGAGGACGACAATATGGATTTGGATGCCGCTGCCAATATGTATTTACCCAGCTGCACTTATTACGTGCCCGGAGCGGACTTCACGGCTCTGCCGCACTATCTGGCCCAGGGTCAGCCCTCCTGCCCGGTGGCGTACTCTTACCAGTCGCCGGCTCTTTCTCAGGTTCCGTCCGTGAGGGACGTGGCGTTCAGAGACTACGCCGTGGACAGCGCGGCCAAATGGCACCACGGCAGGGGGAGTCTGCCGCACTGCTACGCGGACGACGGCTGGAGCGGCCCGCCCCCCCGCGGAGGCGACGTGCCGGGGAAAGGCGCCTCCTCCTCCGGCGTCTCCTCCGCCGGCGCGCCGGGGGGCTTCCACGCCGGCGCGGCCAGGAACGGCGTCCTGCCGCAGGCTTTCGACCAGTTTTTCGATTCGGCCTACTGCGCCCAGGAGCACGGGACCTGCACGCCGGGCCAGGACAGGCTGCAGGGCTCGCTCAAGGCCAGCCCCGCGCCGGCTCCCCAAGCTCCGGGCTCGGACACGGCGGAGAGCTGCAGCCCCAAGTCGTCGCCCGGCCTCGGCGAAGACCGGAGCGGAAAGGGAGGCGGTGAGTGAGCCTGTCACTCTCCGCGTGCTCTTTTAAAAGACGTTTTATACGCTCCTTTTTAAGGTTTATGGTTCTTAAGGTTAATGGAGGGCCTGACAAAAAGTATGTTATAAACGACAAGATCACGTGCTTGGGCTTGAAATTGGCCGTGAGGAGTTTAAAGTCATCATGCATGATTCCTTTTGTGGATCATATATTGTCATACTCTTGAAAAGTTGCTCGAATAAATAAGCTCACGTAACAATTTTACACTTTCTATGGAGCCCGCGCGTCGAAACATTAATTAATAGCATTGACTCACTTTGTCAATAATCCCCATCTTCGCCATACGTTTCGTGTGATATTTCAAAATCGCTTACTCGCATTTTGCTGTTTTATATTATAACTGACACTTCAACCTCAATCGCGAATCCACTTATATTTTCGTATTTTCAGACACGCCAACTTATATAAACAATGAGACGCGTTGGCCGTCATTCTATTTTATCACTAAACATTTATGCAAATGAGCGTTTTCCCACGTACGTTTATCTGTATGTTCGAAACGGTACATTTTCTTTTCTTTTCTTTCTTTCTTTAAATATGAACTTTAACTGTACAGTAAATGATTATTATTATTATTTTTTTTTTTTTACTGGTCATAAACTACACACACTCTTAGCTCAACATAGGCAACAACAACGTGAACACTATAGCGCCCGTCATGATTTTAGACAAATTTATGTCTGTTTTTTATAAACAAATAAACATTTTAAACAAGTATTTTAAAGGCACAACTGCGAGTTTTGCAGTTACTCCTTGTTGCTCCAACTTTTCTTCAACATTTCTAAAGTGATTCGCTACTTTAGCAAAGAATTAACATTTAAACTTGACCACCTACCTCTCCCCGCTCCCTATATTAACTATTCGAAAACCCAGAGAAGCGTTTAATCCAACTTTCAAGCCTCTGCTTTTAAGAGCTGCTTATAATTTCATGAGCAATATGTGTACAAATTTACTGGGTTTCAGGGATTTAATATGCAGCTGGCCTGACCAACATGCAACACTTTACGCGCAGCCCAGTGAAACCCAAAGCGGACTATAAAAACTGCACTTGATACTTCAAGTCTAAAAGTCCTATTGACTTCCACGATTGTTTAAAAATGATTTTTAATTCATCATATCAGTATTTTATGGCTAGGCCTTGAGAGGACGGTGACACTTGAACCCTGAGCTCATTGTACGTAATCCCCCCATTCCGGCCCTAGTAAATATGGAATTAAGATGCCTTTTTTTTTTAATGATTCCGATCAGGTGTCCAGAAGGCGCGCAAGAAGAGATGTCCATACTCCAAGTATCAAATCAGAGAGCTGGAGAGGGAATTTTTCTTCAGCGTTTACATCAACAAGGAGAAGCGGCTGCAACTATCCCGGATGCTCAACTTGACTGACCGACAGGTGAAAATATGGTTTCAGAACAGGAGGATGAAGGAGAAGAAACTCAACAGGGACCGTTTACAGTACTACACCAGCAACCCACTGCTATAAAACATGGACGCGAGACACGTCAAACACCTGCAAGACTCTATTGGGAACTATTCAAAAGTCCAAATGAGTTGCCATTAAACGTCCCTTTCGCTATTATTATTATTATTATTATTATTATTATTATTATTATTATTATTATTATTATTATTATTATTATTATTATTATTATTATTATTATTGTTGTTGTTGTTGTTGTTGTTGTGATTATTGGCAATGCTCTTATGCTCCCTCAAAACACACACACACTTTGTATACTCATTTAAACGCACGCACAGACTGGAATCGTTTTATTCGTATACTTTTAATATTATATTGTGCAAATATATATTGCAAATTGTGCAATGGATGTTTTTTGTGTTTCTGTGTGGCGTTGACATTTTCGGGCATATTTAACATCTACTTGAACACTGCATTGATCCAAATTGTAAACCAATAGATTAAAAAAAAAATCTCTGCAGTGAAACTAAACCCTTTATTTTGTCTTACATTTCGGCACGTTTAGTTCATATGCAAAACGCCTCCCCTCTCCAGCCCCAGTAATAGGATCTGCTGCAGCTTTTAATTTGATATCCATTACAAAGTGCTGGTTGCTTCCTGCAGGCTGCATCTGACCTAGCATGCCTGTCAGGGCACAAGGGAAAAAAAATCCCCCGCGTTTTTGTGATAAATTGGAAAGGTTGTTTGTTTGATTTTTTTGAAGTCCCCATCTAATTATTGAACATGTCTCTTGTCTCATGTTCTACCAAAACACAAGCAGTGTGTGCCTCTTAGGTTTTTTCCCCACCAGCAGGGTATAGAACATACAAATGGAGGCGAAATCTATACTGTATTTCATATGAATTGACAAAAAAAAAATCGTCTTTCCCCCCAAAAACTGGTTTTCCAAGAGCTTGAATGACCTGCCATAAGATAATATGGCTTCCTTATACCGTACATCCTGTGAGACTCCCAGGAATTCCGCTTTGATTGCTGCACATCCTCCCAGTTGCTCCAGTAACTTGGCCATAAAAAAGGCGGACTCGTCTGGAGCATTTGGAGTGGAGTGCAATAAAGCGTCTGAGAACCAAGGTTATTAACTGCGACTATAAGGAGGCTTGCAAAACAAGAGGTGCTGCACCATTGAGGGCTGCGGCTCGCCTTGGTGCAGCATCGGCACGACAGACTGTTGCAGGAAGATTCTGGATTGTAGTTCTCTTTTTTTCTATAGCGGCTGCATGGTATTGTGGCGCAGTGGAAGGCATTGCTGATTTTGCCCACTGGAGGGCGCTACACCGATCAATGTCAATGCCGTTTGATTCTTTCAAATTAAAGACAGGCTCCAGAGTTTACGCAGGTAAGCACGTGATTTTATTATTTTTTTTAATTCATGGATGTTCACTACTTTACTCCTCTTGAAAAGCACAAAGAAGACATTCAACTTCGTCGATAATGGTGTCATGCAATAAAAGTATTATTGGGCTAATTGCAACATTCAGATTGTGGCTCAAGATTGCGCAAAAATTATGGCCTCGTTAATAAAATCCAATTTTTCACTTAAGACATCACCCACAAAAATTAGCACTGCATTGACTTTCTGTTGTGACTTTCCATTTTTCTCATAATGTGTGTCCATCGGCGTTAGTGCGGCAAATCAAAGCAAATTTTGTAACAAACGAGTAATGCCTCAAAAGACTAAAATAAAGATAAAAGATAAAATCAAAAGAACCATACATCATTGATCATAATTTACCAACTTCCGACAAAAGAATGAAAACAATAAATAAATCCACGCAGTGGTTTCCATATATTTGTGCATTGAGTTTGTACCAGCGGAATTTGTTAAATGTGTACGAAAAACCAAATCATTTATAGTATTTTACCTATAGAGTTAAATATAAACACAAAGCGTGTCAGAATACGTATTTAGCAATAAAAAAATCAGACACGGCAGTCATATTTCCTCAATGAATTCACATTATTTTTTTCTAATTTTGTCAGGATATTTGAACTTTTAATACTTTTCATACGTTTTTTCATACTTTTAGTTGTATCTCACCTAAAACGACCAAACAACTAATAAACAACAAATATGACGCAACAAAATGACAACAAAATCAAAATGTAAATTATTAGGTCTGTTTTAAATCAAACTTAATCCAATAAACCAGTGAATTAATTTGATTCAATTTCAGAGCATTTTTTAATCGCATTCACGAAAATCGAATTCAACTGAAGTATGAAGTTACTATGTTGAACTAACAGCATTAACAGAACAGCGCGAGACAACTAACATTGTCTCGTACAAAATATTCTTCATTTTTACGAATACAATTAAGCGGGTTCAAAAATATAAATAAATGAAACCGCATCAAAATGCAGACGGAACTGATAAGAACTTTTGGGGTGAAATTTATGCTCCATCCAAATTTCCTGTTCATGTTCATATAAATCTTTACGTCAATATTTTAACGAAATATATTAGGCCGACACATAACATTAATTTGATGTAAAGAGGTACATAAGTATTTTATAGCCTATATTGTGGTTTAACAAAAACGTAATACTACATGATGTACATGATGCATATGCATTGTAGTATGTGTGTGTATATATATATATATATATATATATATATATATATATATATATATATATATATATATATATATATATATATATATATATATATATATATATATCAATGTAGCGATATAGTGGACAAAAGTGAGTCGTTTAGTGTTTACGGATGCAATTAAAGGCTTATGTATTGAAGGATTAATTTTCACCCATTAAGAGAGGCACACGTTTCATGCTTGACGAGGCCAAATGTAGCAGTGGAAGCGTCAGAAATGATGAGCGCGACACACAAAAATAGGGGTCAAGAGTCCCAGTGGAAGACATTGTGGACCTTTTGGAAGTATGATGCACCGTGATGCACCTTTACTGCTCCCTTTTTTTTTACAATGCTGTAAAAGCGGCCATAAAGCAATGCATTGTACAAGACTGTTTTCAGCTTTCAGCTGCCCCACTTGCTCAAGTCTGCTTCGACTTGCATGCACCGTGGATTTGCTCACGGTTCAACATCCCTTCATTCAAATGATATTTTACCCACAATCCCATGTGCATATACAACCCCCCCCCCCCTTTTTTTTTTGCACTTTTCTTGACTTCACCTAAACCGAAATATACGACAGACAGGAGCAGGCTGGGAGTGGGAGGAGTCTGCAGCCGCCTGCTCTTTTAATTGGCTGCGGGCTACAGTGAGAAGCGTGAGTATCGCTAATTATTCAGCAATGTTTTGCACAAGAAATGTCGGGCAGAATGGGCGATCTTCACCCTAGCACAGCCATGACATGCCCCAACAACCAGGCTGCCAACCCGTTTTTTGTGGACTCGCTAATAAACGTGAGGGGCGATGCCGGCTCCTACTATCACAGCAACGGCGTCTATTTGCCACCGGAATACTCCTACGGACTCCCCGCGGGCTCCTCGTGCTTCCCCGGCATCACCAAGCGCAGCGAGGGAAGCGCTCCGAGCGGGCTCCCGCCGTCCGCGCCCTACGCTCCGGGCATGGAATCGTGGCTGGAGGCGTCTCGCTCCTGCAGAGTGGAGCAGCCCGGCGTCCAGCATTTGAGCCAGCAGTGCTCCTTCTCCACCGCCATCAAGGAGGAGAACGCCTATTGCCTTTACGAGTCTGACAAATGCCCCAAAGGAGCTACGGTGGAGGACATCTCCTTCTCCGGAGCGCCTTGTCCGCCCACAGGCGGCAGCACCGTGCCGGTCCCCGGCTACTTCCGCTTGTCGCAGACCTACGCCTCTTCAAGGCTTTACCACCAAACCCAGCCGAGCGTGACTAACTTCCCACCGCAGAGACCCCCCCGTGCGCCCTCTCAACCCGCTCCGCCCGCTTCGGCAGTTTCCTCCGGACAGCGGGAGAGCCACGAGGAGGCGCCCGCGTCCGAGCGCTGCGCCCCGGCGGGAGAAGAGGACAGCCGTCTGTCGTCGGATGGCTTGTCTTCGCCGGAGCCTGCGGATGCGTGCAGCGTCGAGTGTGACGAAAAGCCCTTAAAAGGTGCAATACGCGTGTCTGCATCATTTCAGAAAAAAACATATTGTATATACATGCGGAAGTAAGAATAAAACCCAAATAATTCGGAATAAAAGTGCAACAACGGCACATGCAGCTCACACTGTGAAAATTACGCACGCTGTGCATCAAGTTTAATGGATTTGTGTTTTAACAAACTAGTCCCAGATTTGCAACACTCACAAGACAGATAAACAGAGACAACGTCCTTATTATATCACATTTGATCTTGTGGCTTTCGTTGGACTTCTTGCTGCAGATCGTACGTACAGGGACTTATTTGTTTTATGTCTTAAGAATGCATGCGTGGGCGTATATACAGAAACTTTGCTCATAGGAATCATTTTGAGCTGCAGTTGCAAGAATGAATAATACACTCTAAACCAGTTGGGTTAAACACACATACACACACACAATTACGGATCAAAAAGGACCGAACCAATATTTTGGTCATTTTGCCCTAAATTTCTATTTTGTTTTGCACAAATTAACACCCTAAAATGGGTTTTGTACAAAACCAAAAAGACGGGATTGTTTCAGACAAAACAACCCAGAAAATTGGTTCAATTGACCAAAAAATTGTGTCGTTCCTATTTTCTGGGCCCACAATTCGGTTATTTTTGACCAAATTGGGGGGATGGTTATGATTTGGTGAGCTTTGGGTCCGTTATTGCATTCCATGCAGACATGAAAAAGATCCAATTATCTTTATTGGGCGTGGAAAGTATGATAATTTACAGTACACTGTAACAGAACACCATTTAGCAACAGTGTTAGCAAGTAATTTTCCCTCACCCCGCCCCAAAAAAGAAAAAATGACGAATCATTATTATTTAACTCCTTAGATTGGGGCTAAAGTACTGTAAACTCTTATTTCTGTTTTGAAAATGCGAGAAAGGCATTAACAAACTGAATGGCCGAACTTCACATTTTTATCAAAGATGATGTATTAAAATTTTGAGCTCAGGAAACTTCTACCAACGTTGTAGGCTAGGATTTTTGTACATTCAGTTTAATATTTAATGTTATGAGCAAAAGTCCAACAAAAACATCAGGAAATAACATCACTAGAGCACTTTCTAAATGACGCATTTTCTGTTCTTCTCGGATGGTCATCCACACCTGTTGCCTCACTTTGCACGGTGCATCTTATTTCCCAGATGCTGGCAAAATGGAGAGTCCGGCCAACTGGCTGACGGCCAAGAGTGGGCGAAAAAAGCGCTGTCCGTACACCAAGCACCAAACTCTTGAACTGGAGAAGGAGTTCCTGTTCAACATGTACCTGACCAGGGAGCGGCGGCTGGAGATCAGCCGCAGCGTGCACCTCACCGACAGGCAAGTGAAAATCTGGTTCCAGAACAGGAGAATGAAACTGAAAAAAATGAGCCGGGAGAACAGGATCCGGGAGCTGTCCGGGAACTTCGCATTCTCCTGAGACTAAGTTGGCGGACTCATCTCCTTCCATACCAACCGACTGTGAGAAGAAACAGGACCCACTATAGGCTAACTTATTGAATGTTAACATTTCCACTTTTAATCGTCGTGAATGTGTATTTATATAAATGACATTTGTAACCGTTGTGTTTGAAATGGTCAGAATGTGAAGGCAATGTTTGTACATATGTACAGTGAATGTGCATGCAGAATTACCCACTCGGTGTTACAGTAAGAAACTAATGAGTATTTGCACACTTTTGATGGTCAATATGATAATAATAATAAAAAAGAATAGTCCTCACAAATGCTAACTCTTCACTTTGTTGACACACTGCCCCTCTGCGTAGGGCTTATTAATATTCTTTGCAAATAACGCAGTGTTAAATTGAGTTGATTTTCCAATGACAAAAGTGTTAAGAAAATGGCACAGCTCAAAATGAATTCGCTTTTGACACCATTTCACTACTACTACTATTATTATTATTATTATTATTATTATTATTATTATTATTATTATTATTATTATTATTATTATTATTATTATTATTATTATTATTATTATTATTATTATTGTTATTATTATTATTATTATTGTTGTTGTTGTTGGTATTATTATTATAACAAAGCAATTTGTGGTCACGCCTCTGTGACGCAGTTTTCAAAATCCATCCTGAAAACACACCTTGGCAGAATTTGTGAAATATTAATATTTTTTTTTTTTGAGTGGGGAAGACGGGGACGTTTTCCGTATTTTCTTAATAGGTCTGTTTGGTTTCATAACCATACTCTTCTGAAATGCCTTACGGTTAATTTTGATTCCCAGCACTAAAATAAAAATAAATGTCTTATCTCTCATCTTTCATGTTTCTTTCAAGGACGGGTACACAACATACAAATTCTGCCAGGGTACAAAAACATCCATGTGCACAAATGTACTTGCAAAGGGTACAATGTTAAAAACGTATAACTTCCAATGAAATAAAGTTGAATGCATTTCAATTCCTAATGACACAATGCAAAATGCATCACAACACTCATGTGACACAATGTTATAATTCTTCTTGGCACAAAGTAAAAATGCATATAAATTCCAAATACCACAATGTTAAACGCATTTTGATTCAAAATAATGCGGTACTCATATGCATATTTTATAGTAGCTACATTTTGACTTAATGTATCTTAGCACAACGTTATTATGCATATGATTTCCCAATGACTCAATGTAAAAAATGCATGGTAAAATACCGATGACAAAGATATAAAATGCTTTCTTAATTCAATTGTCTCAAATATGTTAAAATACATCTTATGGTAACAGAAATGAGAAAATGTTACAATCCTGACATTTTTAATTACGCATTGAAATGCATGTTACTTCCCAATGATTCAAAGTCGCAAGGCGAATGTATGATAGAACCTTAATCGCCCAATCACAGGTTCTAAAAACAGTGGGGTCCAAATTAACACAATTATGCATCGAAAAGGACCAACCGATTTTTTTCAGCTTGACCCAAATTTCTTGTTTGGCACAAGCCAACCGCAAAACGAGTCATTTTGAACAAAACAACCGAAAAAAAAATTGGTTGTTTTGTATGGTTGGATCAAATTGACCCAAATATTATCTCTGTTCTTTTTTGGCCCATAAACTGGTTTATTTAATTTCATTTTAAGGTGTAAAATGTAAAGCTCGGTCTTTTATTGTAAACGTTAATTACTGACACAATCCAATTGAAATACAAATGCTAAATTGGATTTTTATTCCCAAGGTCCGTCTATTGACAAAGTATTATATCTTTTGTGGGCACGATACAATGCATTTAACACCCAGTGACTTTAACATTAAAAGCCATATCGTAACTCGCAATATAAAATAAACGTCTTTTAATGGCACAATGCCCAAATGCATCTGTTATACGCCTAATGACAAAATGTTTCAAATATTTTTAATCCCCAATGAGTGAATGTTAAAAGGCATTTTATGGTATATCTTTCCATGAAAAATGCTAAAATCCATTTTCATAGTAATTCCTAATGGCAAAATGATAAAACGCATCACTCCCATTGACACAACGTTAAAATGTATTTTAATTCCCAATGACAGTTATAATGCAGGTCCTATTGGGCCAGTATCGAAATACATCTAAAGCCAATTGACATTTGGCACCATTTTAGCCTGAATACGTTACCGTTACTCCCAATGACCCAATGTTAGAATGCATTTTGATTCCCATTGTGGTACCACGGTGCTAATATGACTAATTTGAACGGACCCAATGTTAAGTGCATCTGCAGCAATTCCCAAGGACACATCTATGATGATGTGTATGTATCTTTCGGAGCCGTGTAAGCAGCAGAAGAGGAGAGCGAGCTGTGAAGTGGTTTAGGTAGTCTCATGTTGTTGGGCTGTATGTGACTTCCGTCCCACAACAGGAAACTGCCTTGATTACCTCAGTAAAAACTCGTCGCATATTGTGAAAAGTGACTTTCTATTCATTTGCCATGCATTGTACTTATCAATAATTTGGCAGCAAGCAAATAAAACGCATTACTCCCACAAGCGCCACATTGTGTTTTATTGTTGTGCGTAAAAGCAAAGCTCGGTATTAATTAGACCTCTCTGTGGGTTTAGTCACAGTGACGTAACGTCTATATAGCTATTATTTATTTATTTACTTTAATTCACGCCCGCCTTTAAGAGCAGCCTATTGAAGGGATTTACAAAGAAGAAGGTTCCAGGCTGAGGAAGAGAGCCCAGACAAGGCCTCGGTTATGATCATTGCAGTCTGCCAGTTGCCTCGCCGTAGGAAACGCCGGATGCGTCTGCTTTGCGCCTCAGAAAAGACACAAAGGCCCGGCTTTATTGGGGGATATTTAGTTTAGACAGCCAGGTTGTAACCTTAAGAAAAACAACCCCAATTGCCCGTGATAAAAGGGGCCGTTATGGCACCCAAATAACCTCGCCCTACTTTTCCTGCATGTGGGCTCTCCTTTTGGATGGGTCCAATGAGAGCAACAAGCCTGGGCATCTTGGAAACTGGCCCTGGAGCCTGGACGTGTTTTGCTATCGTAAATAACAAACGAGCCTCTCTAAAACACGCGAGCTTGTTTTAATAGAACTGTAACATTGCTTATTTGAAAAAAAAAATAATGCGCACTATCATTAAAATATATAAGTATTTTCTACCCTCGTTTTATTTACTAACAAATGATAGGACATAGCAATAACTCAAAACAATAGTTTAAAATTGGCTTACCTTCATATTTTATAAGACGTAATTTTTCATTCACAATACAAAATTTATTATTTTTTAAAACAATTTTCTTCCTACATTCAAACAGAACGACATATTATTTGTCTTAGGTTTTTCAGTGAGGCTTTCGATAAGCTAACTTGCAACCTTTAAAAGCCTGCAAGTGTTTAACCGAGGCCAATTAATAACCCCATTAGATGTTAATGAACTCCTATTTATTTGCAGGGACGTCTCGCTAGGAAGCTTAAAACATTACAAGCGCGCCGACGAGCGCGCGCCATTAATAAATAAAGATCTCTTGACAAAAATCATAACGTTTATTGCTTATAAAAGCGAATGCTACTAGCGCGGACTGCCCCAATAAAGGCGAGGGAATTTGCTATTAAAATATGGTGGTGAAAAGGGTGGCTATTGAGTTGAGCAGCAGCAGCAGCAGCACAGCAGCAGCAGGCTGATTTATTATTTATTGTTCTGTCCCACGGTCACGTGTTCGAGGCGCCCTATCCTTGCGTGGACAATGTTCGCCGCGTTCAACGTGCATTGAGCGGCCAGGCTGGTGCACGACGAGGCGCAATATCACGCAATGACACGCCGCTTGCGCCACTTTGCAGGATTCTAACGGGATTTGGCTTGTTTTTTTTTTTTTTTTCGTTTTTGGTTTCCCTATATCACGGGTGCCATGTCGACGCTGAGCTACTACGCGGACGCCGGCGTTGTCCCCGAGCTGCAGGAGGATGTGCCGGCGAGGTTCCCATCAGCTGCAGGGGTGGAGCAGGCGATGCTCGCCGAATATGGCGGACAGGAAGCGTGCCCTTTGCAGAAATCGTCCATTTTCGGCACGTCTTGGGCTCCCATAGCGGCGCACCCGCCCAACACCGCCGCCCCGACGTACATCCATCACCACTACACCGGTAGCGGGGACGGCGACGGCATGTTCGCGCGCTCATGGGCCCTGGAACCCGTGTCCGCGCCCTTGTGCCTGACCGGACTGCCGTCGACCGCCGCCATGCATTACGAGATCAAACCCGAGCCCCTCATTGGGAGTGGCGAATGCACAACTTTGGAGACGCACACGCCTCTTTTGTCCGACGCCGAGACCGCCGCGGCCCTGGCCGAGGTCCCCTGTGAGAGCACGTCCACGTCCAAGCCGACCCTGGAAAGCCCTTCGGCCGCCGACAGGAGGGAGATGGACGCCAGTAAGACATGCGGTTTTCTTTTTGTCTAATTCTTGTTATGATCCCATTTTAGTGACACGAATCTTGACGTGTGGCCTTCATGCCTCTAATTGGTTGCAGTTGGATCGGAATTGCTATAGCTGCCATTTTCCCTTCTAACACAATGTTAAAATCTAATTTTCCGCATTTGTATTTGGGGATTTGAGCATTGTGCATCACGCAGATTGGTGCAGGGCTGCACGTTTCCAAAAACGCATTGCTGAAATGCATCACATTCCCAATGTGTTCCCATTCATATGAGTAATTTTCAATGGGGCCACGTTAAATGCACCTTAGCTGTTAAAATATACATAAAATCCCAGGTAAGATCGTCGCACTGGATTCCTCGACACAATGCACCGTTAACACAAAATCCCTTGCTGTGCATTCCTCGTTCTTATTGCAAAGAGGTTCCCAAACGCTGGCTGGGGCCCAGAATGGGTCCAAATCGATTTTGTGTTGGGTCCACTAAAAATGTACTGATTTAGTACACGCCATTCTTTGACTTTATTTTAAGTGTCTGTTAAGATTACAAACTATAATCTAAAAGGTTCGATTTATGTGTTTTTTTTCTTCTGATTGTCTATGAAAATCACTTTTTGGTAGAGTACATAGTCAAACTAATATCACTTATCAACTGAATTTGTTGCCAAATTAGGAAGTTTGAAACTACTGGTCCAATGCCGGTGTCGTTATGTATGTCAAAATGGCGAACCGGGAACTTTTACCCAATTTCCAAAATGGATGGAAAAAATAACACGAGTTAGGCAGTGATGGCATAACACTTTAAGCATCAAAGTATAAAGCACAACTACATCAAGCAACTTTTACAGTATCTCTTTATCATTAACAAGCTACAACATTTTCAAATAATGATACAAAACCTGAATATTTTTTTGAAAAACAAAACAAAAATACTCCGGCCCTTTTAAGTGCTCTTTAGAGTTAACATGCAAGACCCAAACGAGTCTTGATTGCAATATAAAGAATATGACACGATGTATAACCATTAAACCCAGTTTTATACTATATATAAGGAACCGTGACCATCACTTTTCGAGTGTAGTATTAATTTATACAGTATCCAACAAATTTTGTGAAGCACCAACTGTCTCTACGTGACATTTATTTTTATAGTAAATTGCCAGAAGTGAATTGTTTGAATAGTTTCAAGTCAGATACAGAAATGCAACACTTTTTATTTTTATTTTTTATTTTGAATGAATGAAAATACATTTACACACAACGCTCTAAAATGGCTGCCTTAACATTTTTTTTTTTTTTAAAGCTATCATTTTTTTTTAGGATCATTTTATCCACGTATTCCTTTACTTTTCACAATTTTAGAAACTGCAAACCCACCCTGCGCGTTTCAGGGGCAAATGAATGATGATTAAACAACAAAAACAACATGATTTTTGCTCTTCGCAGACAATCCGTCGTCCAACTGGCTCCACGCGAAGCCCACCAGAAAGAAGCGCTGCCCCTACACAAAGCACCAAATACTGGAACTGGAGAAGGAGTTTCTGTACAACATGTACCTTCCGCGGGACCGCCGATACGAGGTGGCCAGACTGCTCAATCTGACCGAGAGACAAGTAAAAATCTGGTTCCAGAACCGCAGGATGAAGATGAAGAAAGACAACAAAGACCGGCGGAGAGACAGTTAAGTGCCATAATATTACTGATTCGAGCTGTGAGAAGGGTGGGCGGAGGGGTCCTGGAAGGGGGTCTGTCTTTATTATTCTCAACTGTTACACACGTTGTTGTCTATAGTTTGTGTTGTTAAATAATGTTAGGTGTTTATTTTGTCTCTCATGTGTGTTTGGTATAGTGAACTAGACAATTTGTTGTGTTTTTTTTAAATGCATGAAAAAAATCCTCGACTACCTGAATGTTTTTCAGCTACCTATTTGCAATGTTTACATTAATTATTATTTTTTAGATGATCTTTAGGTGTCCTCTTATTGTGAAAGCAAAATGCACATTCAGAAGAAACCATTGTAGGTCATTTTTTAACATGTAGGAAAATGTAATTATTTTGTATTATTTTAATATTATTATGCTTAATGTAATGCATTTTTTTGAAATTGTACAATAGTCAACCAAAATTGACCGCTCTTATAATGTATTGTTCTGTTCGCCCAAAGACGTACTTTAATTATTTCTATGAATAATGACGTGACTGAACTGAAAAAAAAGAATGTATTAAATGATTAAAAAACAATTACGTTGATTTTTTTTTTGCTTATTTACCTTTGGATTTAGAGACAAGATAGTACGATTATTTTAATTCTAATTATAACCAATGATAATGCAAGAAAAAACATCTAAACACGTTTCTGTATTTCTATTTCTGACAAATTATTTTTCAAGGTCACAAAAGGAAACGATACACAATTTGGGGCAAGAGAAACCAATTCATTACAAATCTAATTATGTGTAAAATTTAATTTAGTTTGATCCCACCGTGTTATTTGTTGTCTGGGCCTTTTAAACGGCCCGCTGTGGTGATGTCCCCTCCGCCATAAAGCGCAATGGCGGCAATCGCATTGTGGACTGTTTATAAGGTGTGAAAAGAGCAAAGCATGTCGAGACTGTTTGACAGCAGTAAAGCACACATTTCCAATGAGCCTCGGCCGAATATGTAAGATTGCTGAAAGATAGGCCAAAGAACACACACACACACACACACACACACACGCTCTCTCTCACACACACACACACACACACACACACACACACTGGGGCCGTGTAATTACTTTACAACCATCTTCAAACAATTAGACAGTTGGTGTGCAGTATCGTATTGTTTTTGGTCTTTTGTTTTTGTATTGTAGCACACACACGCGCGTGCACACACGCACATATCCACACGTATACATCTTGCAAACTTAGAGCAAACTCACTACATATCTGTGATCAAAATAATGTAAAATGTATCACGCCAGTTCGTGTATGGCTTTAAACCTGGGTGATGTGTTATGGTATGTTTGAAGTGAAAGATATCGTTGGTTTTGGTTCGAGCTTATTCTCACTGTGATAAAATGACCAGCAGGTGGCAGCAGTCACTCACACGGAATAGTTAGGACTGTCTGCTAAATGATGCGTTCAAGGACATTATAAACGCGAATATATTTAGAGGAGGGGTGTACAAACCTTTGTTTGTGAAGGTCCCATGCGGAGAAAATTGAAGGATGTGTTGGCCACTTACGTCTCCACAGTGGATATAAAAAGTCTACACACCCTTGTTAAGATGCCAGGTTTATGTGATTTAATGAGCCCAATATAAATCAATAAACAACTTTGCCCATCACTAAAGCAGAAGTCAAGTCAAAAACATTACTTTTTTTAATTAAGAAAATGTGGAATCTGAAATAAGATGCAATATCGAACAGCTTTTATCAATCTTGGATGTGGTCATTTTGCTACTTGCTGTAGAATGAAAATGACATCAGAGTGCCGATGGTCTAATATTGACTAATCATGGCTCATCTGTTTTCTGAGTTTTGGTTTTGTAATTGTGTAACCAACTAAACAAGAAATACTACAATGATTAAAGAAAACCTTCTTTTGTAGAATGTAGATGATGATTAGCATTATTCGACACAACTTCAAATTCTGCAACAACTTTAATGATACCAAGTGACCCAAGTGATAGAGCAAATAGCGATGATCCATTGAAATATTCTTCTTGCATAACAGTAAGGACAATAGTAAATGTGTTGCTGCTGATGGTATCCTTTACATTCTTGTCTTTAAAGCCAATCCCTGAGGGCTGCTGTCCCGCATTTTTTATGTTTCTGTCCTCCCAACACACCTGATTTAAATGATCAGCTCATCAGCAAGCTCAGCAGAACAGTGATAATGATCTTGGACACTGCTGCTTTGTGCGTTTGAAAACGTTCTTCTGATATTTTACCAATTCATACTTTCTTCAGAAATGATGTCATCTATATTGGATGCAAAATGGCCGCTGCATCCTGGTACTCCAGATTACAGATCTCTTTTGTACATTGCAATGAAATGAGACTTGCTCCAGTGGCATTAATAGTTGACAATGGCATGACATTGGAGAGAATTTTAGTAAAAACAAAACAAACAAAACACAACAAATTTTGTCTTAAATTCTTCAATTCTCATATCAGCATAACCAATGGATTTTCAAAATTGGATTAACTGTAATGAACATAAAAAGGACCCAGGAAAATACAGTATGACAGTATCAATCTAAACTGCACTTATCTTATATGGATAAATCTTATATGGATATCTTTGTATTTTTCAACACAACTTATATTGGATCTAATGAATAAATTCTAATATTACTATATTATTACTACATATATTTTTTCTGCATTGAAGTTGCACTGAAATTCACTACGGCGAAAATAAGCCTCCAGCAAAAATTGAGCTTGGTTTATACTTGATGCACTGGCACGCTTTTGCAGCACTTTATACTCTGTGCGGCTTTCCCCCGCAGAGAGACGATATCCTCCCATACTATAGGTGACAGTAAATAGATTCTACAGCATACAAACAACACCACTCTATAACAAAGTTGAAGAATCCTGGTAGATTCAAATGATCAAAATTCTTTCAAGCATTTTTAAACAGACTCCTCATATCTCCCCTACGTGGTGCTCGCCAGAAGTTCTTTTACGGCATTTAGATCACAGTATTTCTTTTCAGACATATTATAAAGGTGTTTGTACCGGCGAACTTCCATAAGTAATAGTTGGTCTGCCATGTTTTACGCTTGTATCCCGGAATTCCGGAAGATACGTGTTGCGGCAAATCTATTCCGCGTGGACTCACGAAATTCGTGGACGCCTTAAGCTAACAAAGCAACACTTAACACAAGATAAAAGTAGTAAACACAAAAGATGGATGAAGAAAGGTGAAAGACATTATGCAAGAAATTGATGTAAGTATGAAAATGGATGCTTATTGAAGATTTGACGATTTCTTTCTTTTTTCTTTTTTTTTTAATGTTGGATGGTTTTGGTTTTTACTTCAGTCAGACTGTAGATTGCACATGTTTTTTATGTTTACATCTGAGACATATATTTGCTATAGGCAAAAGTTCCTTGTTGTGAAAAATTTCTGTCTGCAAATATGATTTCGTTGTTGTGGAGTTCTACTGCATTTGGATTTACTTTGGAATCACAAAGCACATTGACACTTGCATGTGATAAACATGGAGCAGCCATGTAACTCTCACCCAATGCCTTTAGCCCCTGTACTGTACATACAATATTTTATGACTTGGGGCGGTGGGATGAACATTAAATCATATTTGGACATTTGTAAAGTGTCCCTGGCTCTGCCTTTGATCACATATGTGCCATGCAAGAAAACAACGGCACAAAATTTACCAAGATGTCACTTCCGATGACCTTCTCGGCCCCGGGCCAATTCATCAGCGCTCTTTGACAGCAGCCCCGAGAGATCCTGCAAGTGGGAGTGAAGTCTCAAACACGTGGGAGTCCATTTATCTACTGTACGTTCCTTGTCATCTACTCTGATCAAAGCCAAAGTGGATATTGAGCTTACTTGCTGGACTTATATGGCATTTTCATTCATTGTTTGTCCAACGTCATATCTGAAAACCTTTATTTAAATCAGCAGAGATAACAAGGCCTGTGTGCTTGTCTGTACAACACATGGTTTGTACATGCAAGATGTTGCCCATCACCTTTTAATAGCTCTAATGTGGTGGTGTCGTTAAACTTGCTACACGAGCGAATGAAGTGCCACCACCCCACACTTCCCACTACCCCTACCCAAAAACTAACTCAGTCTGACAATTTCAACCACTATAGTGGTATGAAAA